>NC_137863.1:31139227-31610474 GCF_963924005.1 Protomyctophum bolini | reverse complement strand
GGTCTAGTAGGTTCAGGTCTAGGTTCAGGCAACAACACACGGATGGACGAGGCTGAATGTTTGGGTTTTGTTTTCTCATACACCGCCATCGGTGTATGGATGTGCGTGTGTGGGTGAATGCAATGCACAATCTATATGTAAGCGTTATATAAATGCACCATTTAGGTGGGATATATACAGGTATATACGCTCACCCCAATGGACTAATCTCCACGGTTTCATGGGTTTTTGAAAACCTGCAGCTCGTCAGACTAACACCCCCCCCCACCACCTAACCCTCCTGACCCCTGCGCTGGGCGTATAGGTGTAAGGTTACGGATGGCCAAACAATCGCACCCATTGTGCTCCCACCGTTAAACACAACAAAAACAAAGCCGAGACATCGCTGACATTCAGCCTACGCCCCCCCCCCCCCCCCTTCCAATAACACACCCCCCCCCCCCCAACCTTGACTCACAACTCAAGTCAGGTGGAACTCGCAAAGGCACGAGACCACCACCATAAATGGATTACGGTGTGATTACGCGCTGAAGGAAATAAAACCTGATCACACCTGCAGTGAACATGAAAAAAACGCCAACGGCGGCCGGTGGACATAAAGCACATAACATGGCGGTCTCTGACTGTGATCGAGGCTAGAAGATGTTGCGTTTATCACACAAGCAAATACTTATTTACTTCCTTACGGGGATGAGGGGGCGGAGGGATATCAAAACACGATTTAATTTCTTTAATCCATTAAGACCTGCATGAGACCGTATTCTAAAATTAAATCATGACAGTTTTCAGAGAAAAGACCCCATATTTCTATGTCGGTGGTTCTCAAACTATTTCATGTCATGGACCCCAAATATTATTATGTAATTGCCCCCCCCCACCCCCCAGGGACCGCCTCAGAAGCAAATAAGAGTTAAAAAGATATGCTATTATTTCAACAGCTCAAGTAATAAAATAATGATTAAAGTGGTTAAAAAGCTATAAGGGTGACACTGTGACACAGACGCGCGGTCAGGACTCAACGGGTTAAGATGTGGTTCCTTCCATCCGATTTGCGGGCCGGATTCGCCTCGCAAACACGGATATACGGAAGGAGGGAGAGAGACCCTACGTCTGTGTATTCCATTAAATCTATTAAAGCTCCTCGCATTATATCATAGTGCCTACTGCACAATGGGATCCTTTCAAGGGCAGTCTCCTGGGAGGGCCAACAAAGGGCCCTCTCTTTCGGTGGGAGAGCAGTCAAATAATTCAGAAATAGCCAAACTCTATTATGTGTGTGAGTGTGTGCGTGTGTGCGTGTAGTGTGCGTGTGCATGTGTCTCTTGCTTCTTTTTTTTTTCTAAGAGTGCCCACGAGGGCACAATTTCAGAAAAGTCAAGGGGAGCAGAAAAAGAGAGTCCAAAAAAAAGGAGCAAGTGAAGTGAGGAGATGAAATGGAGCAGCGAAGGCTATCTGCTTTCTTCCTCACAAGTGGCTGTTTAAAAAGAGACACGTATGGAGGACACGGTTCTTTGCTAGCGAGTGCTGTAGCTCAGTTGTTGTGCAGAGACTACTACAGGGAAGGGAACCCATGGCTGTGTAGAAGCACCATGCATGCACGGTCAAATCCTGATCTAATCTAAATAGGTCCTATATGCACTGCAGCCTAGCATATAGAGCACCCATCCAAATCTGACGTCATTATCACTAGAGGGCGCTATAAATCCATGGGTTCATGTACTTTTTATTTGCATTGTAATCCCCATAGGGGGATTTTTAGACATGTCATCCTGGGCCATTCCACTCATGGATATGAAGAATCAACTGAAAACGCTACTAAATAAGCTACATTTTCGCAAGAAACAGATCATATACGAGTGACTGTCGCAAAAGATACAGAGACGCCTCTCTGACAATAACACCGAGACAGCTTGTTTATTTTTGGACCACAATGAAATGAAATTACTTCCGTGAACCCCTTGGAACCAGGGGATGAGCGAGTGACGTCAGGACTTAGGCGCTCTATTTGTAAAGAAATTGGGCCACTTCCTTGAGTTCCTTCACAGGAACTATACAAACACGCTGTGTAGCTTTGCATCTTTTGCATCTGCCCATGCGAACACAGACGCGTGCACACACACGCACACACACACACACACACACACACACACACACACACACACACACACACACACACACACACATACACGGTGTGCATCATTGGAATGTTTTGCTATAAATAGTTGAGAAAACAACTTCTGCCGTATGTCACCCATTCTTGAGATAAGGGACAAAACCTTTTTCAAACTGGATTTTTTTTTTTTTTAAGATACATTCAAATCAAATAGATGTATTTGTAGACACAGGTCTCAACTACCAATCTTGAGAAGGAACAGGTTTTTCGCATAACATTTCTTTCTAAAATGGGACATTTATGCACTTAATACCTGATTCATGTCAACTCCGTCAGACACACTAAAATCCCTTTTAATTGAATTTTATAATTTCAACAATAATATAAAGTCCTCAGTTATCTTATAATGGCTTTCAGTAATCAAGTTAAGTAATACAAATCTTTTAATATTATTTTGTTCCAATATCACACTATTATGAAATATCCAATTTCTCAAAACCGTCATTTCAACCTTTATTTTCAATATTATAACATGAAAACCATGTAAAAAAAAAAAAAAATCATCATTACGTATCATTTCAGTTGGTGTTTCAATACATAAGCACAAAAGATTTGACAGCGAATTTTCTATTTCTTTGGAAATTAACAAAAACATCACGGGACGAACGTCTGACGGAGTTGACGAACATCTGACGGAGTTGACAAGTTTAACTGATTTAGGTTCTAGACCACCTAGGATCTTGATTCTGGTGACTAATCCCACATTTTCAAGGATGAGGAATACAGTAGTACTATTTAGATTTGCCCTGTGAACATGGCAGCCATTTTTCAAAATGGCCGCCAACTTTCTGTTATTTCCCAATAACTCAAGTTCTACACCACCTAGGATCTTGATTCTGGTGACTAATCATACATTTTCAAGGATGTGGGATACATTGGTACTATTTAGATTTGTCCTGTGACCATGGTAGACATTTTTCAAAATGGCCGCCAACTTTCTGTTATTTCCCAATAACTCAAGTTCTACACCACCTAGGATCTTGATTCTGGTTACTAATCATACATTTTCAAGGGTGAGGAATACAGTTGTACTATTTAGATTTATCCTGTGACCATGGATGGTAGACATTTAAAAAAATGGTGTACCTGCTATTATTTTACCAATTTACTCAGGGAATATTATCAGAATAATATAAAATCTGTGAATACATTTCTTACCAAGAATTTTCTTCACCAATGTTTGTAAAGGTGTCTACTAACATATCCCACATTGGTTTCTATTTGACCACCCTAGGGGCATGTTTGACAGCTGCTGAAAGTTGGGTACCATCAACAACCAATATAAGGCTAAATGTTCTAAATTTCATTATGCTTTAAGTAGCATGTTGCATGTCAAACTAGGGGCTTTTCATGATTCTGGATCCATTCCAAGCATTAGTTTTGCACAAAAAACACTACGTTGGCTAAAAACGGCCATAGCCATCATCACAGATGTGATGAGGTCAGCACATGTCGGCACATTTGGGCAAGTGGCTATGGCCAAACTAGGGGGTCTATGGCCAAACTAGGGGTCAAACTCCTTGGGCTAAATTCGGTGAGGTGAACAGTGAGCAGTGAACAGTGAGCGAAAGACTGAAGACAGAAGATTTGGCTTCAGGACCATCAGGCAGGATGTGCAGACACTGAAGGCATCAGTGTCTTTCTCTGTGTCCCCAGCATGTCAACCAAAGCAATGTTACCAAATCAAAGGAGCCTTCACCTCATGTCACCTGGGGCTGGGTGAGCAATCGTATCCTGTATCTAAACTCACAACTAAATACAGACACTTGGCCAGACTGCCGTTTGAAAGGGTCAAACCCCTCATCCTGATTGAGGAAGACCACCCCACCTAATCACACCAACCGAACAAGTGAGGTTGGGGCCTCCAGGTGGGCCAGCAGCCATCTGCACAAGACTGGGCTGGACCCTGCAGGAAAGCAATCTCCAGCCAAGACAATGTAAGTTGACTATAACAGAGCCCCAGAACACAGAGCTCAGGAGAAGGATGGAGAAACACTGGCAGGAGGCCACCAAGATACAATGCCCCAGAGACCCAGAGTGTGCCACCACTGGCAGTAAGGAGATCAACTGCTGCAGCAAAGATGTCATGAAAGGCAAGTCTCCACCAAAAAAAACCCTGAACCTAATCGGGGTGTCAAGAGACCAAAGTTTCTCCCCCACAGTTCCCTGCAGTGGCCAGTGAAGTCAAACTGTGCATCTGTACCTGAAAGGGGCAAGTCAAAGGCCAGAAAGCCCACCTCCTTTTAATGTCCTGTCAGTAGAAACTCAACCTGCACCTGAAATAAGCCCTTACCTCTCCCAGAGAAAGTTCATCCTTGAAAATGTAATGATTAGTCGCCAGAATCAAGATCCTTGGTGGTCTAAAACTTGAGTTATTGGTAAAATAACAGCAGGTTGGTGGTCATTTTGAAAAACAATGGCTGCCATGGTCACAGGACAAATCTAAATAGTACCACTGTATTTCTCATCTTTTAAAATGTATGATTTTTCGCCAAAATCAAGATCCTAGGTGGTCTAAAACTTGAGTTATTGTAAAATAACAGCAGGTGGCGGCCATTTTGAAAAAAAATGGCTGCTATGGTCACAGGACAAATGTAAATATTACCAATGTACCCCACATCCTTGAAAATGTATGATTAGTCACCAGAATCAAGATCCTAGGTGGTGTAGAACTTGAGTTATTGTAAAATAACAGCAGGTGGCGGCCATTTTGAAAAATGGCTGCCATGGTCACAGGGAAAGTCTAAATTGTACCACTGTATCCCTCATCCTTGAAAATGAGGTCTTAGTCACCAGAATCAAGATCCTAGGTGGTGTAGAACTTGAGTTATTGTAAAATAACATCAGGTGGCGGCTCTTTTGTAATATGGCTGCCATGGTCACCACGAGACAAATCTGTGATGGCCCCATAGCCAAAAATGTTCCTTAAGGCATGCTCTAACTGTGTGCCAAATTAGAATACTGCCCATTATTCAAAAACAATAATTTTATTGTTTTAGGAACACTTTTGTCAACTCCGTCAGATACACGTCAACTCCGTCAGACACAAAATCTGACGGAGTTGACGTCTGACGGAGTTGACAAAATGGCATTTGTTTTCATCTTAACCCTCTTTAGTACAATGTAGCCATTTTGTTTTTGCTTAATTTTGTTAGCTAAACCTAACCCCTAAACTAAAATAATAAACATTATTTTGGAATTCTTAACAAAGATCATAATAATGTCCTGACGGAGTTGACATGTAAAAGCTGTGACCACATTGTTATCAACATTGTTTGTTTAAAATATCAAACAATTGAATGCTTGTCAGACCAGGTACTCCACTGTTGCAACAAATATAAATGGGACTTGGAAAAGGAGTCTTCAGGCTAAATCTGTCGACAATATTTTCTGATTAATTTAAGACTTTTAAAAAAACCTGACGGAGTTGACGGAGACGTGGGACGAACATTTGATATGAGATATTTAATAGAAAATATAAATTAAAATTAACTGTGTATATTATTTGCTATGTTGTTGACAATCTACTTTAATTTAGTATGTATATTTATGTGATTGTGACAGTATTAGACACTTTTTTGGCAGTTTGAAATTGTGGCCACTTGCTGGGGACAGGCTAAATACAGGCCTTTTTGGGTACAGGGCCTGCTTTTAACTAATTCAGATGGAATATGAAAACAATTATAATGAAATTAAGGGCATAATAATACACAACTGTATTACACTTAACTTTGCAAGTGCTTTTATTTTTATGAATTAATTTATTTTTTACATAAAATAAGGCTCTTATGTGTGGGACATGTTTTTTCCACTTTTGTCCCTCATCTCAAGAATGAGTGATAGACAAACAGCTTGGGAAAAAACGAACGCAATGTATTATCTTTGGCTCCGTTGCTCTCTGGCATTCAAATGTTGTCACCGTGCGAAGTGGCAGCCTTGTTGGGGCTGTTCTCTCCAGAACCCATCCAACAGGGCTGTCACCAATCATGACATTTTACTTGATGATTAATGCATTCTGTGCGGGAACCCCCTTTTGGTGTTTTAAGCATTATGTTATTCTTTAGCTAGTGAAAAATCGCGAAAATGTGGTGCAAATCTTTTAATATATATTCTTTCAGAGTGACCGTTTTAACTCAAATATTTGCTTCTGGAAAGTCACTGGAACAACATATTTTCAGATGGGGGGTCGGCAGCCAATTAAATATAGTTTTGGCTGTCCTTGACATGAAGAACCACTGACATAGAAACATAGGTTTTAGACACAGGATTTAGAAGACTCTAGAAGAAGAATCTAAATGGGTTAATTAACTTAATTGACATTGAACATTGGAACATAATGAATTAAAATGACATGGTCTGTTGGCCTATTAGGCTTTGTAAACAAAGATTGCACACAGGGCAGATATGACAAAAAACTAAAGAATATAAAATAAATAGTTTAAGCTTATACTTTCAAAATATTCGAAGACCACGTACAAGTTCTAGATCTGCTATTTCCTCTATCTTTGGAAAATGCTTGCAAATGTACGGACAGTTTTCAGCGTGGAAGCGACGACTATGCTCCGTGATTCAGATGAACTCAAATAATTGCAGCTGTAGGCGATTGGCCCAGACTGTACGGAACACAATAAAAACCTGCACGTTCACTTAAACCTGAGAGGGTGGAAAAGGAACCACGGGTGTATGGGTTTGTTCTGACATACTAAGAGTCCCACATGTAGGCATTCGTCTGACACCCCTAAACCCTAACCTAACCCTAACCTCACAGGGAAACCAAAGGAGAGTCTTAACCCGCAACGCAATGTGTCTTAACCGGCCATGCATGGCCTGGGCCGTGGCTCAGCGGTCCAGGCACCTTGGCTGGTAGTCCAGTCTGGCAGTGTGTTGCGGGCTCGACTCCCGATCCCGACGGCCTTTACTGCATGTCACTCCCCCATCTCTCTCCCCCATTTTCTGTCAGCCTACTTACTATCTGTCCCTTTTTTTTCCTACTCTGGATTTCCACTGTACAGTCTGTACAGTAAATTCCCAGGAATACATCCTCCCCCCCCCCCCCCCCACTTCCCCCAGTATAGAAACCTGCATGGATGTGGTGGTGGTCTCTCTCTCTCTCTCTCTCTCTCTCTCTCTGGGTCCTGTATTTAAATGTAAATGTACCTTACATCACACTCTCCCTCTCTGTCAATAGGGCTCAAAATAATTCGCCGCCCATTCATCGGCTGTGCTGACTCCACATCCATGCATGCAATGCAGCCTCTCTCTCTCTCTCTCTCTCTCTCTCTCTCTCTCTGCCTGCCACCAGTGCTCAGGCAGACTTTTCTATTACCAATCTAATTGCACATTCCACCCTGACAAGGGCTCATTAAACCTTAATTATACACATGTTGTTTTCTACAAACATCTCCATTTGGGTCTCTCTCTCCCGCTCTCTCTCCCTCTCTCCCTCTCTCTCTCTCTCTGGCAGAACGTGTAATTGTTCAGCGGGGACGAGGAGCCCAGCGGAGATTTTTCAGCTGATTGAGAGCGAACGAGGGAGAGAGACAGAGACAGAGAGAGAGAGAGAGAGAGGGAGAGGGATAGAGAAGGGGGAGAAATGAGGAATAGAGAGCAGAAATTGTACAACAATAATAATAATAATAATAATAATAATAATAATAATAATAATAACCAGTGTTCCGATCAGGCCCCCAAAACGGCTGGCAAGCACAACTAGCAAAACTAGCAAACTAGCAAAACTAAACAAGCACTATGTCAATTTGAAGCTATGGTTCTCTGCTTTCATATGACATGAAAAAACGAAAATTCAAAAAAATCGGCCAATGGCAGTCCCTCAGTCAAATTTGGTCACATTTGTCTCCCTCAGGAAGAAGAAAGGTGAACATATGGACGTTCACTTCAGGGAGATACCGTGCATTTCAAAATGCAAACTGGGTCTCCCAGCAACGCGCGCCAACCAATTATATGGAGCCGACAGAGAGACTGTCAAGTCTTCAGAGTCCTTCAAAACGCTACGGAGCAAACTTCCATGCATTGGAATGATATAGCTGGGGGCGGGGCGGTCCGCACTGTAGCTTATAGGCTAACTATGGTTCCCGATGGATCCAATATAGAGCGCCAAACGTTTTTTACTCTATGGAGAATAACATGGGCTCATCTTCTTAACCCAATTAGACCTGAAACCCATTCTTCTAAACCCATGTTTCTATGTGTCAGTGGTTCTCACACCCATGTTTCTATGAGTCAGTGGTTCTCAAACCTTTTCATGTCAAGGACCCAAAAAAATAATTGTAATTATAAAAAATATGTTGTTCCCAGGGACCCCCGCAGAAAAACGTTTGCTCTGAAAGAATATATATTCAATGATTCGTGACACATTTTCACGATTAAAATAAAATAAGGCAGATCTCGGAGTGCCGCGCTACAAGCTTTGTAGATCTGCTATTTTTCAATAGCTAAAGTACAACATAATCCATCCTTGTAACACCAAAAGGGGTTCCCGTTCTGAATGGGTTAACAAAATAACTGCTCATGACGGAGCGTTCCGCCAATTAGAATCCAACCGGCAACCCACTTTTGGGCGGAACGCTCAAGTCGTATAAGCTTTATTATTGATATCAAACCGGATCGCTGATTTCTTTTTTTTTGCTTGTCCTCTCCTTCTTCAGTGATCCATAGCCCGGCTTTGCGCGTGCGCAGAGAGAGAGAGAGAGACAGAGACAGAGAGAGAGAGAGAGAAATAAAGTGGTCTGCGAGAGTGATGGGGAGAGAGAGGGTGGAGGTAGAAGGAGAGGGAGGATGAGAAAGAGAAGAGAGAGAGATAGGAGAGAAGGGGGATGAAGAGAGAGAGAGTAAGCGAAAGAGGAAGGGAGAGCGAGGGAGAAAGTAGAGAGAGAGGGATAAAGTGGTATAGAGAGCGAGAGTGATGGAGAGAGAGAAAGAGAGGGTGGAGGTAGAAGGAGAGGGAGTATGAGAGAGAGGAGAGATAGAGAGAGAGAGAGAGAGAGAGAGAGAGAGAGAGAAAGAGAGAGAGAGAGACAGAGAGAGAGAGAGAGAGAGAGAGTATAGTAGTGGAAGTAGGTCATTTCTCTACATAAACAAGGCATGGTTGCTAAAATAATATACCCATCCAGTGGAAGTAATGCCAAACAAGCCAGTAGAATGTGGAGCTCATGCAATATTTACAGAGCACTAATACATAGATGGATGGAAGGCAGCTAGCAGCTCCGTTCCTCTGCTGTACAGCCTATGCTGCATGCGCCCCGCCCCTCCCCTTGTGCACCCCCCCCCCCGCCCCTCCCTCCCCTTGTGCACCCCCCCGCCCCTCCCTCCCCTTGTGCACCCCCCCCCCCGCCCCTCCCTCCCCTTGTGCACCCCCCCGCCCCTCCCTCCCCTTGCGTCCCGTCCCCCTGGATGTCAAATCCAGAGGTCTAGTTCATTTTATTTTCCCCCTTCTTCAAACCGCCGCCTTTTGAATTTTACACGAGAAGCGCTTAATTTATATGTAGTATATATATATATATAACACCGTTGTATACCGAAAATTGTACAGTACAATACCACTCACTTCAGACGGGTCTGATTTTCCCCCCTTCCCTGTGCCTCTGCACGCCTCTCTCTCTCTCTCTCTCTCTCTCTCTCTCTCTCTCTCTCTCTCTCTCTCTCTCTCTCTCTACCATACTTTATTTCTTTCTCTCCCTCTTCCTCGCCCGCACCCCGCTTGTTATACATTTTAATGCGGGGAGAGCTTTTAATCCAGAGACTCTTTGAGTCGATATAATGCTGGGAAAGAATCCAGCCTTTTTATAAAAGCCTCCTTTAAACTTCCATGCTGTAGATGTAGAAGGTCACCCAGCACTTGTTCCATGTCGGGGGCCCAGCGTGAGGCTCCCGCAGGCTCCCAAACTTAAAGTGGTTCTGTCTGTCTGTCTGTCTGCCTGTCTGCCTGTCTGTCTGTCTGTCTGTCTGTCTGTCTGTCGACTCCACCCCCAACCCCTTCACTTATACACCATGGCTGATACCAGCTACTGTACATGAAAGGCTAATAAAGCATAAGGAAAAGACATGGGGAATAACTGGGGGGTTTGTACTGTAAGTTCACAGCCCTCCACATCACGCTGTGTGGCTCAACATGGAGCTGTGAAAATAAATGCTATTTTTGGAATTTATTTGGCTTTCTTGTTGTGCTTTGGATATAGTAGGCTATATGAGTGCGTATGGCACTTGTATAGGTCTGCTATTTTTGAAAAATCTTGAAAATGTCTCACAAATCTTTGAATGTATATTCTTTCACAGCGAAAGTTTTAACTCAACTCTTTGCTTCTGCGGGGTCCCTGGAACAACATATTTTCAGATGGGGGTCGGTGGCCAATTACATATCATTTTTGGGGGAACTTGACATGAAAATGTTTGAGAACCACTGACATATATAGAAACATGGGTTTTTCAGAAAACTGTCAGATCAAAATGGGTCAAGCAACGTTAAACTCACTTTGCAACTCACTGGATTTGCCACTCACATTATGCATGTGCATACGTACAGTATACCCTCTATATAAAGACCACTATAGGCCTATACTTTACCACCCTCTAAGAGCCCAGCTGTCTGTGGGCCAAACCCCAAAGATCCATCCTATCCATGGGGAATGGATCCCCATGTCATCCCTCTATTGTTGACAGACAGTGACTGTACAGTACTGCATGTATGCATCATTGATATATAAGCTGCCCAACAGCCAAAAACAAACAAATGAGAGAAAAATGAGTAAAGCCCAATTCATACTATAGCCAAAAATAGCAGATCCACAAGTTTTATTTTATTTTAACTATGATGATTTCCTGGGTTTTTTTCTTCATAGAAGTGTATATTTGGGGGAATTGTAATGAAAATGAAAAATGCTTAATAAAAACTTGGTCACAAAAAGAAATAAGTGTATATTTGCTCGTCTTTAAATGTTGATTTTAAATGAATTGATGAATTGAAAATGGAGAAATCGTAGTGCTTTTTTGTATAGTTATATCCTCAGTATAGCAGATTTTGTATTGTATCCTTTGAACTGTAGCAAATGTACATACATGTAAATAACATTTTCAATCAATCAAACTTTGGCTTAAAATATTCTCAATGTTCTATTATTAATGTCGAGCTATAGCTTACTTTTCAATACATTCTTAGGGGGAGCTCTAAAAACAAAACAACAAAAAAGCAGTGCTTTCACAGGAGGCATTCTCTGTTGTGTTTCGGGTTTGTTTATTCCATTTGCTATAGTTTTATACGTATATTCCATTCTTAGCACAATTACTGTAAAACATCACATCACGTTGGCAGTGACATCAAAGCCGAGTTCTCGCCGGCGCATCGCGAGCCGTGTCGACGTAAACAAACATGACATATTAAGAAGTAAAATGACTCATTCTTATCATCCCCAACCAAACAAAATCTGGAATAAACACTAATTATATCCAACCTGCGCCCCGTCCCCAATCTGGGGTGTTTGTGTGTGTAGCGTGTGTGTGTGTGTGTGTGTGTGTGTGTGTGTGTGTGTGTGTGTGTGTGTGTGTGTGTGTGTGTGTGACTGCAGTGTGACTGTGTGTGTGTGTGTGTGTGTGTGTGTGTGTGTGTGTGTGTGTGCAATGTCTGTCACATTCCTCTCCCAAGCTGCGTTGCCTTAATAGGCAGACTCTTAGATATTCGCTACAGAATAGCACTCATGCAATATTAATGTCACACCGAAAATATGGAATCCGGAGCTCCCCTCCCTCCCCAACACTCCATCTCTCACTCTCTACATAATTGACTATATGCAAGGCTCCAAATCAGCTAGGAGGAAAAAAGAAAAGAAAAAACATGGGATAAGGAGAATACTAGGGGACGGGGAGAGAGAGTGAGAGAGCGGGGAGTGGGTGGGGGTAGGGGGGTGGTGTCAGCCGATTGGGAGAGAGTGGAGAGAAGAAGAAGATATACCATTGAAAAATAAGAGGGGGGGGAGAGAGGGGGGGGTCCAAGGGGTCTCGAAATGATCCTGTCGTTCAAACGTGGAAGCTTGTGTATCACAGTGTCAAGACTGGAGATGTGTCGGGGGGGAAAACAATAATATCCCATTTAGGCCTGACATCGAAATAAAAAAATGTCTTCTAAATCCTGACAGTTTTCTGAAATACCTACGTTTCTGTATCAGTGGTGCTCAATATTTCATGTCAGGGACCTCAATATTTTTATGTAATTGGCCGTCGACCCCCATCTGAAAATATGATGTTGTTCCAGGGACCTCCCAGAAGCCAAGGCGCTTTACATACATTCAGACACAGTGATGGCGGAGGAAACCATGCACCAACCTTCACATCAGGAACAATTAGGGGTTCAGAGTCTGTCTTGCTCAAGGACACTTCGACACCCAAACCTGGGGGAGACCGGGATCGAACTGGCAACCTTACGGTTACTATCTGGCCACTCTACCCCTGAGCCACTGACACTCAGGGGTAGACTAGACTGATATACTTTGTCCTAATTAAGCTGGTGTCAACTTGCCAAAAATAGCCGATCTACAAGCTCGCATGCACAAGAGACTGTGATATTTTTGCCTACTTGTTATTCTATTTCATACTATTTAGTTTATTTGATATTGTTGTCCTGTACAAACTAATAAAGGCTACATTATATATGTCTACACAATGTATGTAGAGTAAGAGATACAATGTGGGTTTAATAAAGTTTTCTTCCTTTTCAACTATTAAGTGTGCCCGGATCTCTGTTTTTTACTATAGATGTGTTATCTCGATTGATCCCAGGAGCACCTTTTTACTATTTTTATATTTTCTATATACTGCACATCTCCTGGTTGAGACACAGCCTCTGCCAAGAGACACAATGTGTTGGAAAAGTTCTGTGAACTCTTTGTTATTGGATTCGATATGCGAGTCATTGTGAATGTCATTTCGGAACAAATGTCTTTGTAATGCAATTGCTCACAGGATAGATTTGTTCCCACTCGCGCTCGCTCTCACACACACACACACACACGCACACGCACGCGCACGCGCACACGCACAATAGAGAACGTGAGAAAGCTACCAACGAGACACACCAGAAATAGATCAGTGATTTTCAACCTTTTTTTATTTTTATTTCAAGGATCCTCTAGTTCGATAAGATTGTCTTTGATCTTTGAGACCCAAACTCTATGCTGGTAAAATCGTCGGTGTTCATTTTAACTCTGAGAATGTACGTGCGACGGTACGGAAATGGAGTTTGCATCCTCTAAAACTCTGACAATGTATAGTGGTTCCATTTGTACACTCTTTTTGAGTGGTGCAACCACTCCTACAACCAGCAATGTCCGTGTTCACCTATGTACAGCATGTTGTATGTATGTATTAATGAGCACGAGTATGACTGAGTACCAGAAACAGAGAGAGAGATAGTATTAGTGCTGCACTGTTGCCTGCTAATGAGAGAGAGAGAGACGGGGGGGGGGGAGGGGAGTTGCACCACTCGGTTCACAACCGGTGTACAACTCTGTATTTTTTTAGGGTTCAATTATACCACGGAATCTGTGGTATAATAACCAGAAAACAGGGCTTGTGACCTCTGCACTGAGCGGTTAAAAAAGTGGTAGACTGTACGGGCATTTAGAACCATACTCGACTTTGAGAGAAGAAAAAAGGTTACAAGGGCACTGCGTGTGCGTGCGTGCGTGTGTTGCAGGAGGGAGAGGGGAGGGGGGGCATGAGCGCACCTTGACAGGAAACACAGAGGTGAAGAGGCAGGGGCTTGACTGAAGTTATTTTCACCGAATTCAAGATGCACGTCTGTTCGGGGGGGGGGGGGGGGGTGAGTCGGGGGGGCAAACGGAAGTACAGAACCGCTCGTAACTGAAGTGGGGGTGCTGCTGAGAGAGAGAGAGAGAGAGAGAGAGAGAGAGAGAGAGAGAGAGAGAGAGGGGGGGGGGTGAGGTAGAGAAGAGATAGTAATCTGGTAAAATAAAAGCGGGCAGGAGGAGAGGAGAGGGGGGGGTGTAGAGGTGGCGGTAAACCAGTAACTATAAGTATATTTACTCAATTACTGTACTTATATGTACCATGTTGAGGTTAAATTAATCATTTGAGTATTTACATAGAGGAATTTTTTTTTTCTTCCTTTTACTCCACTACAATTATTTGACAGCTTGTGTCAGGTTTGGAATATTCGTACCAAACATGCCTTATTAACCACTTATGCCCTATTCATTGCATACAGAACACAGCTGATCTACAAGCTCCCAAGTTGCTTGTATATTTTTACGATTTTTAGCACGTTTTACTTTGTTATGCTGACTGACATGTACTGTACCATGCACCTTGCCATGGACTCTCTCTCTCGGTGGAAACACTGTTGTTTTCGTCGACTACCTTTTTTCACTGACGAAAACTAAATGGAAACTAAATGAAAACCAAGCTATGATGACTAAAACTAAGTAACAATTTCGTCAACAGCTAATAACTACTGTAGACTAAAATGTTAGGAAAGGACTACAAGAGATCCAGTATAAGTCATTTTACACTTGGTTGCATGCTGAAAATAGCAGATCTACAAGCTCACAACGCATCGCGGTGCGCGACGAGCTTGGAAATGTATAGGCTGAAGTGTTTAATGCATGTTATAATAATCAAAGTAAGTTGCTACTATAAGCTTTTCAAATCAATGTAGTGGAGTAAAAGTACAATATTTGCCTCTGGAAATACTCAAGTAAAGTACAAATGCCTCAAAACTGTACTTAAGTACAAGTAGGCCTACTACTTACAGTATTTACTTTACACCACGTCCACTGCTGATAACGGCAATGGAAAAGTGTCTGGCTTCCTCCATGCATGCTCACTGTTGCTTTGTGTGTGTGTGTGTGTGTGTGTGTGTGTGTGTGTGTTGCCGTTGTTGGTATACCAACTGGAGTTCCACACCGCAGGTATAACGAATGATGACACCCACCCCGGAAAAGGAGAAGTTTGTGAACCCAAACGACTCAAACCGCTTCAACCAGTGAGGTCAAAGGTCTTCAAAGACCTTCCTGAGAGACGTCGAAAGAACCAGCTTTATTGTTCTGTGACAATAAAGCTGATTCTTTCTACGTCTTTCAGGCTAATGAGGACCACTTTTGGTAGCCGGCGACAGTATAGTGACAGTTGAGAGAGACACAAATTGTGGTGGAGAGGTTATACTGATATATATTCGACAAATTATCGACAAACTATCATGTAAGTAATTGACAATATATAATGTCACAACACCAACTTTGATGAGTCAGTATTGCTTTGTTTTGTTTTAAAAATAAGATTTTCTTAATTTCCTGAAATGATTATAGTTTTCATTTCCTGAAAAATGAACATTTTGGAATTAAGTGATTTCTTCGATCCCGACAGCAGAGATATGAAATAATTCTAAATAAAAGCATGTTGTTCAGCACATCTGACTGCTTGACTTGACTGATGGTAAATGTGTCGTGTTGTGCAGTAATATAGAAAGGTTTGACGCATTGCAATGCATCGTACAATTTACAATTACAATTTAGGCATTCATCAGATGCTCTATAATCCAGAAAGGTAATACATCATGAATCATACGTAAGCTAAGAACCTTACAGTGGAATATATATATAATGAAACTATGCATATACTAGTGCTATGTCTACATACAATGATATCTAACTTACATAATTTGAGCCTTTGCATAAGGCTGTAAGGTCGTCCAGGCTATAGGAGCAAGTACTACAGGCTAAGATGGAGTCTGAAGACTACGGTGGAAGATTGGGAGTGTATACAGTAGTTCTGATTGCATTCCATAGTTTTGGAGCCAGAAGGGAGAAGAATTGAATTGAATCATTACCTGGTGAATCCTAATCGAATTAAATTGTGTGGGCAGTGCCAACGATGCACACCCCTATTACGGGATATTTGAAAATAGTCGATCTACAAACAAGCTCACGACACGTTGCAATGTGTTGCGTTGTTTTCAGATGTGGGGGGTGTCTGTCTGTATATGTCAAATACATAGGCTTTTCATTTGGGGGTCCTCCACTTGACATGAAAGCTTTACAAAAAAGCCCCAAGGTGGCTTATAACAAGCAGACAGTGGTGTAACCGAGTATTCACTCAAGTACTGTACTTAACTCCTATAACAAGCAGACAGTGATGTAACCGAGTACATTCACTCAAGTACTGTACTTAACTTATAACAAGCAGACAGTGGTGTAACCGAGTATTCACTCAAGTACTGTAGTTAACTTATAACAAGCAGACAGTGGTGTAACCGAGTATTCACTCAAGTACTGTACTTAACTCCTATAGCGCATTGCCATTGATTAATGCCAATTGAAGCCTAATTTTGTTACCAACGGTTAACGCCATTGCCGTTGATTAATGGCAATTGCACTTTTAAAGTGCATTCGCTCCATCAAGCCATAATGCTACTTACGTTAGCCGGTTAGCTAAGTTACTATAGTTACTTTGTAGATTTACATTTTGATTAGAAAACACACATTAACCACTTTCAACCCTATATACATTTTGGCCATACTTTTACCTTTTCTTTTTATACATAATTCTTATCCCACAATTTTGCAACCCCATTTTTTTTCACCCAGTGTCAATTATCTAATGTAATCCTGGGCGCTACACTTCCTCTGCAAACCTGGGGGGGCAGCGGACTGACCTCATGCTTCCTTCTTTGCATGAGGAGTCCAATCTGCTTCTTTTCACCTGATGGGGGGGGGGGGGGGGGGTGTTTCTCCGGCCGGACGTATACAGTGCATGGAAGGAATTGATACTTTTACTTATAAGTAAAACATTTGAGTACTTGTTGTCCACCACTGAGAGCAGACATAACAGACGTCACATGGTCTCGTGTCCCTGCCTCGCTTTCCCTTCGTCTTCAACCCAATCCGTCTTCATTGCGTAAACATCTTCTTCCACCGCTCGCAGATTGGGTCTCTGCCGCCGCCTTTAACCAATTTAGACCTGAGGTCCATTCTACAAATGTCTTCTAAATCCTGACAGTTTTCTGAAAAACCTCATGTCTCTAATGTCAGTGGTTCTCAAACATTTTCATGTCAAGGACCCCTAGAATTATCTGTATTTGGGTTAAAACGTTCACTCTGAAAGAATGTATATATTCAAAGACTTGCGCCACATTTTCACAATTTTTCAAAAATAGTTCATAGCTTGTAGATCTGCTATTTTTCCCAACAGCTAAAGCGTAACATAATGCTTAAAACACCAAAAGGGGTTCCCGCCCAAAATGGGATAATAATTTCATAGAGGATATGAGACAAGAGTGTGGACATAATATCTTTACTAGCTCACACGTTGCCCTGACAAGGAACTCCTTCCTGTGATTTGTAAGTATTGGGGGGCCCTCCATCCACGCCCGCAGCACGTACGGTACTGTACGTGTGCATTTACAATATTCACTTTAGATAACGTACGACGCTGCCGGGCCCCCGCGAGGGGGCGCGGCCTGTTGGAAACGCTTTGTTAGCTCTCTCTCTCTCTCTCTCTCTCTCTCTCTCTCTCTCTCTCTTGATAAATGATTTAGGACATGTGGCCTGAGACATCAATACAATCTCTATTGTAATTAAAAAAGGTGCCCACCACCAACAATATTACAAAGCTCTCACACACACACACACACACACACACACACACGCACACACGCACACACGCACACACACGCACGCCTGGAGCAGTGAAGAGATAATTCAAAAAGCACTTGCATGGAGTGAAACATAAAAAAAAATAGAAAAAGGAGGGAGACATGTGAAATTAAATTCCCTCTTTTTCGCTCTATTGTTCTTTCATTTTCTGTCCCTTACTTACGTGAATGCATGAAAGCCAAAGCCGAGGCAGATTTCTAATTATGATTTCCACAATACAAAAAAAAAGATTTTTCGTCGTCTTTCTCTTTTTCTTTTCAAAAAGAGAAATAAAAAGGTTCACAAACAAAAGTATAGACTATAGCGGCACACGCACACACACAGCACTTGTACCATGCAGCACTTTGTCAAAGTCACAAAGTGTACCGCATCATTGTACTTTGGAAATGGAACTTTTATCATCATTTTGTTCCAACGCATCCTCGCAGCCCCCCGAAACACTCCTACATTTACAATACGTTGCTGTCTGGCAGAAACCTCTTATATTAACTTATTTTTTATTCATAAATGGATGCCCTACTTCATCATAGTAGTATAGCCAACAAGAGTGTCACGCAAATGTAGCGAAAATAGTTGCTCTACAAACTCACAACGTGGGAGGGGGGGGGCGGTGGCTCAGGGGTAGAGTGGCTGGATGGTAACTGCAAGGTTGCCAGTTCGAACCCGCGGGCTCCCCCAGAGTTAGTGTTGAAGTGTCCTTGAGCAAGACTCTGAACCCCTAATTACTCCTGATGTGCTGGTTGGTGCCTTGCATGGTTTCCTCTGCCGTCGGTGTATGAATGTGTGTGAATGGGTGAATGTAATGCACTATATACTATTGACCAGTGTTGATTTTGTCGACTAAAACTGTTGACGAAAATGTTCTTCGACTACATTTTTTCACCGACGAAAACTAAATGGAAACTAAGTGAAAACTAAGCTATGATGACTAAAACTAAGACTAAATATACTGAGAATTTCGTAGACAATTAAAAACTAGACTAAAATGTTAGGGAGGGACTAGTGGACAAGAGATACAGTATAAGTCATTTTACAATTAGTTGCATGCTGAAAATAGACGATCTACAAGCCCACAACGCGTCGCGCTGTGAGTAAAACTAAATGAAAACTATTCAAGAGACTGACTAAAACTAAAATCAAAACGTGCTGCCAAATACAACACTGGTTTTGACCAAAAGGGACAACAATGTTCTGTCTTCATTTCTGACTTCAGGAAGCACCTCTTTTGTAATATAAAGGCTTCTAGAGAGACTTTAGGTGTGTAGTCTATTATACCAGTGTGAGGTAAGAACGGAAGATTATGCCTCCCTGGTTTTGGGGGGTAGCGGAAAGCGGGGGCTTTTCAGAGCAAAATCTGCCTCATCTGGGGCACTCTATAGCGCCTTTATTTAGACACAAATAAGGAACGTTTTTGGACATACATACAATGTTTCTAAACCGACGGCGACGAGAAAAAAGAAAGAAAGATGAAGAGCAATGTTGTCGTATTTCAGTTCCTTTGCACTGGAACGCGGTACACAGAAAGAAGGGGAAGGTCATCTTTTGATATTCCTCTCACAATGGCAAATATATGTGTCAAGCGTGTTCTCTCTCTCTCTCCCACTTTGCATGCTAAACAAGTCTCGAGTGGATGCTCTCTCTCTCTCTCTCTCTCCATGACTTACGTGCACCGGTGACAACCAACGCACACACACCTGTTAGGATGAATGGCCAAGGACACAACAACGCATGCGGCGCACACACACTCATGCACGCACCATGTACTATACGCACACAATATTTAACCACTTTCAAACCAGTGGTTTTCGACATTGCATTGGAGTCACACGGAACCACCATTCCCAACCATATATACTCCAGGCGCGTTTCTCTGTCCACACCAAATCTTGTCGCCAAATATTGCAGATCTACAAGCTCAAAAAAAGGCGCGATGCGCAGCGTTTTCAGATGGTAGATCTGCAATCTTTTTGCAAATGTGTGTGTGTGTGTGTCCCTCCCCACCATGCATGCACTCCCCAGAGTACTCCCGGGTAGGCATTGATGATGTTTAGCGCTGTGTTAGGGTGTGAGTGTGAGTGTGTGCGTGCGGGGGGGGGGGGGTACTCACCCCAGCAGAGGGCAGTCTCTTGCTGTCAGGGTTCGGGCGCATCGGCAGGGAACTGTAAAGCCTCACTCCTCGATCTGCTGCAACGTATCTGCTCTGCATGCACAGAGAGAGAGAGAGAGAGAGAGAGAGAGAGAGAGAGAGAGAATTTAAGTACGCACTCCTTCGAGTAAAAAAACTTGCAAATCCCTCTCACACTCACACACATAAAAAGAAAGAAAGATAAACTTGAAAAAGTTAACTTTTAATTGTGAGGAAACATCAACTGGGGCCTCCGAGAGAAAAGGCTGTCTGGGAAATAATTGCTACAAAATAACTCCACGCACATTTAGCAACTGACACGGCACTGGCAGAAAGAACCACGGCGGGTTGGATAGCATCGCAAAAAAAAAGAATCTCCAAATCTGAATCGAATTCCAATTAAACTGAACTTTGCTGAAATGCCACGAGGTCCAGGACTCCTCAGTATCTTCTAACAACCGACCCCCCCACCTCCCACACACGCACACACACACACACACACACACACACACACACACACAGAGCAGCTCTCCTTGCCAGCATTAGCGCATTAATGTACTGTAGGTAAAACGAGCCTGAAAGTCCACTCTGTGCCTGCTATGTTGATAACGTAACGCCCTCTCCACACGTACTGTATGGTGCACACCGACGCTCCATTCATCACATACTGGCCAGAGGCTACACACAGTGATAGGGGGAGTTGACCACTTAACCACTGACACCCCGTGCATGCGTTGTTGAGTCCCGGAGTCCCTCAGGGCTCTATGCTGTGACTCTGTGTGTGTCTGGCTGTCCTATTAGTGTCCCCCTGGCCAACATGTTCCTTCCACGCTATACATCCTACCGAGTTAACTTAACAGCATCATGAAAACCCCCTAGTTTCACATGTCACGTGCTAAAGCATAATGACATTTTGGCCTTATATAGGATGTCAATGGTAGGGTCACATATAAAAAATTGCTCAATACAGACAGTGGATTCATGAATGTATGCATACACAATATTTTAAGCCAAAGAAAAAATATATATACCAAATTTCCCAACCTTTCAACCCCCGGCTGCCGGACTATTATACTTGTCAATCGTCGTATTTTCTCAGAATGTGTTTGTGTCGTCAATGTGCAATAATGGGTGTGTAACCGTGTACCGAGGGGGTGGGGGGGTTTACACAGCCATTCTTGTTAAAATAAGGGGAGCCCTATAAAGAATAGGGCAAAAATGATGAAGTCACTGAACAAAGCTTCGGTCAACCGATCAATAGCCTGGATCTCCGTCCGTTTGTACTGTAATGGCCTCCAGCTTTCCACAGTGACAGAGACATGCACGCGAGGGAACACGCATGCACGCCATGATGTCTGCCACACATGTCTAACAACATGAGTACATTTTCCCACCACTGCCAGCAGCAACGCAACCTATAGGAGTGTTGTTGGCACAAGCACTGTCCGCCCGCGCTACTCGGGAAGCTAATGATTCACAACGAGGAGTTCTTCCTGCCATGCAGCGAAGAAACATTCAGCATTCAACATCAGCAAGAGTATACACATGTTATACCAACGAGAATCTGTATGCCGGAATATTCAGGGTGATGCGACAAAATAGCAGCCAGGAGAATGAGACTCGCAGGACACTGCCAAAGACACCAAGAGCTCCCCAGCCTGCAGAAAACTGGTGCTGTGGGGAACCAACATACATGGGCACCGGTCACGAGGACGTCCCATACTAACATGTGGATGCAGGAGCGCAAACACCAACGAGCTGGCCGGATGTATGGAGAACCGGGATGACTGGAGGCGACGATGGAGGACGACCTAGAGAGAGAGAGAGGGGATAGCCAAGGACGCAACTCTCATCTCTCCGTCTCTCTCCGTCTCAGCAGTGATTTTCAACCATTTTCATTTCAAAGGCCCCCAGTTTGACTACGGCATTAGACTATATACGGTCCCCTATTTAATGGCATTGCCATCTCTGGGACCCCCAATTTATATTGTAAATTCAAAGTTAATTTAACTCTTTAACTCTCTGAGTTACAGACCCATATGGGTTAGTACTTAGCATAAAAAACAGTCGCGACAAGTAGTCTCTCTCTCCCTCTCCCCCTCTCTCTCTCTCTCTCTCTCTCTCGGCCGTGAGACATTCACATATCCAGCGACACCGTGCTCTCTCTCTCACTACACCTCTGTGAGTCCTTGATATCCCATCACTCCACATTCTCCTTTCTTCCCCGTTTGTGCCAGCTGGCCGGGCGCCAAAACAGTTCGGATCATCCGTGGTGGCCTCTGTCACGCCGTGCAGTGTGTGTGTGTGTGTGTGCGCGCTACTACTTACTGCACGGCCAACAACAAACGGATGAACCCTGACGATTGTCGACAGGCCGCGTACGACCGTACGCGTTGATTAATTGATTAAATCGGGTTAAAAAGCTGCGCTGTGTGTGCGTGCATGAGTGTGTGTGCGCCGCGCATCTGTTTAAGCAAGGGAGGGAGAGGAGAGGAGAGGAGAGGAGAGGAGAGGAGAGGAGAGGAGAGCACCGTACATCACATCCCTGTCCGCTACATTCAAATAAGTGATGTAATTGCCGGTGGTGTGTGTGTGTGTGTGTGTGTGTGTGTGTGTGTGTGAATATGGAGTGATGGATGAGCTGTTGTTGCTGCCTATGTACTGTACAGTACAGTACTGTACAGTACAGTACAGATAATGGCTCTGCTAAACAGCACGCATGAGAGGCCCTAATGAGACTCTGATGGCTACTTTATAAGACAAGTTGGTAAACACACACACACACACACACACACACACACACACACACACACACACACACACACACACACACACACACACACACACACACACACACACACAGTGGAAGAAGCGAGCTACTAGAAGTAAGTAAATGTCCTGTATTAAAAAAAACACAATATTTTCAAACTTTTGTAAACTTTTTTTCCTCCCTTTCCTTTTGTTCTTATGTTTTATTAATGCAGATCTACAAGCCATAAAAGGGCTCCATATTTTGTGGACTAATAATCTAAATCCACAGAGTAACTAAAGCTTTCAAATAGGTAGATTAAAAACGTACACAATATTTGCAGTTTTTTTTAAGTATTTAAAAATGGAAATATTCAAGTAAAGTAAAAAGTATCTCTAGTACAGTGTTTGAGTAAATACACTTTTTACTTTCCCCCACTGTCCGACACATGCACGCACACACACACACGCACACACACACACACACACACACACACACACAGAAACACACTGCATTCAGGGCAAGGCTCCATCTTGCAATGCAGCGAGATATTTTTAACTCTATTTAACAAGTCGGTGAGAAATCCCCAGCCAATGAGAAGCGTCAGTCACATGCTATACGTGCCAACTAACTAAGTAACATATGTTCCAGTACATGTACACTACAGCATCAGTGGTGGAATAAAAAGTACTCGTAGAGCTTGTAGATCTGCTATTTTCAAATTGCCATATGCCGTATATAGGGCTGGAGTGGTAAATGTATGTTTTGTAATAATAATCAAAAGTAACTAAAGTTTTCAAATAAATGTTGAGTAAAAGTACAATATTGGTAGAAGTACAGTGAGAGTACTGTGAATTGGAAATGCTCAAGTAAAGTACAATATACCTCAAAATTGTACCACTCATTTTCAACATTTTACTCTCTACTGTAATTTATATACCTTAGAGTTGTTGTGTGGAAATAATAATAAAAAAGTCCCCGTCCATTCTGTGTTGCCTAGAACTGGAGGTCCGAAGAAAAATGATGAAGCATTATGAAGTATACATCTTTGTAATGTCACTGAGATATGTACTTCATAATGTTAATGATTCTTTTCCCTTTAAGTACAGTACTTAAGTAAATGTACTTAGTTACTTTCCAAATTCCACACCACTACCTGCTGGGCAACAACAGGCTTTCAGTTTTATTTTATTTACAGTGGAGTCGACCATAAACGCACCGTCACAGGTTGCACTTAAATGGGCCCAGGTGTGCAGTGATTAGCAAGCATGTGAAATCCAAACACGAGCAATGAAGTTCAAATCTCCAGGGGCTCTATTTCCGTCCATGCTAAACCCTTTATCCCTAAACTACTTTGCCTTTTTTATATATATATATATAGTTAAAATAGCCAGTCTACAACGTGTCGCCGTAGATTGGCTATTTTAACTATTCAAAAATGTTTTTCAAAAAGGTTCCTTTCCCCCTTCTGTTCCCTCCCCAAAAAAACGGGATAATCTTCCATAATCTTCCATTCTTACCTCACGCGGCAGGTCACACTAAAGTCTCTCTAGAAGTGTTTATATTCCAAAACGATGCTGAAGTCAGAAATGAAGACAGAACATTGTCCTAATGGTGAAAACCATGGAGAGTTCCCTAGATTAGGAGTTACGAGCAATTCTTTTGGAGCCGTAAACCAAGGACTATTAAATGACGGGAGGCGAAGACCGTACGGTGGACTCCATGTTGCTCCCCGGAAGGAAAGAAACATGCGCAATTTGAGACCAAGGAAGCTGAACGCGGAAGTGTTGGCTGCATATAGCCATGTTTCTTTCCTTCCAGGGAGCAACATGGAGTCCACCGTATACGGTCTTCGCTTCCTGTCCTTGCCGTAAACAAGGAAGTGAACAGCAGCCGCGCATGCGCAAAACAGCAAGGAGTACGGTGCAGAAGGAGAGGCCAAAAAAAAAAGAAATAAAACTTTTTTCCACACGTTGAGAATCACCAGTGTGTTAAGACTGTATGAAGCTGTATGAAGCGACATGACTCAAGAGGATAGATGCTCTAGGCAAACAGGATACATTAAGCTTAAGCACTGTCATGCAAAGTAGGACATTAGCATAAATAATGACGGCGGGTTGCTGTAATTACTGCAGGCAGTGTAGGAGAGTGTATAGACAGACAGTAGACATGGTGTGGGCGATGATTCCTCCCCAGGCAGGGTGAGACTATACTTGCTGCGTAAGGTGCTCATTATGAAGGGAAAGAGGGATCAATGAATGGTCAGTCAGTCTGCAGTGGCCATCTTGTCGATATGCTTCATATATAATGATGAGTCGGCGCTTATACGAACGTGAACTATATTCCACGTTCACCTCTCCTCATCTCTGCTCTGTCCTGAAAAAGGGCACTCTGGACGCGCTGGACTATAGTACTGTAAATGTCTATAGGAGTTAAGAGATGGAGTGCAGTGATTTTGGTATTTGTTTCGTTTTGTATATTCGTCTATGGAGTTAGCATTGCTCTAATACAATGATTATAATATTCAAACATGTCTTCCCTGTGTATTTTTTGGTTTCTTCCTGAAAGCTTTGAAAGCCTTTGAGTGAAAAAGGTCCAATCGAAATACACCACTTAGTGACATCATAACCCTAACCTAACCCCTCCCTCGCCATTATCATACAACACACAGAGGCTATTGAGTATTTAATCTGCCATTTTCATTTGTGCTTGTTTTCATAGACCTGGCAACTTGTTTCTCTTGTTTATCTGGCAACACAGCAAGAGGAAGTCAATTATGCACACACAAAACGCAAAGACTTATGGGCTATTGAGTATTTAAGCCGTGACGTAAGCGCCCCCCTCCAGAGCTACTTCCGGGTCCTACTGTTTGTGTCACTTTTGTGTCCCCATAGAGTTATACTGTGTCCCTCCGTCAGACAAAATCTGAGACTAAAACAACCACTAAAGTCTAATTTTACCGCTTTCCTTGCAACAACAAAGCTACTGGTCTCCCAAATCTGGCTGTGACAGGCTGTCTGCCCCACACTGAATACTATCGCCATTTTATGTCATTGTGTCAACTAAATCCTCCATTAGAGATCGTATTATTGCAAACTAGATTCAACGTATACTCAACCCTGCACACATTCTAAATATGCCCCCGAAATATTGTACTGAGCAAATGGACTGTTACCACCTTCAATAATAATGATGATAATAATAGTCTTTGTCTCCACATCATATATTTTCTTTGTCGTGGACACTATAGGTCATATTCACACCAGAAAGCTTTACTGCAATTAAAACAAATCCTGCTGCGCATTGTCGGAAAGTGCGCTTCGTTTGGCAGGTGTGAAGGCTCAATGGAATCCTAATGCGCACCAAAGAACCGCATTCTACTCCGGCAAAAACAGAAACGGGGGTTTCACTTTGCTTCAGAACGCAGTAGAGGGCGGATTACTGCAGGTGTGAATGCATTAAACATAGGGAGTGAATGTACCAATGTGGGATGATGAGCTTGGTATTTGGCACACGAGAAGGAAAGAGAAGGCATTATTACAGCGACGCGTAAGGATGTCACACGTGTTCTAATGAAGAGATAGAAGCCCCATATGGCCAAACATCATAGGCTTATGCTGAAGGTTAAACACACAGACAATGCAGTGTACAGGATATAATTAGAGCCAGAGAATGGAGGCGATTGCGTTCCATGAACACATATTTGCACAATGTTGCAGGTTGCATAAAGTCTTTGCGCATCTCAAAATATGTAGTTCCAGGGACCCCTCAGAAACAAATATTTTAGTTAAAAATGTTCGCTCTGAAATATATATTCAATGATTTGCTTACTATACGATGTCTGTGGCTGGATGAGGAGTTGTCTTCGTGTGCGTTTGGTCATACAGCTAGTGGAGGCTGTGAGGCAGTACAGGTCATACAGCTAGCGGAAGCTGTGAGGCAGTACAGGTCATACAGCTAGCGGAAGCTGTGAGGCAGTACAGGTCATACAGCTAGCGGAAGCTGTGAGGCAGTACAGGTCATACAGCTAGTGGAAGCTGTGAGGCAGTACAGGTCATACAGCTAGTGGAAGCTGTGAGGCAGTACAGGTCATACAGCTAGTGGAAGCTGTGAGGCAGTACAGGTCATACAGCTAGTGGAAGCTGTGAGGCAGTACAGGTCATACAGCTAGCGGAAGCTGTGAGGCAGTACAGGTCATACAGCTAGCGGAAGCTGTGAGGCAGTACAGGTCATACAGCTAGTGGAAGCTGTGAGGCAGTACAGGTCATACAGCTAGCGGAAGCTGTGAGGCAGTACAGGCGCTAAATGAATGTCTCGCGGAACTCGCCCACCGTAAGTAGCCAAAAGTGCCACCGTTAAGTGAATGTTTGATATTTTCTCCTCCAGCGTGCCAGGCTCTAATCTGGCCCCGTGGCATGCCATTACGGTGGGCTAATAACAGATGTCTGCGGCGGCGGGGCCTGGCGGGGACACGGAGAGTGCAGGGGCCTGGGCTGTGCTAACTGGCCCTGACAGACTCATTAGGAGAGCACTGGCAGCACCCGCGCACAGCAGCATGCAGGGCAAACTCCTCACACACGCCAGAAAAGAGGAACACGGAGGGTTAAATTAGTACCCTAGCCCGCCAAACACGAGACTCTCGTTTTCCAGGGCTTGTATTCTTTAATCCATGTTTTGATCCGATGCAAGAAGGGCTCACTATTATAGCGTAAGGAACAGCATTGTACTTTATACGCTTTGTTCCACAGCCGCCGTTGCCTTTGTTTTCTGGATCTCTTCTCTCTCCTTTCACTCTTTCCAACGCCCCACCAAACCTATACCCCCTAAATTCACTCTCTGGGCTGAGAGCCCCTTTTGAACCTTCGACCACAGTCAGAGAGGTCCGGTTGGAAGCACGTCCACTAGTTTAACCTCACACACTCTCTCCCTCTTAGCCCCCTGTATCGCCTATACCACTCACAACCAAAACAGCAGCAGCAGCAGGTACAGTAGAGTACAGTAGAGTACAGTGGCAGCTTTTCTATACGGATAACTGACTAACATAAGCAGAAGACTATAAACTCGTCGTAACTCTGCGGCTCTATATAACTCATCGCCGGCTCACGTTGTCAACACAGGAAGCTGCAGCACATCACAGAGAGCTGCTTACTGTATGTGTGTCCCTGTAACTGTTACCGTGCTCTGCTTACTGTATGTGTGTCCCTGTAACTGTTACCGTGCTCCTGTGCAGTGGTGGAAAGTACATTTACATAAGTACAGTTTGAAGGTATTTGTACTTTTTTTCTTATATCCAATACTTTTACTTTCTATACTCCACTACATCTCGGAGGCAAATGTTGTACTTTTAACTCCACTACTAGTTAGGCTACTAGTTACTTTGTAGATTTTTTATTACAAAACATACATTATCCACCCTATAAATTACATTCTGGTCATTTGAAAATAGACGCTCTTCAAGCTCAGATCGGCTATTTTCAAAAGACGTTTATACATTTGAAAATTGTATACTTTTTACACAAAAGTTCATTTTGAATCCTGGATAGTATAAATAATAGTATTTAACGATTGAATACCTTTTCCACCACTGGCCGGACGCTATAGCTCATTCTGGATGGCAACGTGTTTTAAGCATTGTGTTATACTTTAGCTATTGAAATATAGCAGATCTACAAGCTCATAGTGCAGCACCGAGTGCCGTGCAACGAGCTTGTAGATCTGCAAAAAGAAATCGTGGAAAATGTGGCGCAAATCTTTGAATATATATTATTTCAGAGCGAACGTTTTTTAACTGAAATCTTTGCTTCTGGGCGTCCCTGGAACAACATATTTTCAGATGGGGGGGGTCTTCTGCGGCCAAATACAGATAATTCTGGGGGTCCTTGACAAGACATATTGAGCACCACTGATATAGGAACATATTTCAGAAAACTGTCATGATTTAGAAGACACTTTGTTGAATCGAGCTCAGGTCTAAACGGGATATAAGCAACAATGCCTGTGTGGGGGACTCTGGGGGGGGGGGGGGTGGGACTTCCCCAGGCAGAAAGACGGACAGACAGAAAAGCAAACATTGCCCTGTCGCATGGCTAGGACCGAGCCAATGGCCACATGCCATTGGCTGACCGGGTGGAGAGCAAACACAGAGAGGCCAATGATTGTGGTCAGGATGTTAGAGGACTATATGACAATAGGGGGATCGAGGGGGGGATAGGGGGGCTGTGATAGAGCTGCTGTCGGGCAGAAACTTCACATTCCTTACTGTACGTTCATGTTTGGTAAATGAATGCACCGCTTCATATTAATCACTTCATATTAATCACTTCATATTAATCACTTCATATTAATCAAACGAGAGATTGTGACTAAATAAATGCGTAGGCTGCCGGTACATTGGATCCATTGGAAAGCAGTTAATTTTTCGGTTTTGGACACCCGACAGGTGTGTGTGTGTGTGTGTGTGTGTGTAGTGTGTGTGTGGTGTGCGTGCGTGCGTGCGCGCTTGTGTGTTCTTGCAAGTAAGTGCATATCAGTGTGCACATCTTCGAGTGGAACACTGTGTAAACAAATCCGATACCTCACTATTATGCCTATACTGACGCTATAGACCACAAACAACAAGTGATACCTCACTATTATGATGTGATCTTTGCCTATACTGACGCTATAGACCATAAACAACAAGTGATACCTCACTATTATGATGTGATCTTTGCCTATACTGACGCTATAGACCACAGACAACAAGTGATCACTATTATGATGTGATCTTTGCCTATACTGACGCTATAGACCACAAACAACAAGTGATCACTATTATGATGTGATCTTTGCCTATACTGACGCTATAGACCACAAACAACAAGTGCGGTGGACTCAGCGGTGGCACATACATACACACATGCACATACACACACACACACACACACACACATGCAGTAAGTGGGCAGTGGTGGAACAAAGTAGACCCATGTTGGGTCTTAGTAGCAATAGTAGAAATACAAAAATGTTACATAAGTCAAAGCACAAAGGATCTAAGCTTTTAAGGATCTAAGTTCTAAGTACCACACGCAAAAGTAGTCTTTAAAAAAAAAATCATAGTATATCATCTTATTGAACGATAACTATTGATCATTAACAACATAAGTCCTTTTTTTGTACAACTGGTATTTTATACAACTGTGTGACCATGCAGATTTGAGAGCCTGCCATCGTAGTCCACTAGCCAGAATGTGAACCCGGACATGTCGAGTACACCAAGGTTTTATAATACATGTTGAGTATAGGTCCCCAGCATGTAGAAACTGGGTTTTATAATAAATGTTGAGTATAGGTCCCCAGCATGTAGAAACTGGGTTTTATAATAAATGTTGAGTATAGGTCCCCAGCATGTAGAAACTGGGTTTTATAATAAATGTTGAGTATAGGTCCCCAGCATGTAGAAACTGGGTTTTATAATAAATGTTGAGTATAGGTCCCCAGCATGTAGAAACTGGGTTTTATAATACATGTTGAGTATAGGTCCCCAGCATGTAGAAACTGGGTTTTATAATAAATGTTGAGTATAGGTCCCCAGCATGTAGAAACTGCCAGATGTTGAGCAATTTTCATAATTGGTATACCAGTATGTGACCATAACATTAACAACCTATAAAAGGCAAAATAATAAAAAAAATCATCATGCTTTATGTAGCATGTGACGTGTCAAAATAGGGGGTTTTCATGATGCCGAATTCATTCCAAGCATTAGTTCCAAAACATTAATTGGGCTAAAAACGGCCATGCCCACTTGTGCCGACATCATCACATCTGTGATGATGGCAATGGCCGTTTTTAGCCCATCGAATGCTTGGAATGGATTCAGCATGTAAAGAAACTGTGATAAATAGTTTCTTTGCAGAATATAAACATCAATCATCCGACATAATTTTGTTTACATGCGTGTAGCGCTCGTTGACCGTTTGTGTTTGGTTAGCATCCGGGTTAGCCCATTGACAACAGCGTCATCTGCTTTCCTACTATTCTGATTGGTTGGTACCAATCGAAGGAGACTGCCGGCGCTTTGACCACGCCCATCCCAGAAACTGCTGCCGTGGGGAGGGCTTTCAGTCAGAATAATCCAGACAGTGTGTCAGGGCAATATCAATGATGCACACTTAGGTTAGGTAGGGGTAGGGTACGGACAAAGAGAAACACAACAAACTTTACTTTTTGGAAACGATACTGCAAAAGGGGATTTTTGCCACTGTTTTTGGACGTCTCAACCCCCCGTCCTATACCGATGCAGGGATATCTCTCCCTCTTCTCTGAGATAAAGCTGGACATGAGATTCCAAACGGAGCTGGGGTCTCCCCATCTCTACAAACTCTTTAGTGAAAAGATAAGTGAATGAATAAATTAATCATGTTCAGCTTGGCAAACCAATTTTATCCAATCAAGAGAAAGAATTGGAGGTGATGAAACATGCTGGAAAATGAGCAGAAGAAATTTGGAACTGGAACACTATAAAATTGAAGCGGATTGATTAATGCCCTCTGTTGGAGTTCTCTCTCCTGATTGCATAAAATTTGGTATCCCGACTTGAAAATGCATCGTCCATTTACTGGAGAGCTGAAGAGATGGGGAGGACCCTGATAGAGTTTGAGTTTTTCCTCAGACATTTCAAAAAGTATTTATTTAAAGACCTTTTAAGCCTCGTACAAAGCCAACTCTTGTCGTGACAAATCATGACAACAAACACATTATTTCGGGTCGAACAAATAATTAGAAAGAAGAAGAAAACGGCAGGATACACTTCTTTTGTTGTTTTTCTTCTCTGTAATTATTAGTTTGGTCCAAAATATTGTGTTTGTCGTCATGATTTGTCACAGCTCGAGTTGGCTTCGTACGGCACTTATAAGGTCTTTAAATAAATATGTTTTGAAATGACACACTCCATATATGGCGCAACATAGAGGATTGCAGGCGCTTCCAGGCTGTGGAGCGATGCGACCCGTTTTCATATCAATAAACTTCGTCTTGGGCGTCGGGCGTTACCAATAGAAAGGACAAAGAACTTCGTCCTGGGCGATGGGGGGTGTTAAAAAGACAACCAAAAGTCACAACTACAAAACCTATACTTTTATGTCACGTCCCTGATGTGAAAACGTTTGGAGAACCACATCACTTCTAATAATTCTGCATTTGAAACAAAATGTATAAGTGAAAAGCACTGAAGCAAGCGGAGCAGACAGACATGTATTAGTACTGTTAGTTACAACACAATGTTCAAACAGACAGACATGTATTAGTACTGTTAGTTACAACACAATGTTCAAACAGACAGACATGTATTAGTACTGTTAGTTACAACACAATGTTCAAACAGACAGACATGTATTAGTACTGTTAGTTACAACACAATGTTCATACAGACAGACATGTATTAGTACTGTTAGTTACAACACAATGTTCAAACAGACAGACATGTATTAGTACTGTTAGTTACAACACAATGTTCAAACAGACAAACATGTATTAGTGCTGTTAGTTACAACACAATGTTCAAACAGACAGACATGTATTAGTACTGTTAGTTACAACACAATGTTCAAACAGACAGACATGTATTAGTACTGTTAGTTACAACACAATGTTCAAACAGACAGACATGTATTAGTACTGTTAGTTACAACACAATGTTCAAACAGACAAACATGTATTAGTACTGTTAGTTACAACACAATGTTCAAACAGACAGACATGTATTAGTACTGTTAGTTACAACACAATGTTCAAACAGACAGACATGTATTAGTACTGTTAGTTACAACACAATGTTCAAACAGACAGACATGTATTAGTACTGTTAGTTACAACACAATGTTCGGGGCCTGGAACTTTTTATAGGCACTAGCAGCACTGCACCGTGGGCACAGCAAAGCCCTCGAAGCACAGCTGTGGGGTATTGTTACCTGTAACGTTAGCTGTTGCATGTTATATTATTTACACAGATCGAGACTTAATGGAACACATGTGTTTTGTGAAGCCCACATTCTTCCCAGATTAGCTGAAAGGCCCACATACACCGGGCTCCACCAATGGGAGGAATGCATGCGAGGACCAGACTGGCTTATAGGGGAAACTCTATCACTCAACTCTGGTTATACAGAGCATACATGCGCTGTGCATACTGTACATACACACATGCACGCGCACACACACACACACACACACACACACACACACACACACACACTTCACTTTTTCATGAGCAGAACACAGAACACATGCATACAGACAGAACGCATGCACATACCGGTATATACATTTTGGTCTAAAAAATTAAAGCAAGCAAGCAATACCATATACTGTACAGTCGCATGCACGTGTGTACGCACATGCACACGCACGCACGCACAGAGGCTGGTTTGCATATACAGCATGCCACTCACTCAACGAATGCATTGCACACTGAAACTATGTTTGGCGTCAGAGCGAGGAAATAATATAGCGCAAAACATTCTTTTCATTTCCAACATAGCCTAGAATACCATTCCATTGTGCTGGATGTCACCGTTTGTGCAGATCATGTAAATACTGCTCTTTCTATTCACCAGGGGCATATCTGCCTGTCAGGTCCATTACATAAGCATACCGTAACCATTATTGCATAACGTCACTTCAGTGCAAGCAGCAGTGCTTTTATATGCAGTCAATAGAAGAGTAAGAATCGATCCCTTCTCTCTGTGGTTTGTATCATTTAGGCCAGGGGTTTTCAAACGTTTTTTTTTTTTTTGCAGACTGGGAAATGGAAATGAAGGGTATACATAGTATACATAGTACATGCATAAACCTTCCTTAACCCTCCTTTTGGGAGGGAACCCCTTTTTGGTGTTTTAAGCATTAGGTTATGTTTAGCTATTGAAAAAAGCAGATCTACAAGCTCATAGCGCGACACAGAGTGCCGCGCTATGAGCTTGTAGGTCTGCGATTTTTGAAAAATCGTGAAAATGTGGCCCAAATGTTTGAATATATTCTTTCAGAGCAAACGTTTTTAACTCAAATCTTTGCTTCTGGGGGGGTCCCTGGAACAACATATTTTCAGATGGGGGTCGGCGGCCAAATACATATAGTTCTGGGCGTCCTTGACATGAAACATGGGTTTTTCAGAAAACTGTCAGGATTTAGAAGGCACTTCCGAATGTGAACCGGAACCGAACTGGTTCCGGTTCCTCAACGCTGGATTCGGTTCCAGATCCCAACCCTAGTTGAGGCCTAATAACCAACAAACTAAACTTGAGCGTTAACCTGTTTCCCAGCAATGCTAACACTTCAACTTCCAGTCATGCCAATGGGAATAGCTATAGCTATTTATAGCAGAGCATGACCAGATTTTCCGATGGCTCTCCATCCATTTCAAGTGTACATCCACACTGCGTGTGTGTGTGTGTGTGTGTGTGCGTGCGTGTGTGTTTGTGTACATGGACAGTTCATGCAAGCATGCATGTAATGTGAGCGCTCGTGCACTGATGCATAGGGCCCTATTGATTATATTATTATCAGAATTTGGATCAAATTGAACACAGCTGGGGCCTTTGTCTGGTCTGGTCTCCTCTCTCGTCTATTGTCCTCCTACCCTCCCCTCCCCTCTCCTTGGCCTCCTCTTCTCCTGTTCACTGGGCCTCTCCTCTCTTCAACATGCTATCCTCTGTTTACATGCCTCCAATAGTTTTCAGTTTGTGTTGACGATCCTCGGGTCAACAACACTGTGTGTGTCATTTACACTGATACACAATAGGAGACATCTGCTGTGGGATATACTGACGACTGGAAATAGACCTCGTGACAACAGCCCCCTCTCCCTCTCTCTCTTTCTGTGTCTCTCTCTCTCTCTACAGACAAAGCATGTCATTTCTAGAAATGTCCTGAAGATTTTTTGAGTGTACACAAAGATTAAATAAAGGCTTCGTTAAAGGTCTCTCTCTCTCTCTCTCTCTCTGATTGAATGAATAGTTTATTAGACAGAATGTATAAACAGCAGCAGAGTACAGTCAAACACTCAGTCCAAAGGGGATAGCACCCAAAAAAGTCCTCTCTCTCTGTCTCTCTCTCTCTCTCTCTCTTATGAGTGGACTCAAACTGTCTATACAGTATGGACCTACAGTACATGCATGGGAGTGGCCCATATACAGACGTGACATTCCGGGACATTGAAGAGCTTGCGGGTTTCATTTAACATTGCATCCAAAGCTTTATACCATATACAATCAAACAGAGGGGGCGCTCTACTCTCTAGTGACTGGTTATGGCATCCATTGGGGGCTCATTGTTGTTGTAGTAACAAGTGTAAAAAAAAGTGCATTGAGGCGCAAGGAGTATTAACTGTGGAGTAGAGACTCAACAGTACAAATGAATGCAGATCAGACGAAAGAAAGAAAAGGGTAATAGTGAACTATAGGACTTTTAATAGAAGTCTATCGTTGTGCGGTTCAAAGTCAAGGCCGTTCCTCGCCAAGGTCCACCTGTACAACAGGAGCCTGTGGTGATGGACCTTCACTGAATGTCTCTTATAAGTGTGCACGCATGCGCGCGCACGCATGCACACACACACACACACACACACTTTCTCTCACTTTCACTCAAACATATAGGGGCACATGCACACTCACACATACCCGATATTGTACACACATTCTCTCTCTCTCTGTTGATAGCTTCCCTATGCTGATGGAACCTATAGCTGTCTCCTTCACACATGCACCATAATAGACACGCACGCACGCACGCTTGCACAAGCTCATGCTCTCTCTCTGATACTGAGGGAGAAAGAAATAGAAATAAACCTTTCATCTTTATTTATTTCCCCTTCAATAAACAAAGAAAGCCTTGCCTTTTCATGAGGCAAAACAACACGCCGTTCTATACCACCACAGTGGTATAACTGACACGCAGGCAGAGTTGTGAGCTGGCTGAAAGTAAGTCTCAGGTCCAAAATTATGCTTTTGGGGGATTTAGCCAGTGGTGGAAAAAGACAAAAAGTACTATGTTTTTTTATAATTTTTTATCCCGTGATTTTTTAACCCATTTTTCACCCCTGTGTCAATTGTCTAATGTGATCCTGGGCTCTACACACCCTCCGCCAACCTGGGGTGAGCAACGGACTGTCTTGAACTCATGCTTCCTTCATATGCCTGAGTGTCAAAGTCACTCCTTTACACATGACAGGGGTTTCCCTGGTTGGACGTACAGCACGTCGTAAAATAATGGTTAATGTGGTTAAGCGCAAAAGTGTGACACAGATGCGTTCTCAGGTATGAACGGTTCAAGGATCAGAGTTCTCAATGCCTTTGAAGAAAACATCTATTTTGATATACCAAAAATTGTTGCCAGAAGATGTCTTGTTTTGTTTGTTGTTCCCCCACGCATGCAGCCCCATATGAAGACACAGCATTGTATATTTCAGTCACAGATCTTTTTCCAGATCGAGAGCCCGATGAGAAAACTCAACTTGACGTTCCAAAAAGTGTCTGTTTTCCTTTCAGAAGACCCCCAATTTGTTAACGGGATTATTCAGCCCATGCAGCTCGGGAAAGACGTCACGTTAAAAGGAATCGTAGTCTCTGAATGTGTAGCTCTCTACAAAACAGGACACATTCATACTAATCATTTACAAATAGAAGACATAAAGGAAGGGATTAGAACAACAACTTATCATTTCAAAAGTTTTGAAGTAAACCAACATCAGTCATGATCTAGTGAGGCGAGGTGCAGTACTCTGGCAGGTTAGGTCAGCTAATACACGCACAGCACGCGAGGTGACACTTTGTCTGCTCCCACCATGTCAGAGACAAGAAGAGAGAGAGAGAGAGAGAGAGAGAGAGAGAGAGAGAGAGAGAGAGAGAGAGAGAGATGCAACGAGGGGAACGAGACTGAGTGTGACAAGACATAGACAGAGGGAGTACAGAGGCAGAGAAGAGAAGTGGAGAGAACTTTAAAAGCAGACAGTTTATAGGAAAAGAGCGACAAGAGTGCAGGCCAGGGTGAAAGGGAGGTTAAGATAAGACAGAGTCTGCTTGGACAGAGAGAGAGAGAGAGAGAGAGAGAGAGAGAGAGAGAACAGTACAGTCTGATTTAGACTTCGCCGTATGACGCGTGGGCTTCTAGATCAGCTATTTTCGCTGCGTGACACGATGCCAATAATGAGGCACGAAGGGTAGCCATGACGGACAGAGAGACGCACGCACACACACACACACACACACACACACACACACACACACACACACACACACACACACACACACACACACACACACACACACACACACACACACACACACACACACACACACAGTGAGTGAGCGAGAGAGAGAGAGAGCCGGTGGAGTTCATATGCTGACTACAGGCTCAGAGTTGATTTGGTTTCAGAGAGCATTGTTACGGTGCTTTGAATTAACCCATTTCGACCTGAAGACGATTCTAAAAAAAAATCTTCTAAATAGACAATATTTGGAAAAGCTCATGTTTCTATATGTCAAACTATTTCAGGTCAAGGACCCCCAGAATTATATGTATTTGGCCTCCGACCCCCATCTGAAAATATGTTGTTCCAGGGACTCCCCAGGAGCAAAGATTTGAGTTAAAAATGTTTGCTCTGAAAGAATATATTCGAAGATTCGTGTCACATTTTCACATTACAAGCTCGTAGCGCGGTACTCAGTGCTGTAGATCTGCTATTTTTCAAAAGCTAAATTATAACATAATGCTTAAAACACCAAAAGCGGTTCCCGTACAGAATGAATTAATGCCTCCCAAAGAGTCCAATTGTGATTCTTGGGGCTCTGCTGACAGAATATTTGACAAGCCTAGGGTGAGTTGCTGATCTCAGCTGAATCCTCTGTTCTGTGTGTGTGTGTGTGTGTGTGTGTGTGTGTGTGTGTGCGCGCGTGCATATGGAGCATATGGGCGTAGTAGAGTCTAGGCATCCACACACGTTCACACGCACGCGTGCGCGCACGGACATTAGTGGATGTGCGTTGCAACACCGCCAGATTGAACTGGATGTGAGGTGGAAATTCACAGAAACCTGCTGACAGCAAAATGACAGATTTATTCAAATGAAATGTTGACGTTCATAACTATGAGAAACAACAATGGAGTACACACACACACACACACGTGCACACACACACACACACACACACACATAGAGCACTAAAACAAGCGCTCATATGCTGGCAAAGAGGTTGCATTCACTCAATCATAAGGAAAGTGTTTAGACCACAGCAGCTAGGATGTCATTTGGCGACTAGCCAGAGGTGCTTTTTCCCCCACTTTGTTTCCCCTGCTGGGAACACGGCGTCCCCTCACTGCTGCCACGCACACGCACACACATGCGCACGCACACACGCGCGCGCACACACACACACACACACACACACACACACACACACACACACACACACACACACACACACACACACACACACACACACACACACACACACACACACACACACACACACACACACACACACACACACACACACACACACACACACACACACACACACACACACACACACACACACACACACACACACACACACACACACACACACACACACACACACACACACACACACACACACACACACACACACACACACACACACACACACACACACACACACACACACACACACACACTCACACACACTACAGAGCAATGTTCCCGCTCTTTTTATTGATTGCTAATGAATTGAAAGAAGGATAAGATCAGTGCCGGCTCCATGCAGGCACAGACTTTTTTCCAAAATGGTGCACTTTATTTTTCACTATGTATAACAAATACTCGTTAATGGCCCGGGGGTATTTAGGACCATTAAACCAGAGCGCCCAGTGACTCACAGCAACGGAGCACATTTAGCGACGCATGTTGCGCAACAGACACTCCCAGCCTGTGGAGCGGCGCAACAGACACTCCCAGCCTGTGGAGCGGTGCAACAGACACTCCCAGCCTGTGGAGCGATGCAACAGACACTCCCAGCCTGTGGAGCGGTGCAACAGACACTCCCAGCCTGTGGAGCGGTGCAACAGACACTCCCAGCCTGTGGAGCGGTGCAACAGACACTCCCAGCCTGTGGAGCGATGCAACAGACACTCCCAGCCTGTGGAGCGGTGCAACAGACACTCCCAGCCTGTGGAGCGGTGCAACAGACACTCCCAGCCTGTGGAGCGATGCAACAGACACTCCCAGCCTGTGGAGCGATGCAACAGACACTCCCAGCCTGTGGAGCGATGCAACAGACACTCCCAGCCTGTGGAGTGATGCAACAGACACTCCCAGCCTGTGGAGCGATGCAACAGACACTCCCAGCCTGTGGAGCGGTGCAACAGACACTCCCAACCTGTGGAGCGATGCAACAGACACTCCCAGCCTGTGGAGCGATGCAACAGACACTCCCAGCCTGTGGAGCGATGCAACAGACACTCCCAGCCTGTGGAGCGGTGCAACAGACACTCCCAGCCTGGGCGTCTCATGGACACTGGGCTCACTTACTTCCTGGACTACATGTTGTCTCAGTAAGACAGCCCTCCCCCTATCCCTGAGGAGGAGCAGTGCACCAAAGCTTTATGGGAATTGTAGTCCAGGAAGGAAGTGAGCCCAGTGACAATGACATCAGAGACACTGGGCTCACTGCTAAAATCTAAAATATCTAAAACCACATATTACACACATTAAGACCCCCAGGAAAGTGTTCTAAAACTTCTAAACATCATTAACATGTATTATTTTGCAAAAAGAGTGAAGTGTCCCTTTAAGTCACTCTCCGATAATTCAAATCATATTTCTCTAGTTCAGTATTGTTTATTCTTCTGCCAGTATACGGTATGTGAGTCTATGACGTGTTGCATCTCTGCATCAGTGTATACGGTATGTGAGTCTATGACGTGTTGCATCTCTGCATCAGTGTATACGGTATGTGAGTCTATGACATGTTGCATCTCTGCATCAGCATACGGTATGTGAGTCTATGACATGTTGCATCTCTGCATCAGCATACGGTATGTGAGTCTATGACATGTTGCATCTCTGCATCAGTGTATACGGTATGTGAGTCTATGACATGTTGCATCTCTGCATCAGCATACGGTATGTGAGTATATGACATGTTGCATCTCTGAATCAGTGTATACGGTATGTGAGTCTATGACATGTTGCATCTCTGCATCAGCATACGGTATGTGAGTCTATGACGTGTTGCATCTCTGCACCAGTGTATACGGTATGTGAGTCTATGACGTGTTGCATCTCTGCACCAGTGTATACGGTATGTGAGTCTATGACGTGTTGCATCTCTGCATCAGTGTATACGGTATGTGAGTCTATGACATGTTGCATCTCTGCATCAGCATACGGTATGTGAGTCTATGACATGTTGCATCTCTGCATCAGCATACGGTATGTGAGTCTATGACATGTTGCATCTCTGCATCAGTGTATACGGTATGTGAGTCTATGACATGTTGCATCTCTGCATCAGCATACGGTATGTGAGTATATGACATGTTGCATCTCTGAATCAGTGTATACGGTATGTGAGTCTATGACATGTTGCATCTCTGCATCAGCATACGGTATGTGAGTCTATGACGTGTTGCATCTCTGCATCAGTGTATACGGTATGTGAGTCTATGACATGTTGCATCTCTGCATCAGCATACGGTATGTGAGTCTATGACATGTTGCATCTCTGCATCAGCATACGGTATGTGAGTCTATGACATGTTGCATCTCTGCATCAGTGTATACGGTATGTGAGTCTATGACATGTTGCATCTCTGCATCAGTGTATACGGTATGTGAGTCTATGACATGTTGCATCTCTGCATCAGCATACGGTATGTGAGTCTATGACATGTTGCATCTCTGCATCAGTGTATACGGTATGTGAGTCTATGACATGTTGCATCTCTGCATCAGTGTATACGGTATGTGAGTCTATGACGTGTTGCATCTCTGCATCAGTGTATACGGTATGTGAGTCTATGACATGTTGCATCTCTGCATCAGCATACGGTATGTGAGTCTATGACATGTTGCATCTCTGCATCAGTGTATACGGTATGTGAGTCTATGACGTGTTGCATCAGTGTATACGGTATGTGAGTCTATGACATGTTGCATCTCTGCATCAGTGTATACGGTATGTGAGTCTATGACATGTTGCATCTCTGCATCAGTGTATACGGTATGTGAGTCTATGACATGTTGCATCTCTGCATCAGTGTATACGGTATGTGAGTCTATGACGTGTTGCATCTCTGCATCAGTGTATACGGTATGTGAGTCTATGACGTGTTGCATCAGTGTATATGGTATGTGAGTCTATGACGTGTTGCATCAGTGTATATGGTATGTGAGTCTATGACATGTTGCATCAGTGTATATGTGAGTCTATGACGTGTTGCATCAGTGTATATGGTATGTGAGTCTATGACGTGTTGCATCAGTGTATACGGTATGTGAGTCTATGACGTGTTGCATCAGTGTATATGGTATGTGAGTCTATGACATGTTGCATCAGTGTATATGTGAGTCTATGACGTGTTGCATCAGTGTATACGGTATGTGAGTCTATGACGTGTTGCATCAGTGTATACGGTATGTGAGTCTATGACATGTTGCATCAGTGTATATGTGAGTCTATGACGTGTTGCATCAGTGTATATGGTATGTGAGTCTATGACGTGTTGCATCAGTGTATACGGTATGTGAGTCTATGACGTGTTGCATCAGTGTATACGGTATGTGAGTCTATGACGTGTTGCATCAGTGTATATGGTATGTGAGTCTATGACGTGTTGCATCAGTGTATATGGTATGTGAGTATGTATACGGTATGTGAGTCTACAGTATGTATGTATGTGAGTCTATGACATCAGTGTCATCATGGAAGAATGCTCTCTTGTTTAGAGTTAGGCAAATAACACCATTCTGGTCTGATTTACAGTTTATTTTAAGCCATTCAGAACGGGAACCCCTCTTGGTGTTATACAGATAATTCTGGGGGTCCTTGACGTGAAAAAGGTTGAGCACCACTGACATTAGAAACACAAGGTTTTTCAGAAAACGGTCAGGATTTAGAAGCCTTTTGTTTCAATAGGCCTCAGGTCTAATGGGTTAATTAATTGCCGTCCCCCTGCCTGGTCTCTGTACACATTTGTACTGTCATTGTTTAAGTACAGTTCATGAACTTAGTCTCCACTGTAGCAGTAAAACATCTGCAGTAATAACCACTTGATCCCAATTATTAAGGGGCCAAGCTCCAAACGGACTTTGGTCCGGCCCCACAAAAAGGATTGGAATACCATCTCATAAGAGAAAGCTATTTTTTCCACAAACAAATACAAAATAAAGTAATATACCATGACTTTTCTTTGATTATTTTTATGTTAATGTTATATTATGATTGAAATGTTAAGTGTCTTGCCACATATTTGGGGGCCAACTCACGGGTTGAGACCGTCTTAACCCATTTAGACCCGAGGAGGATTCTACAAATGTCTTCTAAATCCTGACAGTTTTCTGAAAAACTCGTTCTCAGTCGTTTTCAGTCGTTTCCCCAGTCGTTTTCCCAGAAAAATATATGTAATTGGCCGCCGACCCCCATCTGAAAATATGTTGTTCCAGAGACTCCCCCAGAAGAAAAGATTTAAATATGTTGTTCCAGAGACTCCCCCAGAAGAAAAGATTTGAGTTAAATATGTTGTTCCAGAGACTCCCCCAGAAGAAAAGATTTGAGTTCAATAAAAACGGTCGCCGTGAAAGAATATAATATTCAAAGATTTGCACCACATTTTCACGATTTTTAAAAAATATAGCTAAAGTATAACATAATGCTTAAAAACACCAAAAGGGGTTCCCGCCCTGAATGGGTCAAAACACTGTCCTATAGGGATTGAGGCACGCAGGGCCCACTATACTCATGACCCTGCTGGTCAGCGTGGGGATCACAGGCTGCTTGAAGACAGCTCATTTCTCACGGCGGGGATCCTTTTTGCTGGCCAAACCTTTTGGTCTGGGTCAGCGGAGGTATTAATTGAAATGTACTTAAGGAGGGTGGAAAGTGAGAAAACACAGTGGGGTGGGGTGGACGGGGGGCTGGGGGTGGACGGGGGGGCAGCCAATAAAAGTGCACTATTCTAATGCAGGTGTTCAATTCATTGGCAGGGTACTTCTACCCTAATTCTCTCTCTATCCATTATACCTCTCTCTCTCCCTCCCTCCCCCCCCCCCCCCCCCACCGCTGTCTCTTCCCATCTCAAGCACCGTGCCTTACCCTAATTAGAAATCCCCCCTTCGACCAACTGAAATTGAATTGCCATCATTTGCATAGTGATAGCTCACCGGGGCCAACGGCCGATTTACCACCAGATGAAATGTAGCAATCACTTAGAGAGTGACCATGAGAGAGTGGGTTTGGGGGGGGGGGAGAGAGGTAGAGAGAGAGAGAGAGAGAGAGAGAGAGAGCAGCAAGAGAGTGACCATGAGAGAGTGGGTTGGGGGGAGAGAGAGAGAGAGAGAGAGAGAGAGAGAGAGAGAGAGAGAATAGCAGCAAGAGAGTGAGGGAGAGAAGAATGATGAAGAATGTGAAGGAGTGATACAGGTTCAGATAACGAGACACAGACAGACAGACAGACAGACAGACAGACAGACAGAGGTATATTTAGGTTATCGTCTCAATATTGCTGGAAGGAAGGCTGTGTCCTCGATATGGCAGCTAATGGACATATTAAGGACAGAATATGACAGCTTTTTTGCGCAATTATTAATATACCATATAATACCGTACCTCATCTCTGTGTACTCATTGCTGATAGACTGTGCAAGTTATTAATTCAAATTATCCATTATTGGCTTTACACTATACAGTTAGATAGATATATATATATTCATTCATATAATAATTAACTGCACAATTACATTTTGATGTATCGATAGACTGTCTATTTATCAGATTATCCGATATCTAGAGCTATATAAAGCTTGTTTGTATTTCTTTGGTCTTGGTTGTGTTTCGGTGGTCATTGCTGTTACAGTCATGATGCTCATTTCACTCAAATCTTACCTGTATCAATAAAGCAGGTCTATCTTTAATTTCTCGCGATCATGCAGTGTATTTCAAATCACGCGTGACTTATTCATTCTCTGCATGAAGGAGATAACGAAAGAAAATGTGCATTTTGGCAAGGTATTGTTATACTTCTGTAGGATTGTACATGTAGTAGCCTAGTACAGTAGGTGTGGTTTGAAGCCATTATTTCTTTGTCATTTACACCCAGGGAGCTGTTGAGTTCTATCCAGTTCACCCACACAGGGACGTGCACACATAGGCATCAAAGGGGGCTTCAGGCCCTGCCCTTTTACCCGTCTGTAAAACAACTGCCCTCTCCAGACCACGAATTAAATGCAAATGCCCTCCTCTCCATTCCATGCCATGCCGGAAAAGGCAGCATTCAGGAGAATTCATTTTTTTCCCTGAAGTCTCCTGAACTTGAGCACAGTATTTTTTGCGTTGAACAAATTAGTTTAGAGATCCATGTCATACACATGCACCGCATCTCCACTAGATCCATGTCATACACATGCACCGCATCTCCACTAGAGATCCATGTCATACACATGCACCGCATCTCCACTAGATCCATGTCATACACATGCACCGCATCTCCACTAGCTAAAGAGTGTGCCCCCCCCCCCCCCCCCCCGAAAATAGCTGATCTACAAGCTCTCAACGCGTTGTGAGCTTGTAGATCTTGTAGATTTTCCAAAAGTGCCCTCTTACGGTGTTTCAGTATAAATCAGATAAATCAATGTAGTCAGTCCATTTGTCTAAAACGTACTCTATCGAACAATTATTGCTAAGAGGACAACCATCGATAATTGTCACAAACTACACACCGACGACCAAACTACACTGTAACGTCATAAAGAAATGCACAATATAAATAAAGTGTTACAGTATACAGCATATGAACGGACATACATTTAGACACCGTCATTAGCAACACCGTGCTACACGGAAGAGGAAGTAATCAATCCACGAGGGGAACACATGCTCCGTGACGCATGTGTTCAACATGTGGATGTGTGTTTGTTGTTGGCTACATGTTGGTATCCATAGCAACGGCAATAAGCGTCAGTGTGCCCCCCCCCCCACACCAGCAACGCAGGTGTCTGTGAGTGCGAAATAAGTAATACAATCAGGGGGCTTCAGCCCCTGCCCTTTTACCCGTCTGTAAAACAACTGCCCTCTTCAGACCACGGATACAGCATCTACTACACTCCATGCCTTTCCATGCCACGATTGCGAAAATAGCAGATCTACAAGCTCACGACAATGCGTCGTGCTGCGACGCATTGAGAGCTTGTAGATCTGCTATTTTCGCAATTATTTTGTCCAAAACTGCCCTCTTACGGGATTTTAGCCCCTGCCTCTATAACACTCTCTGCACGTCCCTGAATACAATCTACCTATACTGTACGTTACTGTAGTGTTTGTTATGACATTCTGCTATGAGTAACCACTTGAACCGCTGCATACTGTATATTCTGGGGGGGGACTTAGGCCAAAACAATTGCCGATCTAGAGATGCGACAGAGATATGGGGCCCTATCTTCGCGCCATCCCTTATCCAGAAACTTATTTTGCCAAGATAGTAAAATAAGTTTAAATGAATCAAGTCGTGGCTGTATTTGGGTCCATCACATCACAGAGAGTGTCTTGAATTCTAAATGTACTTGAGTAAAAGTACAAAAGCATTGGCATCAACGTGTACTTGAAGTACCAAAAGTACTCAAGTACTCATTGTGCAGAATGTCCCATTTCAAGTTTTCAAATGTCTTTTGAAAATGGCCGAAATGTATAAATATAAATTATAAATGTATATAGGGCTGAGGTGGTTAATGTATGATAATGATAATCAAAATCTACAAAGTAACTAGTAACTAAACTTTACAAATAAATGTAGTGGAGCACATTTGGACCCAAAACATATAGTGAAGTAGAAGTGAAAGTATTGGAAAGTGGAAATACTCACGTAAAGCACTAATATCTCAAAATTGTACTTAAAAAGGAAATGCGCTTATAGTTACTTTACACTGGAGAAAAGCAAACATGGTCCCTGCATGTCTTCTCTACTCATTATTTTAAACATAATTTGGGCTCCATTTTCGTCACCGCTAAACCCCTTATCCCTAAACTTCTTTGCCTTTTTTTGAGTGGTGCAACCACTCCCTTACGGAGTTATGTGTGGGTGTCTGGGTATGAGCACGGAAACAGCATGGTTGTTTTTCACCACCTGTGCGCAACCTAACACACACACAAACACACACGCACATATTAACTGTATATATGATGATTTTGGGTGTGCCAGTACAGTACAGTACAGTAGAGGGTATACAGTAGAGGGACCGGCACACGGTAACTCTGTCATTTCTTTTTTTTTATAGTTAAAATGGCCAGTCTACAAGCTCACAAGGAGTCAATGTAGATTGGCTAGTTGAACTATTCAAAAATGTTTTTCAAAATAGTAAAAAAAAAGGCAAAGAAGTTTAGGGATAAGGGGTTTAGCGGTGACGGAAATGGAGCCCTATAGCTGTTGAAATAACAGCAGATCTACAAGCTCGTAGATCTGCGTTTGTTTGGAGAGAAACAAATGAGAGAGTGCAGTGACACAGGCAGAGAGGAGCAACAGAGGAGGAGGAGGTCTGTAACACATTTTGTTTCTAATAGCTGGATAGTATTATGCGAGACTATCAGTGTTGGAAGCTCTGCTCTCAGTCTGATAAGGCCAATGTTTATTGTCCGACTTCCATTCTGTCCAACCTGAGCAACCCTTGCTGCGTTCTCACACAAGGTACTTTCCAGCCCCCAGCCATTATACCGCGGTCTCTGTGTGTGCGTGGTGCGTGCGTGTCCTTGTGAGGTTTACGTAAGTGAACAAGTGTGAGTAGGTGTGCGTGTGTGCGCGCGCGCGTGTAATTGTGCGTGCATAAAATGCATACATGTGTGTACAGTAGCTGTGTTTGTGTGTCCTTGTGAGTTGGAGGTGAGTAAAGTGGAAAAAGTGTAGGCAGCGGAGAGTATATTTGTGTATTGGCATACTCACACGTGCATGCACAGCTGCGCGTGTGTGTGTGTGTGTGTGTGTGTGCGCGTGCGTGTCCCACTGTAGCTTTCCATCACAAGTTATTGACCTAATTAAAAACCCTTGTCTGTGCTGCAGTAACTGACAGGTCATCAGAAAGAACATGCCTGACACACACTGACACACACACACACACACACACACACACACACACACACACACACACACACACACACACACACACACCGTTTATTCGATATCTCAATCTCCCATTGGTCCGTTCATCTCGATACAGCAGAGTTAATTCAAGTCAGGGAGCGTAAACGGACACATTTAGGTCAATTCCTTCAAATTAAACCAACACTGAGTGTTTGACAGTACAGTACAGTACATAGAAGTGATCAGTGATCATCACACATATATATAATATATACAGTGGGCGGAGCGGGCCGGTCCCAGACACGAGGGAGTTAAATCCCTTATCTCTAGTCCCCAGAAGACATTCCTCCTTGAGGCCTCGCTCCGGTGGTTTCCTGCCTCCTTGCCCAATGCCCTATTTTTACTCGTCGGGGGCTCTAGTATACCAGGGGCAGCTTTTTCCTTGTCACTAACACCGTTTCCTGCCATTCTCCCTCTGACATTTCCCCCCCAAACCCCCCCCCTTACCCAGTCACCCCCCCCCCCCCTCCCCCCACCCCCTCGTTAAGGGGTCGTAACCTTTCAGTCAGGCCCCGTTCGTTCATATTCAAAATGTACCTGCTGGGCGGGGCAGGGCCGGTCAGGGCTTTATATGCCCGATTTACTGTACAACCCGCCGATCTGTATAAGTTATATATATATACACATACATACGACAAAGTATACGAATCAAGCTTTATAGTGACAGGCCCCCGCCATTATGTTTGGTCGTGGTGTTAATGTGAGACATTTTCTCCCGTGTGTCGACCGTTAAAGGGGTATTTATGTGGGTAATATGGTGTTTTTTGATATTTAAAGGGATATTTATGAGGGTAATATGGTATGGGTAATATGGTGTTTTTAGATATTTTTGTATTTCAAAGAGTCCATGATGTGTTCCTTCCTGGACTACATTTCCCATGATGCTTTGGTGCATTGTTCCGCCTTGTGGATAGGGGGAGGGCTGTCTTACTGAGACAAGTGACTGCGTATAAGGGATCTGAGGGCTTGTAGATTGGCTATTTTAAAACGGCCCGAAATGTATATAGGGTTGAAGTGGTTAATGTATGTTTTCCATAATCATATTCAATCTACAAAGCATATAACTAACACAATGTTTTAAACTAAAATGTAACTTAGGTACATTTTCAGCGCTGGTCAAATGCAAACCGTCTGCCCTCATGTCAGGTCGGATCTCTAACGACCACAAAAGCATAGGGCTGGTTTTCTCTGTATGAGGCTCTAAATACAGAGGCAGCCATATACAGTACAGTAGCCTCTATACAGACCAAAGGAAAGGGGCCAAACGGACGGAACGTCTAAGAATAAGAGTCTGTGGCTTTTTAGGATCACTAGTGTTGGTCAGGTCTTGTGAGGCTTTCAAACTATGGGACGGGAATAGAAAATAAATAAACAGGACTTTGACGCAAACTCCAATCAACCCCAGTGAAATGAGCAACTGTTTAACCATTGTAAGCCCTATATTATGCTTCATTTAAAATAGCTAAGATGTACACTCTATATTGTAATATAAGCGCACAGCGCTGCGACATGCTTATCAAGCTTGCAAATTGCTATTGTGTGCTATATGTTTGAGCATTCAATGTTTCGCCTATAACGACGATCCCTGGCTAAAAGTATTGTCAAATGGGGGTCTGCGGCCAAACACAATTTGGGGTCCTTTGACGTGAAAATGTTTTGAGAAAAGCACTGTCCTAATGGGGGAATGACATGGCAGCTCACTGAATGCCAAGGGGACACAGCAGGCAATGATATCATTGACCGACTGCTTCAGAGGGAGAAGTCAGTCAATGTCATGTAGCCTTAACCCATTCTGGGGGGGAACCCCTTTTGGTGTTAGCATTATGTTATGCTTTAGCTATTGAAAAATAGCAGATCTACAAGCTCATAGCGCACCACTGAGTGGCGCTCTACGCGCTTGTAGGTCTGCTATTTAAAAAAAATTGAAGAACGACTGACATAGAAACATAGCTTTTTAAAAAATCTGATCTCAGGTCAGAATGGGTTAACATGGTCTAAAGGCAGGTGGATCGATGGCCGGCTTGAAAACACTAATGGCACATAAAAGGTGACAACACACTTTACGCAAATGCGGCGTTTCTTCTCCCGAAGCGAAGCAAGCATGCCTGCCCCTGCCTCTCTCTCTCTCTCTCTCTCTCTCTCTCTATCTGGCCGGCTAAAACAGGTGACAATTATATATTAGCGTTGTTGGTTTACATAAGATTTATCTTCTTCCTGCTCCTTTTCTTTTCAGATATGGAATATGTAAAAAAATATATATGTAAAAATGAATATAATCATGTAAAACCATAACTGAAATGAAATAAATAAATATGAAATGAAATGAACATTTCGAGGACTAATTAAAGAAGATTAGGTTGGCCAAAGTGTGTGTGGATGGAGTTTGCATGTTCTCCCCGTGTCCCCGCCTAGGGTATAGCCTAGCCACCAGTGTTGTTTTTGGCAGCACATTTTAGTTTTAGTCATAGTCTCTTCAATAGTTCTAAAAAAGACAAAGAAGATCCTATACTTTAAATTTAAAACTATGACATGCTCGTGCACATTTCCTGGTGCTGGGGGTAATGCAAAGCGTTGGCTGGCAACCGGTGGCCAGTGTCAAAAGTTGATTATCAGCTAAACCGTTTCATATCGATAAAGCACATGAATTGACGGAATACTCCGTCAAAGGCAGCTTGTTAATGGAATGTGATGATGAACATGGGCGGAGGGGGGGGGGACCTGGCCTTGAAATGATCCTTGTCTGTGTGTACTACTACTACTACTACTGTGTTGCTTTATATATTATTTCTCTCTCCGTCGTTTTTTGTCTTTTTCCGAAGTGCATTCATGAATATCAATATTATTTCCATGAAGCCTGGGAGCTACATGCTATTGAATGGATGAAGCCTGGGAGCTACATGCTATTGAATGGATGAAGCCTGGGAGCTACATGCTATTGAATGGATGAAGCCTGGGAGCTACATGCTATTGAATGGATGAAGCCTGGGAGCTACATGCTATTGAATGGATGAAGCCTGGGAGCTACATGCTATTGAATGGATGAAGCCTGGGAGCTACATGCTATTGAATGGATGAAGCCTGGGAGCTACATGCTATTGAATGGATGCCAAGCTGCTGGAGAGAAGTCTGCATGCGCAACCGACTGAAAGAGCCCCTCTCTCCACTTTATCTCTCAATCAGAGTGTATGTGCGTGTGCGTGTGTGTGCGTGTGCATGCTTTTGTGTGCATGCATGCCCACGTGCAATTGAATGTTTCTCTGCGACGATGCATCTGTGTGTGTACTGTATGTGGTGACGTCTGCATGTCTCATTATGTGTGTGCATACCTGCGTGTAAACAGGCCACAATTACATGGAGGTGCGTGTGTTTGTGCATGCGAGTGTGTGTGTGCGTGCGTGCACACGTGTGTTGTAGTGTATTTTAATGGGCAGTAGAGCTAGCCGTGCCATGTGAGACAGAAAGCGCTCCTCACCACGTGACACAGAGTCAGGCAAACACAGACAGTCTGCCGCAGAAAGGACGAGAGCATAATCAAACCATAAATCACATGCAGTGCACACAGAACGGAGGCTGCATGCATGCAGGGCCATTATCCTGCATTTAGGCCTGAAAGGAAATGACTTCTAAATCCTGACAGTTTTCTGAAATACATACTGTATGTTTCTGTGTCAGTGGTGCTCAATATTTCATGTCAAGGACCTCAAAGATTATATGTAATATGCTGCCAACCCCCATCTGAAAATATGTTGTTCCAGGGACCCTCCAGGGAATTATTGTTGTACAGCACCGTTGTGCAACTGCCACTAATGGCTTCAGTCAATTATCAAAACTCTATTTTACATTTGTTTTGTATTTATTCTTTGATTCTAACAGGCCTATACTGTATAATACATGAATGCAAATTATTAAAAGAAAACTGCGTCTTGATTATTATTTGATGATGAATCTACATGATCAAATATAGGTTGGCCATTGTTTCTAAATATTGGTTTTGATATATGTTTCCGGTTCATTTCCCAGTCTCTCTCTCTCTCTCTCTCTCTCTCTCTCTCTCTCTCATGTTATATATGTTCAGCCATGTTGTGTTGTTGCAGCTCTGCCTTTTGAAAAGGTGACGTTCAGATCAATGAGAAAAGCATTTGTGCTGAATATCAAAGGGTTCTGCATCATAAGATACATTCATGTCTTGCGAGTAGAAAAACAAAAATCCAATAGCTTTGAGCAAATTTCTTTTTTCTCCTTCTTACATCTATTTTCTTTAAAAGCTGATGTCTGCTGAATGTGAGGTATACACTAGTATCTGTGGTAATACATCCTCCGTGTGCCAAAAGGAATTTTGAAACCCATTCCATATTTTGTCTTTTTTTAAAGCAACTCCTGTTTCACAACAAACGAGAGATTAGAGATGCTTTGTAGCGCTGTATAGCATTCGTGCCAACTTGTTGAGCTGGCGCTCACACACACTCACACACACACACACACACACACACACACACACACACACACACGAGCGTCCGCACGTGCGTGTGCCTGCCACACACACACGCACGTGTCACACGCCGTCGTGTACTGTATCCGTGTCTCTGCGCGCGTACGAGCGCCCTTCTCCTTGCAGGCGCACGCACGCTGCCCGTATTTACTTGGCCGTGACTTTGAGAGTGAGCCACCTGGTGCGCTTTAATATCAGCCAGAACAGAGCGGTCATTGTGAATGGAGCTAGTGTGATATTGTGGGGAGTGACCCATTTAGGAGAGAGAGAGACCCAGGCACACAGAGCCTGACAAGCCTCTGTTATGTCTGGGACATCTGGAAGAGCCCTGAGGCATTCTACATCCATACTATATACTCCCAGTGGTGGAAGAGCCCTGAGGCATTCTACATCCAGACTATATACTCCCAGTGGTGGGGAAACTAAGTATACTCGCCATTAATCTTTTATTTTTTTAGTAGTAGAAGTATAGAACTATCAATACTGCAATGTAGAACTACTTCGGTAGAAGTAAAAGTCCGGAGATTCATAAGTATTTATTGGCATCAACGTGTACTTAAAGTACCCACAGTAGAAAGTACTCGCTACGCAGAATGTGCCATTTCAAAATATCAAAAATAAATAAATAGCAGATCTACAAGCTCACAATGCGTCGCGAGCTTGTAGATCGGCTATTTTCAAATGGTCGAAATGCATACAGGTATGAAGTGACAGTTAATGGATGTTTTGTAATAATATACAAAATCTACAAAGTAACTATAAAGTTCTCAATTAATTGTAGCGTAGAGTAAATATATTTGCAATATTTGCTTTGATGTAGTTGAGTAGAAGTAAAAGTAGATATTTTTAAATACTCCAGTAAAGTAAAAGTACCTCAAAATTGTACTTAAGTAAATCTACCTAGCTACTTTCCACTACTGCATACTCCGCACGCACGCACGCACGTCGACCCTTAACCATGGCAACAGGAATGAAAAGTACATGTGAGGCGGTCAAACGGACACGCTCACCTATAGATCCTATAATAGTCTGATGGAAATGACTGTATAGTATATAGTACCGTCCTAAAGACTGATAGAGCGACGTACTGTCATAACACATATGGAAATGATGTACATCTTTTGGTGTTTTAAGCATTATGTTATACTTTAGCTACACAAAATCAGCAGATCTACAAGCTTGTAGCGCAGCCAACGTTTTTAACTAAAATCGGGAGGCATAATCGTCCGTTAGTCACATGTATCTGATGTCTCTTTTAGAAGCTTGGTTAGAAGTCAAAAATGAAGGACAGAACATTGGTACTCTGACCCGGGTACAACGGGTACTCTGACCCGGGTACAGTAGGTACTCTGACCCGGGTACAGCGGGTACTCTGACCCGGGTACAGTAGGTACTCTGACCCGGGTACAGTAGGTACTCTGACCCGGGTACAACGGGTACTCTGACCCGGGTACAGTAGGTACTCTGACCCGGGTACAGTAGGTACTCTGACCCGGGTACAGTAGGTACTCTGACCCGGGTACAACGGGTACTCTGACCCGGGTACAGTAGGTACTCTGACCCGGGTACAGCGGGTACTCTGACCCGGGTACAGTAGGTACTCTGACCCGGGTACAGCGGGTACTCTGACCCGGGTACAGCGGGTACTCTGACCCGGGTACAGTAGGTACTCTGACCCGGGTACAGTAGGTACTCTGACCCGGGTACAACGGGTACTCTGACCCGGGTACAGTAGGTACTCTGACCCGGGTACAGTAGGTACTCTGACCCGGGTACAACGGGTACTCTGACCCGGGTACAGTAGGTACTCTGACCCGGGTACAGTAGGTACTCTGACCCGGGTACAACGGGTACTCTGACCCGGGTACAGTAGGTACTCTGACCCGGGTACAGTAGGTACTCTGACCCGGGTACAGTAGGTACTCTGACCCGGGTACAACGGGTACTCTGACAGCCCATCTACAAGCTCACAATACGTCGTGATGCGACGCGTTGTGAGCTTGTAGATCTGCTGTTTTCAAAAGACGTGTAAACATTTGAAAACTTGAAACGGGACATTCAGCATTTTGAAGCCAATCCTTTTGTACTTTTACCCAAAAGTACATTAAACTACAAGTACATTTTGAACTACAAGTACATTTTGAATTCCGGACTTTTGCTTGTAATAGAGTATTTCTATATTGCAGTATATTGATACTTTTTTCCACCACTGGGTATAAATAGCTCCCTGATTAAAGGATAGAAGGTATTCCATGACACTATTTTAATGAGGAGGATTTTTTATCAGTGTTAAGAATCGACTGCATGTCCAAAAAAAGAGGCCATTTATAATCTATTTCACAAATACCAAATCACAGACGAAATGCTAAGAAAACACATTTTTCGCCATTCAAGTATCACACACACACACACACACACACACACACACACACACACACACACACACACACACACACACACACACACACACACACACACACACACACACACACACACACACACACACACACACACACACACACACACACACACACACACACACACACACACACACACACACACACACACACACACACACACACACACACACACACACACACACACACACACACACACACACACACACACACACACCAATCCCCCATCCAATCAGACCACAGTATTATATAAATGAATACATGAATGCGTAATGTGGAGGGGCAAAAAAATAAAAAAGAGCCAAGGAGAATACAATGAGCCCCGATCCCCTCTGGGAACGGGCAAATTATTCACAATAGATGAGAACACAGTTCATATTAGCAGTGAGAAGGGAAACCCCCTCCCCTTTCTTTGGCTTTACCATCATGCACTTATACTCTGTCTTAGTGAAAAATAAGGGCCAAAGTTGCAACTGTATACGTCCTTTGTCTAGCTCTTCCTTCTATAACACCGATTCTCTTCGCCAGAAATAGCACATTGCGACTCGCCGTGAGTTTGTAAATCTGCGATTTCTGGCAAACGTGTGTGTGTGTCCACCCTCAGACATTATGCAACCACTTTAAACCCATTGAGACCAGATTCTATACAAACTGTCTTCTAAAATCATGACAGCTTTTTCTGACCACTGACATGTTTCTATGTCAGTGGTTCTCAAACTATTTCATGTGTCAAGGACCCATCTGTATTTGGCTGTGTGTGGACCCCAATCTGAAAATATGTTCATAGTCCCTGCAGGGACTCATCTCAGAATCTAGCCTTTCAGATTATGCCCTGAGGTATAGGATAGTGAAGACAAACACAATACAAAACACAAGCTTCCTTATGTAATAAATATTGTTGCCTAAGAATATATATTCACTTAGTGCAAAGCGCGTCAACGAAAAAGGCAAACGTGCGTATCATTATTTCATATATACTTTTAGTTTTTAGTTAACCCCGCACCACGCTTCTGCATCATGAGCTAATCCATATTAACCCATTTAGACCCGAGCTCCATTCTACAAAATGTCTTCTAAATCCTGACATGCAGTTTTCTGAAAAACCTGTTTCTATGTCACTAGAATTTGACATAGAAACAGTTTCTATGATAGAATATATTCAAAGATTTGCGCCAAGTGCCGCGCTATGAGCTTGTAGATCTGCTATTTTTCAATAGCTAAAGTATGACATAATGCTTAAAACACCAAGAGGGGTTCCCGCCCAGAATCTGTTAAGAAACAGCAATTGGCTACGAAGATTGAATCATGCCCTTGTTTCAATTTTCCATGTAATTAAATCAGCCACTGAGAAAAAAAAGGGGACAGGGGGACGGGGGAGGAAAAAAAACGATGTAAGCTTGTGTATGATTTAGGAAAAATTAGCATTTTTAATCACAGTACATTACTTTAATAACTCAATAAATCTGTGGCAGCTGGAGCATTTGAGAATGTTGTCACAGCCACTTAGTTCTGCATTTGCAAACTAATACGGAGGCTGATGAGAATCAAGCCATGAGAGAGAGAGAGAGAGAGAGAGAGAGAGAGAGAGAGAGAGGGGAGGAAAATAATAAGAGACACATTTGACAAGTGTTTGCGACTGTGAATGTAATCAGTAACATGGGGGGACGGGGCGACACGGCCCTTTGGGTTGGGGGGGTTGGGGAACGGGAGGAGGGGGGCCATGTTCCTCTCCTTATTAACTCACTTTGGGTTGGGGGGGTGGGGAACGGGAGGAGGGGGGCCATGTTCCTCTCCTTATTAACTCACTTTGGGTTGGGGGGGTTGGGGGACGGGAGGAGGGGGGCCATGTTCCTCTCCTTATTAACTCACTTTGGGTTGGGGGGGTGGAGAACGGGAGGAGGGGGGCCATGTTCCTCTCCTTATTAACTCACTTTGGGTTGGGGGGGTGGGGGGAACGGGAGGAGGGGGGCCATGTTCCTCTCCTTATTAACTCACTTTGGGTTGGGGGGGTGGGGGGAACGGGAGGAGGGGGGCCATGTTCCTCTCCTTATTAACTCACTTTGGGTTGGGGGGGTGGGGGGAACGGGAGGAGGGGGGCCATGTTCCTCTCCTTATTAACTCACTTTGGGTTGGGGGGGTGGGGAACGGGAGGAGGGGGGCCATGTTCCTCTCCTTGTTAACTCACTTTGGGTTGGGGGGGTTGGGGGACGGGAGGAGGGGGGCCATGTTCCTCTCCTTATTAACTCACTTTGGGTTGGGGGGGTTGGGGGACGGGAGGAGGGGGGCCATGTTCCTCTCCTTGTTAACTCACTTTGGGTTGGGGGGGTTGGGGGACGGGAGGAGGGGGGCCATGTTCCTCTCCTTATTAACTCACTTTGGGTTGGGGGGGTGGGGAACGGGAGGAGGGGGGCCATGTTCCTCTCCTTATTAACTCACTTTGGGTTGGGGGGGTGGGGAACGGGAGGAGGGGGGCCATGTTCCTCTCCTTATTAACTCACTTTGGGTTGGGGGGGTTGGGGGACGGGAGGAGGGGGGCCATGTTCCTCTCCTTATTAACTCACTTTGGGTTGGGGGGGTTGGGGGACGGGAGGAGGGGGGCCATGTTCCTCTCCTTATTAACTCACTTTGGGTTGGGGGGGTTGGGGGACGGGAGGAGGGGGGCCATGTTCCTCTCCTTGTTAACTCACTTTGGGTTGGGGGGGTTGGGGGACGGGAGGAGGGGGGCCATGTTCCTCTCCTTATTAACTCACTTTGGGTTGGGGGGGTTGGGGGACGGGAGGAGGGGGGCCATGTTCCTCTCCTTATTAACTCACTTTGGGTTGGGGGGGTTGGGGGAACGGGAGGAGGGGGGCCATGTTCCTCTCCTTATTAACTCACTTTGGGTTGGGGGGGTTGGGGGACGGGAGGAGGGGGGCCATGTTCCTCTCCTTATTAACTCACTTTGGGTTGGGGGGGTTGGGGGAACGGGAGGAGGGGGGCCATGTTCCTCTCCTTATTAACTCACTTTGGGTTGGGGGGGTTGGGGGAACGGGAGGAGGGGGGCCATCGAGGAACATTTTTCGCCTTAGTTTTAGTCGACGAAAACAACACTGTACAGTATAGCGCTGCCTGAAGCGCGGATGCGAAACATCTCCCTGAAGCCTAGCGGAGACTGCTTATGAATTTGGCTGAGTGGTACCAGTTTGTTCTCTAATTAATGCTGTGGGAGAGCCGAGGTTCGAATCCCAGGCAAAGGAGGACATATACAAGTTACTCAACAAGACCCTATAGGCTGATTCTACAACATGTCTTCTAACTGTCCCTAATGGTTTTGTGACAAAACGATGTTTCTATGTCAGTGGTGCTCAAACCTTTTCATGTCAAGGAGCCCCAAAAGTATATTATGCATTTGTCGGTCGACCCGCATCTGAATATATGTTGTTCCAGGGTTCCACCAGAAGACCAGAACCAAAGATTTGACTTACAAACATTCGCTTAAAAAAACTAAATATATATATATATACACACACATATTCAAAGATTTGCACATATTTTCATGATTTAAAAAAATATATTAAAAAAGCTCGTAACGCGTCACTTCGTGCCGGGCTATGAGCTTGTAGATCTGCTATTTTTGAAAAATCGTGGAAAAGTGGTTAATGTGCTTTAACCCATTTTGGGCGGGAACCCCTTTGTGTTTTAAGCACTATATGTTATACTTTAGCTATTATATATATATTTTGAAAATAGCAGATCTACAAGCTACGAGCTTGTAGATCTGCTATTTTTGAAAAATCGTGAAAATATGGCGCAAACTTTAGAATATATATTCTTTCAGAGCGTTTTTAACTCAAAGCTTTGTTTCTGGGGGGGTCCCTGGAACAACATATTTCCAGATGGGGGTCTGCGGCCAAATACATATAGCCTAGTTTATGGGGTACTTGACATGAGGATGTTTGAGAACGACTGACATGGAAACATGGGTTTTCAGAAAACTGTCGTGATTTAGAAGACATTTGTATTATCGTCCTCAGGTCAAAATAGCTTAATGCTTGTATGTACAGTAGATTGCACATGGTTTCCGTACCAGAGCTATACTGTATATGTACATACGTGTATAGCTATAGTGTAAACAAAGTCCCACGCCTTTCATTGAGACGTCGTGCTTGCATCTTCTTTGACTTTGACACACAACCCAAAGGGAAACGCATGAAAGCATTATTATATTATGGCACACAATCCATACCCCGAAGCTAGCCAGCCACGCTGCCTGGCATGCATACACGCGGCCTGTCGTGTGCCCGCCTCGCCGTATCTACGCGGCTCCATTCAGAGGAGTCTTATGGTGCTGTGCTGATACACAGAACATTTTGATTCACTTAGCAGGCTTTGTCACGCACCCGTTGGGATTAGAAAGCTGCCCCCGAGAGGCGTGCCGAAAAGCGCACGCACACACGCAAGCACTGTAGCACGCACATACAGTAGCACGCACGCACAGTAGCGCGCACGCACTAAGCACACATGATTTCGTCGAGTAAAACTATGACGAAAAATGTCCTTCGACTGCCTTTTTTCACTGAGGAAAACTGAATGAAAAACTAAATAAGAACTAAGCTATGATGACTAAAACTATGACTGAATGTATTGACAATTTCGTCAACAAATTAAAAAACTAGGCTAAAATGTTTGGGAGGGACTATAGTGGAGAAAGAGATCCAGTAAAGAAAAGTCATTTTATGTTTGGTTACATGCTGAAAATATAGCAGATCTAGGGGCTGGATGCTGTGAGCTTCATCTTCACAACAATTCGGTGTAAGTTCGGTGCAAAGGCGTAGGTCAGAGGGAAGGACATATGGGCCAAATCTACTGTACAAGGCCGATCTACAAGGTCATAACATGTGAGCTTGTAGATCTGCTATTTTCAGCATGCAACCAAGTGAAAAATGATGTGGTCTCTAACATTACACCTAACTACATGTTAAAGCATTTATTTCATATTTCCCTTTCGATTTCAGCTCCGACTCATTTTGGATAAAAAAATAAAAAGATTGAGTTTTTCTCCTCTGGTGAAAAGCTGGAGGTTGCACGATGACAGACTCTCAGTCCAATCTGGTCACATTAGTATTAGTCGACCAAATCAACACTGGCCGGACGGACGCACGACGCCGGATTCCACCCGTTGTTTTTGGAAGCAAAGTTTTATTTTATTTTTCGTCATAGTCTTTTGAATAGTTTTCACTTAGTTTTAGTCACATTTTAGTCACCTGGAATGATTTTAGTGTTAGTCTAGTTTTAGTCGAATAAATATCATAAGATTTTAGTCAACTAAATCTACAGTTGATTTAGTCTACTAATTTTGGCAGGCCTTGATGGCGTCGTAATGACTGACTTTACACTTGCTGAAAATAGCCGATCGGCTATTTTCAGCATGCAACCAAGTATAAAATGACTTATACTGGATATCTTGTCCACTAGTCCCTTCCTAACATTTTAGTCTAGTTTGTATTTGTTGACAAAATTGTCAATACATTTAGTCTTAGTTTTAGTCATCATAGCTTAGTTTTCATTTAGTTTTCATCAGTGAAAAAAAGGTAGTCGACGAACATTTTTCGTCTTAGTTTTATAGTCGACGAAATCAACACTGACCCGTTCGCTGCTCTCTGGGGAGACGCATCGATGGGAGGGACTCCTATTCTCCCCTCTATATCAACGCCTGTGCAGGGAATGCTAAAATAGTAGCGGAGCAGGAGGAGCAGGAGGAGTTGATTTGACAGGACACGTTACAAGGAAAAGCTATTACAGAGAGCCACGCCGGGGCTGATTTGGTGAGAGGAACGGCCGGGGACCTGGCGCGGCTGCAACGGGGCAGCTCCATCATGCATTTGCAGATCAGGCGACCGACAGGGTGGATCAGAAGGGGTTTGGACATTAAGCCATTCAGGACGGAGGAACCCCTTTTGGTGTGTTAAGGATTATGTTATACTTTAGCTATTGAAAAATAGCAGATCTGCTATTTTTTGAAAAAAAATCATGAAAATGTGATGCAAACCTTTGAATATGTATTCTTTCAGAGCAAACGTTTTTATCTCAAATCTTTGCTTCTGTGGGGGGGAGGGGTCTCTGGAACAACGTATTTTCATGCAGATGGGGGTCGGCGGCCAATTACATATAATTTTTGGGGTCCTTGACATGAAATATTGAGCACCATTGATACATAAACATAGGTATTTCAGAAAACTGTCAGGTGAGGACGTCAGGCCTAAATGGGTTAAGCCATTGAAACCCTGAGACCAGATTCTACAAAATGTCTTGTAAAAGAAGAAAAAAAAAAGATTCTGTCAGTAGTTCTCAAACTATTTCATGTCAAGGACCCCATGTGAGCCGCCGACTCCCATGTGAAAATATGTTGTACCAGGGACAAGATTTGCGCCACGCTTTCACGATTCTTCAAAGAACAGCAGATCTACATGCCCCTACGAGCTTGTAGATCTGCTGTTTTTCCAACAGCTAAAGTTTAAAATAATGGTTAACAGCTATAAGACGACACAGATGCGTTCCCGTTCTGGATGACTTAATGTTCCTCCTCAGTAAAACGCACACATGCTTATATAGCTCATATTTGCGGGTCTGAAATAGGTAAATATCTCACACAACTGGTGGCCCTCTCGTGTCGTACTGTGCCCCTGTCCCGGTGTGTCTCACTGTGCCCCTCTCGTGTCGTACTGTGCCCCTGTCCCGGTGTGTCTCACTGTGCCCCTCTCGTGTCGTACTGTGCCCCTGTCCCGGTGTGTCTCACTGTGCCCCTCTCGTGTCGTACTGTGCCCCTGTCCCGGTGTGTCTCACTGTGCCCCTCTGGTCTCGTACTGTGCCCCTGTCCCGGTGTGTCTCACTGTGCCCCTCTCGTGTCGTACTGTGCCCCTGTCCCGGTGTGTCGTACTGTGCCCCTGTCCCGGTGTGTCGTACTGTGCCCCTGTCCCGGTGTGTCGTACTGTGCCCCTGTCCCGGTGTGTCCTCTGGTGTCGTACTGTGCCCCTGTCCCGGTGTGTCGTACTGTGCCCCTGTCCCGGTGTCTCTCGTGTCGTACTGTGCCCCTGTCCCGGTGTGTCCTCTGGTGTCGTACTGTGCCCCTGTCCCGGTGTGTCGTACTGTGCCCCCTGTCCCGGTGTGTCGTACTGTGCCCCTGTCCCGGTGTGTCTCACTGTGGCCCTCTCGTGTCGTACTGTGCCCCTGTCCCGGTGTGTCCTCTGGTGTCGTACTGTGCCCCTGTCCCGGTGTGTCGTACTGTGCCCCTGTCCCGGTGTGTCTCACTGTGGCCCTCTCGTGTCGTACTGTGCCCCTGTCCCGGTGTGTCCTCTGGTGTCGTACTGTGCCCCTGTCCCGGTGTGTCCTCTGGTGTCGTACTGTGCCCCTGTCCCGGTGTGTCGTACTGTTCCCCTGTCCCGGTGTGTCGTACTGTGCCCCTGTCCCGGTGTGTCGTACTGTGCCCCTGTCCCGGTGTGTCCTCTCGTGTCGTACTGTGCCCCTGTCCCGGTGTGTCCTCTCGTGTCGTACTGTGCCCCTGTCCCGGTGTGTCCTCTCGTGTCGTACTGTGCCCCTGTCCCGGTGTGTCCTCTCGTGTCGTACTGTGCCCCTGTCCCGGTGTGTCCTCTCGTGTCGTACTGTGCCCCTGTCCCGGTGTGTCCTCTCGTGTCGTACTGTGCCCCTGTCCCGGTGTGTCCTCTCGTGTCGTACTGTGCCCCTGTCCCGGTGTGTCCTCTCGTGTCGTACTGTGCCCCTGTCCCGGCGTGTCTCACTGTGCCCCTGTCCCGGTGTGTCCTCTCGTGTGGTACTGTGCCCCTGTCCCGGTGTGTCCCTCTGGTGTCGTACTGTGCCCCTGTCCCGGTGTGTCCCTCTGGTGTCGTACTGTGCCCCTGTCCCGGTGTGTCGTACTGTGCCCCTGTCCCGGTGTGTCCCTCTGGTGTCGTACTGTGCCCCTGTCCCGGTGTGTCCTCTCGTGTCGTACTGTGCCCCTGTCCCGGTGTGTCCTCTCGTGTCGTACTGTGCCCCTGTCCCGGCGTGTCTCACTGTGCCCCTGTCCCGGTGTGTCCTCTCGTGTGGTACTGTGCCCCTGTCCCGGTGTGTCCCTCTGGTGTCGTACTGTGCCCCTGTCCCAGTGTCCCGGTGTGTCTCACTGCAAAGATAGCTGACGTGCAAGCTCACATTGCATGGGTGCTGCATTGTGAGCTTGTAGATGGTCTATATTGTTGGTGCGTGACACCTCCCTACGACAGGGTACAAATCACCAACAGGTTAACTCTCTCTCTCTCCTTTTCCCCCTCTGTCAATCTCTCTCACGTCCTCATATTACAATTCCGAGGCAATTTCCATGCCACCGAGACAGGTCAGCAATTGCTGTTGTTATTCTTGTCGCTTCATAAAAAAAACCCAGAAAGAAAAACTAAAAATGCGAGCGAGAAAACAGAGTGAAATCATAGTAGTCTCTTACATGGAGAAAAACCACAGAAAATTGCCCGTTTGACACTAAGCTATAAAGCGCTTCCTCCTTTCTCAGACCTTAATGTCTTGTTGCTGTTGCTGCTATGATCTCATTTAATCCATTCAGGACGGGAACCCCTTTTGGTGTTTTAAAGCGTTATGCTATAATTTACCAAGTGGTCCAGGACAGGTGCATGCCACATTATAGGCTCTGGGCCTGACAGCGTGTCGCGTGTTCGAGTCCTGTTCATGACGACCTTTGCTGCATGTCTCTCTCCCTTCTCTCTCCCTCTTTCCTGTCTGTCTTCACTTGATAGTTGATACCATCAATAAAGGCAGAAAAGCAACAAAAAAAAACTTGTAAATGTGGCACAAATCTTTGAATATATATTTCAGAGCAAACAATCAAATCTTTGCTTCTGGGGGAGATCCCCGGAACAACATATTTTCAGATGGGGGTATACAGATAATTCCGGGGTGGTCCTTGACGTGGTTGAAAAGGTTGAGAACCACCACCGATAGAGAAACATTGGTTTTCCAGAAAACGGTCATGATTTAGAAGACATTTTGTATAGAATGGGGCTCACGGGTCTAGATGGGTTAATGAACAAAAGGCCTTGCTGTTTGTGAGTTGCCAAAATATCTCCACGTTGTTTGGTCTTTTTCTCAGCGAGTTCTAGGAGGTGATAATTGGTTCAGCACAACTGCTACTATCTGGCAGTGCTACAGGTTTGGCATGCGGTGTATAATCAGTTGTGTTAGCGAAGGCTCACCACATACCAGATGTCTGTATAGAGTATAGCCGTACACCACTGGTTCCCAAACCTTTTCATGTCAAGGACCCCCAAATTCACACTAATTAGCCCGCGGACCCCCATTTGAAAAATATATGCCAAGGAACCGCATGCGTTTTTACGGCTCTAGCAGTGATTCTCAACCATTTTCATTTCAAAGACCCCCCAGTTTGACATGAATTAGGCTACGGTCCCCCATTTCTATCTCTGGGACCCCAATTTATATTGTAAAATCAAAGTAAATTTAACACTGAGAGTGTACAAATGGAACCAAATGGACCCTACGGACCGGTAGTCGCCGGGTCCCATAGACAAAATTCCGGAAGATTTGTCCGGCTGTCGCCCGCTGTGAAACCGTACTGTCAGAGTTACAGACCAATAAGGGTCCATTTTGGTTCCAAACAATCATTTAGCTGGGGGGACCCCCTGGATCTCCCTCAAGGACACCTGGGGGTCCCCGCGGAAACGTGGGTGTTGTAACGGGACATAACGAAGTCCCGTCTGCGAAGCAAGCAGACTTCCTGCAGGCTGCACCATCAGATATAATGGTCGCTCCATTTGCATCTCTGCAAATGTCTAACTAATAATACATTGGGCAGAGCAGCAGTCAGTGCAGTGCAGTGCTCCCATGTTATTACCACTGTCCCGAGATTGTTTTTTTTTTGTGTGTGTGTAATTCGGTTGGTCATTACTTTCAAATTACGTGGTCGACTGGGTCCTTTGGAGCGGCTCGTCATCTCTAAATGCACGCTGCACAAGAGAAGCGCCGACTGGAAGGTTCCCAGACTGAGCCAGTGTGGACAACCAGTGGTCGTGTATATAAGCTTCACATGTGAACTGGAGGAAGTCTGGGGACCAGTGTTGATGTCGTCGACTAAAACAGACGAAAAATGTTCGTCGACTACATTTTTCCACTGACGAAAACCAAATGGAAACTACATGAGCTATGCTGACTAAAACTGAGACTAAATATACTGAGGATTTCGTCAACAAATAAAAACTAGAATAAAATGTCAGGAAATCGACTAGTGGACAAGAGGGGCCCTCCTATGTCCGGCTTTGAGGGTTTGTGTGAACACAAACATTGCGTAAACACTGATTGAAGACAAAAGTGAGACACAAATAATTGTGATTGGTTGGATTCTTGAATTCCATTCCAATGGATTCAAGAATACAAAAGGCATATATTATATACCTTAATCAAATATTTATTTGACCATTTGAGATACACGGCCTCTTTCATGCAGGGATATCTTTTATGAGGAATAAGATGAAATGAAAAGTGCACTGTCTTGTCTTGTCTGTCACATCACATGCAAAAGAACATACTGAGGAGAGACTGTGGCTATATATATTTTTTTTTTAACCGGCCCACATGTGCGTTCCTCTGCCGCGCGCGCAGACAGCATTACATTCACAGAAGACCAGTGTTGCTTTTTTCGTCGACTAAAACTATGAGGAAAAATGTCCGTCGCCTACTGTGGAAAAACACTGATGAAAACTGAATGGAAACTAAATGAAAACTAAGCTATGATGACTAAAACTAAGACTGATTATACTGACAATTTCGTCGACAAATAAAAACTAGACTAAAATGTTAGGAAGGGACTAGTGGACGAGATCCAGTATAAGTCATTGTCTCCACCAGGCCGAAGGCATGGGGAGAGAGTACGTTTTGCACTCCGTCCGTGTGTGTGTGTGTGTGTGTGTGTGTATCCGTCCGTCCGTTATCAGCTAATCTCCGGCACCGTTGGCCCGATCCATGCCAAACTGTGCACACACACTCGCTGGTTTTACACTTGTTTGCATGCTGAAAATAGCCGATCTACAAGCTCACAACGCGTCCTAAAATCATATGATATTTAGTCGACTAAAACTAGACTAACACTAAGTCATTCCAGGTGACCAAAATGTGACTAAAACTAAATTAAAACTTTTCAAGAGACTATGACTATAACTGAAATTTGCTGCCAAAAACAACACTGCAGAAAACTGCCCAATGATGCAGAATCTTCGATTCATTTGTCAACTGTTACGTTTAATTGAAGAATTCCGATCGAATCATAGATTAACAATTAACGATTAACATCTTGACATTGATAAACATTATTGGTCTGCAACACGAGCCCCGTATGGTTTCCAATATGGTATATGGCCAAACATGGACCCTTTTACAGTTTACAACTCAACCGCTCATGAATGAATAATAAATAAAGGAAAAAGATTTCAGTAAATCCACACATGAAGCTGCACCAGGCCACTGAAACGCCGAAGGCACTCGGAGCCACGGAGGATAAGTTATCTCAAAACTAATTCCGACTGGCAGTGAGGCAGTACACGACATTCAACAGCTTTCTGTTCCCTCCAGGTACATTTGTTTTCTTCTCCCAGCCAACACACTCTATACGTTTTCATTTGAGATGAGAAGAGAGGGAATGTTTCTTCTTTTTTCATTTTTTTCTTGTTTTTTTTTGCACTGGCGAGCAGCCAAACCAATTTAATTACATTCCAAATGGGCGCAATCTCCACATAGCAACTGGCTCGTGTTGTATTTCTCAAACTTCCTCCTTGACTTTCTCGCAGTAATTGAAATCTTCCACTCTTCCACCCGCCCTCGTCGTTATGCAGAAAGTATACAACGACCAAAGTGTAAAAAATAAATGGAACAAGGAGATCTGGCTCACACAGGAACGAAGCCGCTTTCGGCCAATTTGTAACCGCAATGGGCGTGCACTGATACTGTTTTTTCTCTGAAGTCCATTAAAAGGATATTAGCGCCTCGGTGGTGTGCACTTCAAAAATAAGCTATATCATAGCACCTGACTCCTGCCAAAAACCTGCCGATTACGCGAGTCTATGGTGTCAGCAAAAAGAATCCTGTCTGATGAAATCAGAAAAAAAACTAAAAACACTAAACAAAAGATACATTTTCGCTTGAGGCGAAAACATTGAATTTCATCCAAATAAGAATCCAGTACTTTTGTACGCTGAAAGATATCAAAGGACTGAGAAACGGCAGCATTGGATGCCAAAGAGCCGTATATGACGCTTTCTGGTACAAACAGGCAAAAACATGCAGTAATTAATAACACAACTCTAGGTGACCTTTGACACGAGATAGATCCAGGCCACGTTTCTCACAGTGTTGCCTTTTCTTATCCGATCACGTTATCCATCATTGCTGAGGTGCAGAGGATGGACGCTTCATCCCTGCGTAAACCATCAAACACTTAAATTAGCCTCGCTGGCAAATCGTTTAAAGTCTCCCAGTCAGACTACTTTTTTTTTTTTTTTAATAGCCAAGACGGACTGCAACCTCAGAGAGGTCCTCCATCTATTCTATACCAACTGGGTAATTATGGAACGGCAGGCACATATAATATATACTTTGAGTTTTGGCAACTGACTGGGACAGCTATACTGTATGTACAGTACTGTGGAACAGCAGGGTCCTGTGGTGGCGTCTGAAACATATAGGCACGATACCAGTTGCCTTTCCGTCCATTTCACTCGTAATAATCCATTAAGACCCGAGACCAGGTTCTGTGTGAAACTATTTTGTGTCAAGGACCCACAGAATTATCTGTATAATTTGGCCGCCGACCCCTATCTGAAAATATGTTGTTCCAGGGACCCTCCAGAAGCAAAGATATGACTTAAAAACGTTCACTATGAAAGAATATATATTCTAAGATGTGCGGCACATTTCCGCGATTTTTCAAAAAGAGCAGATCTACGAGTGCCGCGCTACGAGCATGTAGGCCTCCTAGATCAGCTATTTTTTCAACAGCTAAAGTTTAAAATAATGGTAAAAGTGGTGATAGCCGTAATTGGCTGTAATGTTCGAGGCTTAAGCAAACTCACGATTTGAAATCCCAAACACAGGTAATCTTCCGACCTACTAGTTCTCCTTAAAAAAGGGGGGGGGGGGGGGGGGGGGGGTATGAATATGTGTCCCTTGTTGTTCTCTCTCTCTCTCTCTCTCTCTCTCTCTCTGAGGGCTGTCCGTACAGCCTCATGCCAATGCCTTTGTGTCAAAGATTAAGTGAAACCAGGAACGCTGGCAGTGTGTGTGTGTGTGGTGTGGTGTGTGTGTGTGTGTGTGTGTGTGTGTGTGTGTGTGTGTGTGTGTGTGTGTGTGTGTGTGTGTGTGTTTGCACAGTGAATACACACACTCAGTCTCAGCTGCACTAACACATCACATACCAATCAGGACAACACCAAAGGGGCTAAAACAGCCAGGGCAAGCAGAAAGGACCCACTATCACCACACGCAGCTGAGGGCAATACCACTAATCTGTGTTTGGGGTTTTGAGACACGAGGGCTTGAAAAAATAAACCAAATGTATACATTCACGTGCGTGTGTGGGTCTATATGCGCGCACACACACACACACACACACACACACACACACACACACACACACACACACACACACACACACACACACACACACACACACACACACACACACACACACACACACACACACACACACACACACACACACACACACACACACACACACACACACACACACACACACACACACACTTCCCTTTCCATACTGTGGAATATCATGAAATGTTCAGATGAATTGAAAATGGAGGGCTCTTATGTAAACAAGTCTTAGTGCTTTTTCTGGTGCTATATCTTCAAAGTAGCAGTTTTTGTCTTGACCTGTGCTTTCGTTTGAACTGTACCCATTCATTCTGCACACTGTGAAAAGAAATGTTCAATCAATCAATCAATAGGCCACTGTGTGTAGGCCTATAACGATATCAGCGGAAGAGGCGATTTTCTTTCTCAGTGCAATGCACAGACAACAACAACAACAGCATTAACTTTAGGTAAAACGCAAAGCGAGTATGACGATATCGTGACGGCAAAAAACACAAAAACGCCGATGGGCGGTTGGGGATTTGGGGGGGTTGGGGGGGTTGCCAGACTGAAGCGTAAGGAAGAGCCTGGAGGGGCCGTGGGTCTGCAGCGATAGGGAAGGGGAGTCACACACACACTTGGCATAGTGAGGTATAGGAGACATACAGTAACAGAGCCATGGCAGAGGGCCAATCCTCCATAGTGAGGTATAGGAGACATGTGTAGGACCAATCCTCCATAGTGAGGTACAGGAGACATGTGTAGGACCAATCCTCCATAGTGAGGTATAGGAGACATGTGTAGGACCAATCCTCCATAGTGAGGTATAGGAGACATGTGTAGGACCAATCCTCCATAGTGAGGTACAGGAGACATGTGTAGGACCAATCCTCCATAGTGAGGTATAGGAGACATGTGTAGGACCAATCCTCCATAGTGAGGTACAGGAGACATGTGTAGGACCAATCCTCCATAGTGAGGTATAGGAGACATGTGTAGGACCAATCCTCCATAGTGAGGTACAGGAGACATGTGTAGGACCAATCCTCCATAGTGAGGTATAGGAGACATGTGTAGGACCAATCCTCCATAGTGAGGTATAGGAGACATGTGTAGGACCAATCCTCCATAGTGAGGTATAGGAGACATGTGTAGGACCAATCCTCCATAGTGAGGTATAGGAGACATGTGTAGGACCAATCCTCCATAGTGAGGTATAGGAGACATGTGTAGGACCAATCCTCCATAGTGAGGTACAGGAGACATGTGTAGGACCAATCCTCCATAGTGAGGTATAGGAGACATGTGTAGGACCAATCCTCCATAGTGAGGTATAGGAGACATGTGTAGGACCAATCCTCCATAGTGAGGTATAGGAGACATGTGTAGGACCAATCCTCCATAGTGAGGTATAGGAGACATGTGTAGGACCAATCCTCCATAGTGAGGTATAGGAGACATGTGTAGGACCAATCCTCCATAGTGAGGTACAGGAGACATGTGTAGGACCAATCCTCCATAGTGAGGTATAGGAGACATGTGTAGGACCAATCCTCCATGGTGAGGTATAGGAGACATGTGTAGGACCAATCCTCCATAGTGAGGTATAGGAGACATGTGTAGGACCAATCCTCCATAGTGAGGTACAGGAGACATGTGTAGGGCCAATCCTCCATAGTGAGGTATAGGAGACATGTGTAGGACCAATCCTCCATAGTGAGGTATAGGAGACATGTGTAGGACCAATCCTCCATAGTGAGGTATAGGAGACATGTGTAGGACCAATCCTCCATAGTGAGGTATAGGAGACATGTGTAGGACCAATCCTCCATAGTGAGGTATAGGAGACATGTGTAGGACCAATCCTCCATAGTGAGGTATAGGAGACATGTGTAGGACCAATCCTCCATAGTGAGGTATAGGAGACATGTGTAGGACCAATCCTCCATAGTGAGGTACAGGAGACATGTGTAGGACCAATCCTCCATAGTGAGGTACAGGAGACATGTGTAGGACCAATCCTCCATAGTGAGGTACAGGAGACATGTGTAGGACCAATCCTCCATAGTGAGGTATAGGAGACATGTGTAGGACCAATCCTCCATAGTGAGGTATAGGAGACATGTGTAGGACCAATCCTCCATAGTGAGGTATAGGAGACATGTGTAGGACCAATCCTCCATAGTGAGGTACAGGAGACATGTGTAGGACCAATCCTCCATAGTGAGGTATAGGAGACATGTGTAGGACCAATCCTCCATAGTGAGGTATAGGAGACATGTGTAGGACCAATCCTCCATAGTGAGGTATAGGAGACATGTGTAGGACCAATCCTCCATAGTGAGGTATAGGAGACATGTGTAGGACCAATCCTCCATAGTGAGGTATAGGAGACATGTGTAGGACCAATCCTCCATAGTGAGGTATAGGAGACATGTGTAGGACCAATCCTCCATAGTGAGGTACAGGAGACATGTGTAGGACCAATCCTCCATAGTGAGGTATAGGAGACATATAGGACCAATCCTCCATAGTGAGGTACAGGAGACATGTGTAGGACCAATCCTCCATAGTGAGGTACAGGAGACATGTGTAGGACCAATCCTCCATAGTGAGGTATAGGAGACATATAGGACCAATCCTCCATAGTGAGGTACAGGAGACATGTGTAGGACCAATCCTCCATAGTGAGGTACAGGAGACATGTGTAGGACCAATCCTCCATAGTGAGGTATAGGAGACATGTGTAGGACCAATCCTCCATAGTGAGGTATAGGAGACATGTGTAGGACCAATCCTCCATAGTGAGGTACAGGAGACATGTGTAGGACCAATCCTCCATAGTGAGGTATAGGAGACATGTGTAGGACCAATCCTCCATGCTCGGGAATCATTTGACATTTGACATAGGGCCTACAAAAACATGCATCAAATTATCAAAAAAACAAACAAAATATATTTCTAATGGATCCGGGCCCTCTTCCGCTAGTTAATCTTTTCCCCATATTCGAGGAATATTCAAAATTCGAATATTAATTTAGAAGAAAACGTGAAGGATCTGGGTCACCGTCTGTCAATGTAAATGTACTGTATGCTTACTCTGTATGTGTGACAACAGATGTGTCTTTATAAATTATTCCTTGCATAGTATGGCGTAAGGGGTGTGTGTGTGTGTGTGTGTGTGTGTGTGTGTGTGTGTGTGTGTGCATGCACGCACTTATATGAGTGAGTGAAAAAAGTGCATGTCTTATCTGTTTTGGTGCATGCATGCATGCATACACGATCATATTTATGCCATGCAAGTATGTGCGTGCGTGCATATATGTTTTGCACGCATTCATGTACATAATGCTGTGTGTGTGTGCGTGCATATATGTTTTGCATGCATTCATGTACATATGCTGTGTGTGTGTGTGTGTGTGTGTGTGTGTGTGTGTGTGTGTGTGTGTGTGTGTGTGTGTGTGTGTGTGTGTGTGTGTGTGTGTGTGTGTGTGTGTGTGTGTGTGTGTGTGTGTGTGTGTGTGTGTGTGTGTGTGTGTGTGTGTGTGTGCGTGCGTGCGTGCCAGTGTGTACTCAGTGGGCCCACAGGCTCAGACAGTGGACCAGAGCAGAGAGAACCAACCATCTCCGGGTGTGTTTGCTCAGGACGTGCCTCAGGAAGCTAAGACAACTGTTCATGTTTGCCCAGGCCTCGCAAACCTCTCTTAATACACCCAACAGACAGCTGCATTCTTCCACCAAGCCAACCAACGCCGTGTTTGTCCTGCGGAAAGCTGGCCCCGATTGCGCCGACCTTCGCCGATTTTTTTCCTCCGAGAATATCAATACAGTAACAGACGTCTTCGAGGGCATTTTGCCTGCAAATATGGCATTCCAGGTGTAACTCTTGAGAGATTTGGTTCCACTTGTACACTCTGAGTTAAATTGCTATGGTCAAATCACAGCTAAGCATAACATGGGTTAGACAAACCTCTCCACCAATAGTTTTCCTATATGATAAAACATTGTTTTAAAAAAGAAATGCCATGCACATATTTTTCCAGTGCATACAGTATGGCAGGCCTTGTTGAAGGATTTGGAAGAGATTTTCAACGTCTGGTTTCCAAAAATTAACCAGTATTTAATGTGTAAAATCCATGATATTATATAGCCCGGCTGGAAAGTGTCCAAGTGGGTGTCTTAAGTGGGAGAGGCCGGGTCTTGGCTATAGGTGAATTGCATTGTGGCCGGCCATTAAACACAGACAAGACACAGAATATGTGTTTGATATGTGTGTATGGGGATGTACAGATACTGTAGATATTGGCCTGCGCCTGCATGCATTCACGCACAAAAGGAAATTAAGCGTCTCTCTCTCTCTCTCACTCTCTCTCGGCATCTGGCCGTTTAGTCCACCTGAATCACCCGTGGCTGTCAGTCGGTCCACCTGTTCATGTCTCCCTCCCTCACTCCCTCACTCCCTCAAGAAATCGTGTCACACCAACGGTGGTGGGAATGGGATCCAAGTCCAACACTGCATTTCACAAAGAAAGCTGACAGCCCAATCCCCTGTGTGTGTATGTGTGTGTGTATATATATATATATATATATATATATATATATATATATATATATATATATATATACACACACACAGTAAATATATATATATATATATATATCCCATTCTGGGCGGCAACCCATTTTTATGTTTTAACCATTTTAGCCAACTTAAACTATTGATAAAATAGCAGATCTACAAGCTCATATAGCGCGGCACGCAAGTCTTTGAATATATATTCTTTCACAGCGAGCGTTTGTTTGCTTCTGGGGGGGGGGGGGGGGGGGGGTAGCTGGAATAACATATTTTCAGATGGGGGTCGCCCTACACATATACATATATAATTATGTGGGTCCTTGACATGAAAACGTTTGAGAACCACTGACATAGAAACATGGGGTTTTTCATGAGAACCACGGACATAGAAACATGGGGTTTTTCATAAAACTGTCAGGATTTAGAAGAGGTTTGTGAACCGTCCTCAGGTCTAAATGGGATAGTGATGTTATTGTATGGTGTTGTTATGGTGGTATATAAGCCTGCCAGGCTTGAGTTGGGTGGCCTCCCTTTGCCTTCTTATCAGCAGACACTGCTAATGATCAGACGTGACACTTCCACTCGCTGATATCCGGGGGGAGAGTTATATGCTTATGTAGTTTGTACTTTGTCCCGACCTACACTGGTGTCGCTCTGCGAAAATGGCCGGCTTGTAGAGCTTGTAGATCGTCTACACTGCCGGACGTACAATGAAGTATATAAATGGGGATGATTCAAGGCCGACCCTATCCATGCAGGCCTGCACAACTTTCCACACTTTGTAAATGTTTTCTTTTTCCCACCCTCCCTCCCTCCCTCCTTCACTTTTCTTTCCCACACCGTCCCTTCCACCTTCCCACCTTCTCTCCCCTCTCTTCCCCCCCTTTAGTGTTTCATTTCCTGCTGGTGTGCTGCGTATACATACTGCAGACAGTGGATATAATAACACCCCAATTCAAAAGGAGAAGGGAATACTAATAAAAAAAACGAAGGCTACGTTATTCCATTCCCTACATAGAGGTGATGTAGTAAAAAAAAGCAACACGTTTTTGGTGACGGGATCGTAATGTTTGGGGAGTGGGGAGGGAGGGGGGGGGGGAGGCAGGGGGGGGGGGGTTCTTGGCGGTTTGAGTGTGAAAGTGAGGCATGATGAGCTCCATCTGGACTTGTTTGATATGTTGGATTATTATGTTGGTAGTACGCTCATTTGGTAATCACGCTAATTTACTTTACAAAGCCTTAGCTGCTCTATATACAAATGTGCCATGCGGAATAGCTGCTCGCCTAATTGCAACGGGGAGGGCAAAAAAAAAGAAGAAAAAAAGTCTTATTTCATAACAAAATTGCAATTACCCTGATTTCCTTGTTAAAGTAAATATTGTAACACCTAAATCAAAACAAGTATTCTTTGCTCTCGCATGTTACACCGCTAGCGAGTTTGCTACCATTAATTATCTAAGAAATGGAGCAATTAAAAAAAAGTTATGCCAAAACACAATATATTAAGCACCGTCAGACAGTGGTGTAAAGTACTGCATGTACTTAAGTACGGTTTTTAGGTACTTTACTACTACTTACTACTAAAAGAATACTTTTACTACATATCAGAGGCAATTATTGTACTTTTACTCCACTACAATTATCTGAAAACGTTAGTTACTTTGTAGATTTTGATTATTGATTATTAACATGAGAGTACTTATTTTCCACCACTGAGCACCGTGCAGCTCGCTAAGGAGAGGATGTTGAAACCGTTGCAAAAAATTACAAAAATTAAAAGAGAAAAGAGATGCACACTTCCTGACCTACACGCGCACGCAGGCACTTCCTCACACACACACACACACACACACACACACACACACACACACACACACACACACACACACACACACACACAAAATGTCAAGCAGCAACATGACATGCTGTTGGCCTTGTTTGCTGCAACAATAAAAAGCCTCATAGTAATTCTACCACTGGTGGAAAAAGTATCTTTTAAAAGTAATCTTTTTTTTTAAAGTTTTTTAAAGTAAAAGTATCAATACTGCCGCACTGTAGAAATACTGTTGTTTATACAAGTAAAAGTCCGGGATTCAAAATGTGAGTAAAAGTACAAATGTATTGGCATCAACATGCACTTAACCCATTCTGAATTTTGGTGTTTTAAGCATTATGTTGTACTTTAGCTATTGAAAAATAGCAGATGAACAAGCTCATAGCGGGCACCGAGTGCCGCGCTACGAGCTTGTAGATCATGCCATTTTTGAAAAATCGTGAAAATGTGGCGCAAATCTTTGAACATGTATTCTTTCAGAGGGAACGTTTTTAACTCAAATCTTTGAACATGTATTCTTTCAGAGGGAACGTTTTTAACTCAAATCTTTACGTCTGGGGCGTCCCTGGAACAACTTATTTTGAGATGGAGGTCGTCGGCCAAATACAGATAATTCTGGGGGTCCTTGAGATGAAATATTGTGTACACCACTGAATTCTACCATGGGTTTTGCTTGGTATGGGGCGGTGTGTATTATGATTAGAGAAGGCTACTGTTCCAACGAATAGCAGGGAACGATGATATCTTTAGACAAGCGAAAGGTAAAACACGTCCACTTGCAATAGTTTCGATTCATCACATTGTTTTCTTGGACTCTCCGCCCAACGACTCCGCCAATTCTACCAATAAGTCATCAGTGGAATATCAAAAGGGCAATACTTTTTTCATGCCCCACTAATGGTACGTTGTCCTTAGACAGAGAGATCTGTGAAACATCCCTGAGCACTTTATTATATGGTTTGAAATGCTATCGGGCGCTGCAGCACAGCCCGAAAGAAACAATAAAAGAAAACCTGCTGTGAAAAGCTACTGTCTCGCTGTGAAATACTGCCTCTTTTTTTTTCGTAGACCTCATATTACAACAAGGCACCGAGCGTGGAAATGGTTAACCCATTTAGGACGGGATGGAACCACTTTTGGTGCTTTAAAGCATTGTTATACTTTAACTGTTGAAAAAAAAAATAGCACATCTACAAGCTCGTAGCGAGCTTGTAGATCGCAAATCTTTGAATATATATTCTTTCGGAGGAGCGAACGTTTTTAACTAAAATCTTTGCTTCTTATAACATATTTTCAGATGAAGGTCGGCGGCCAATTACAGATAATTCCCGGGAGGTCCTTGACATGAAAAACGTTGACATATAGAAACGTATAGTTTTTTTTCAAGAAAACTGTCATGCTTTAGAAGACAGTTGTATAGAATCTTGTCTCAGTCCTAAACGGGTTAAGTAAATTGGATGAAGCATATTCTCTCTCACTCTATTGCTCTCTCTCTCTCCCCCCCCCCCCCCCACCTTCATTCTTTAGTGAGATCCATCAATCAACATTTCATGCAGCTCTCGGTCTTGAACCACACCAAATGCACTAGAACAATAAACGTCTGTCTTTCAAGTCGCTATCTGGACTGGAACACATCTGGAGGCAAGCCTCATTTTGGGTTTCCACGCCGCTGAGTGACATTACAGACTCAATGGCTGTAGCTGAAAAATAAAGCAAGCCCCTTAAAAAAGAAAATCACTCCATTTTTTTCCCTCTACTCTCCGTCCACAGACCTTGCTCTCTCTCTCTCTCCCCCTCCCCCCCCATTATATTACACACACACACACACACACACACACACACACACACACACACACACACACGTGTGTCTGTGTGTATGTGCTTGTGTAGAATGCGTACACATGTGCACACACACACACACGCACGCACAGTACTACGAGCCATGCAAGTATAACCCCCCCCTCCTAAATGCTATTCCACCATCCCCCATCCCCCAACCAATCAAGAAGTGAATATAAAACAGCAGAGGGAAGCTGGGGTGCAGGGAGATGGAGGGAGGGGGGGGGGGGGGGGTGGGGGTTAAAATGTACATTTTAACAGCGATACGATACGTATCACGATACATGGTAGACGATACAATACATGGACAATATTGGTTTATTATGGCGATACGATACGATATAAAATACTCAAGTGAAGTACAAATACCGAAGGAAATTGTACTTAAGTACAGTACTTAGGTAGATGTACTTAGTTACTTTCCACAACACTGGCGAGAGAGAGAGAGAGAGAGAGAGAGAGAGAGAGAGAGAGAGGTGGATCGCGGCTGCAGGGTCCATGATGATAATTGAGGTTAATGTGAGTTAATAAAGGCCACGGGGGGTTCAGTTCAGTCCGGTGGCGGAGAGGCCGTTTCGGTTCAGGATTGACCTCGAAAGACTTGAATCAGGTCCCCTCCACCTGACACAGTGTCCAGGACTTCATAAAGACTTGAATCACGTTCCCTCCACCTGACACAGTGTCCACGACTTCATAAAGACTTGAATCAGGTTCCCTCCACCTGACACAGTGTCCACCACTTCATAAAGACTTGAATCAGGTCCCCTCCACCTGACACAGTGTCCACCACTTCATAAAGACTTGAATCACGTTCCCTCCACCTGACACAGTGTCCACCACTTCATAAAGACTTGAATCAGGTTCCCTCCACCTGACAGTGTCCACCACTTCATAAAGACTTGAATCAGGTTCTCTCCACCTGACACAGTGTCCAGGACTTCATAAAGACTTGAATCAGGTTCCCTCCACCTGACACAGTGTCCACCACTTCATAAAGACTTGAATCAGGTTCCCTCCACCTGACACAGTGTCCACCACTTCATAAAGACTTGAATCACGTTCCCTCCACCTGACACAGTGTCCAGGACTTCATAAAGACTTGAATCAGGTTCCCTCCACCTGACACAGTGTCCAGGACTTCATAAAGACTTGAATCAGGTTCCCTCCACCTGACACAGTGTCCACGACTTCATAAAGACTTGAGTCAGGTTCCCTCCACCTGACACAGTGTCCACCACTTCATAAAGACTTGAGTCAGGTTCCCTCCACCTGACAGTGTCCAGATCCGGTATAAGACATTTTACACGTGGTTGCATGCTGAAAATAGCAGATCTACAAGCTCACATTGTGAGCTTGTGGTCCGGCTACAGTTTTTCAGCAAGTGTAAAATCAGTCATTACGACGGCATCAAGGCCCAACAAAATACAGTTTAGTCGACTAAATCATCTGTAGATTTAGTAGACTAAAATCTTATGATAAAGTATGTAGTCTACTCAAACTAGACTAACACTAAAACAGACTAAAACTAAAGGAAAACTATTCAAGAGACTATGACTGTGTCTGACACAACTGTGTTGCTCTCTCCTCAAGTCAGTGATATGTTAACAAGCCCAATAGATAGCCTGGGCTGGATTCATCAAACTCGTACTTCGAGCGAGATGTTTTTTCTTTTTAAGATTCATAACGGCAACTCGATTTATATTCCGGATAATAAATCCCACTGGGATAGCCAGTGTGGAAATCATTCGGATAGTGAGAGTGTGTAGTACTGTATAGTGTATATCACAAAAAGTAAGTATCGGGCAAGACTATACAAAAGAATAAAATAAAAAATCATGACAGGATTCTAAGCGGTTTATACAATCCATCATGGACATAAATAGCCCCGGTCCTATATGGACTCGAGGTGATTAAGTAGCTAACTGGCCAGGATAAACCATTCTATCTATTTTCAGCCGCGCCTGACTTATGACCCTCTCAACACCCTCCCAGTAGCTCCCTTTCTCTCTCTCTCTGAGTCATGTCTGGTCTACACTCTACAGTACAAAGTATACACACACACACAGAGCAGAATAAATGAGAGCCAAAGAGCTGCTGCTGCTGCATAACATAGTCTGTCTGTCACCTTCCACCGTTCTGTGAGTTCAACTCAGTGGCAAAATAACCTCTTGACTGTTGTTGTTAATGTATATATTCCCCTCGTAGCGTTTGTTTTTTACAAACAAAACTGCTTTAAGTCTGCAGGTATAAGATGAAAGTTTTAAGAGGATTTAGAACAAAGACACATTAGATGCAAAACTTGCGTGACATGTCCTCAAAGAAGTGGGTTTAACGTGCGTGGCAGACTGTACTGTCACGTGCGTGACAGTACAGTCAGTGCCAGTGGTCTGTCCAATCTTTTACATTATGGACAACGTATATATTATACTCAAGTCCAAGTTCCGAAGTACGCATTCAGAAATCGTCCAAAATTACAAAGACTAGACCGGTGCCTTGGCTGTAGAGCACTGAGTCGGTAACGATGGAAGTTGGGGATCCATGCCACACCCGGCTATACAATACCCGCTGTACCCGGGTCAGAGTACCCGTTCCACCCATCTGTCTGTGTCCCTTTTATGCCCATATATGGAGATTTCTGTATAAGTGTTGTGATGTCAGTGATTAGGTCCAGAGCTTTTGTACTGGTTCAGGACAACCGGCTATCCGACCGACTCGACACCTGGTACTGCAAGCTACAAGCTTGTAGATCAGCTATTTCGCAACATTTGATCAGCTATTTTCACAAAATTTGAAATGGCGCTTAAGTGGTTCATTCCTAATGTGTTTTTGTAGGTTTCGGTCACTAGCCCTCACTCATTCAGAATGAATTATTAAAGTTTGAGTGAATGGCGCTCTTAGTACACTTTCCTCCACTCTTAGTTAGAGTTGTTCCACGCGGGCCGATACCACCCTCAAGTACTCGTACTCGGCACTCGGAACCGCCCCCGATACTCTGACCCGAGTACCAAAACATCCAACTGACTATATAGGCTGAACGAATGCAACGGGATCAAGTCTGACCCAACACTGCAGCAGATCAGTGCATAAGCATAAATGACAACTGACAAGTGTAGATCGGAGATCCATCTGTATCTATGAGAAAAAGAGGGTAAAACAATACATCCACTCTTAGTACCCTCATCCACTCTTAGTACCCTCATCCACTCTTAGTACTCTCATCCACTCTTAGTACTTACAAAAAATAATAAATCGACATTGCGTTTCAAAAAGTTACATATATCTTTCTAGGCATTCACAATTGTCTCTCATTCCCCTATACCCTTAAATATTGTCCATTTATACCATTTGTCCTCCATTTTTTCTTCTTGTAGCCTCAGACTGTGTGTTAGTTTCTCCATAAAATGAATCTCCTGAATCAAGTCCTCCCATTGTTCCTGTGTTGGAGGTTCCATCTGTCCCCATTTTCTTGTGATAGCTTTCTTTGCTGCCGCCAATAAAATGTTTACCAAATATCTATCCTCTCCTCGAATCTTACCCCCCCCCATCAAGTTTCCTAAATACAAAACATCACACTTCATAGGCACCTCATATCCCAATATCTTTTGTATCTGCTCATGTATCATTTTTCTCTCATCCACTCTTAGTACTCTCATCCACTCTTAGTACTCTCATCCACTCTTAGTACTCACATCCACTCTTAGTACTCTCACCCTTAGTACTCTCTCTCATCCACTCTTAGTACTCTCATCCACTCTTAGTACTCTCATCCACACTTAGTACTCTCACTACTCTCATCCACTCTTAGTACTCTCATCCACTCTTAGTACTCTCATCCACTCTTAGTACTCTCACATCCACTCTTAGTACTCTCACTCTTAGTACTCTCTCACTCTTAGTACTCTCACTCTTAGTACTCTCATCCACCCTTAGTACTCTCACTCTTAGTACTCTCATCCACTCTTAGTACTCTCTCATCCACCCTTAGTACTCTCATCCACTCTTAGTACTCTCACTCTTAGTACTCTCACTCTTAGTACTCTCACTCTTAGTACTCTCATCCACTCTTAGTACTCTCATCCACTCTTAGTACTCTCACTCTTAGTACTCTCACTCTTAGTACTCTCACTCTTAGTACTCTCATCCACTCTTAGTACTCTCATCCACTCTTAGTACTCTCATCCACTCTTAGTACTCTCATCCACTCTTAGTACTCACATCCACTCTTAGTACTCTCACCCTTAGTACTCTCTCTCATCCACTCTTAGTACTCTCATCCACTCTTAGTACTCTCATCCACACTTAGTACTCTCACTCTTAGTACTCTCATCCACTCTTAGTACTCTCATCCACTCTTAGTACTCTCATCCACTCTTAGTACTCTCATCCACTCTTAGTACTCTCACTCTTAGTACTCTCACTCTTAGTACTCTCATCCACTCTTAGTACTCTCATCCACCCTTAGTACTCTCATCCACCCTTAGTACTCTCATCCACTCTTAGTACTCTCATCCACCCTTAGTACTCTCATCCACTCTTAGTACTCTCATCCACTCTTAGTACTCTCACTCTTAGTACTCTCACTCTTAGTACTCTCATCCACTCTTAGTACTCTCATCCACCCTTAGTACTCTCATCCACCCTTAGTACTCTCATCCACCCTTAGTACTCTCATCCACTCTTAGTACTCTCATCCACTCTTAGTACTCTCATCCACCCTTAGTACTCTCATCCACCCTTAGTACTCTCATCCACCCTTAGTACTCTCATCCACTCTTAGTACTCTCATCCACTCTTAGTACTCTCATCCACTCTTAGTACTCTCATCCACCCTTAGTACTCTCATCCACTCTTAGTACTCTCATCCACTCTTAGTACTCTCATCCACTCTCACTCTTAGTACTCTCATCCACTCTTAGTACTCTCTCATCCACTCTGAGAACCCAGCAGAAAACAAAAGTACATTTGCCACTTCCTTAATGGCTTTATGCACAGAAGCAATCTCAGCCCAGCTGCTCCAGAGAATAGAGTGCTGTAGCTACTTATCATTAACTCAAAGACACAATCAGCCTGGGGGCGATCTGGCTTCCCTTCATAACCCTCCGACATCGCTGCTGCTGCTGCTGTTGGGGAGGTAAATGAGAGAGAGACAGTGGTGGCCTAAGGGTTAGAGGAGCGCCATTGTTGCCGGTTCGATTCCCCGGATGGGCAGGAAAAATATGGGTGGGGAAGTGATTGTCATCACTCACCCAACACCGCTGAAGTGCCCTTGAGCAAGGCACTGAACCCCCAACTGCTCCCCCTGGAGCTGCTTAGTGGCCAACAAGACTGTGGTTGTACTGGTCAGCTCCCAGGTTTTAGTATGTGTGTGTGTGCGTGTGCGTGTGCGTGTGTGTGTGTGTGTGTGTCTCTATATGCAGGGCGTTGCTGAAAATGAGCACCTGTGCTCAGCTACTTCCCTGAATGTAGAGAGAGAGAGAGAGAGAGACAGAGACAGAGACAGAGACACAGAGGGAGACAGACAGAAAGAAAGAGACAGAGAGAGACAGACAGAAAGAAAGAGACAGAGACAGACCCAGAGAGACAGACCCAGAGAGACAGAGAGAGACACAGAGACAAAGACACACAGAGGGAGACAGACAGAAAGAGAGACAGAGAATCCTGATTAGTGCCAGGAAGTGGCTTCACCAAACAGAACATTACAAAGTACACTCTGTAATGATCACTTCTCCAAAAATAAGAAAGAAGAAAAAACCCACAAAAAAAAGACACAAAAAAAGACCCATAGACGGCGCTCACTCCCCTCGCGTCATATCACGTTACCAATCTCATCGTTGAACTACAACATCTACAGTAATAGTCATATCACGTTACCAATCTCATCGTTGAACTACAACATCTACAGTAATAGGCAGTCAGTTCAGTCGGGCTACTTGACGGACCAATAAAGGTATAAAGCTCCTTTGAACTGAGCCCAGAGATGAAAACAGCTTACGGTTGTATTTCCCCCCCTCCCTCCCTCCCTCCTGCTGTGCATTATGTGAGGTATGCACGGGTTAACATTAGAGAGAGAGAGAGAGAGAGAGAGAGAGAGAGAGCTCGGACTGGTCCAGTCAGCAGAATGTTATGAATGGGCACAATGAAAAACCACCAAGTCCACTCACTCTGTGTTCGACCCAAGAACGGCTTGCTTCCATGTAATTAAGCCATTAAGACCGGGGATGCGTATCGTGTCACCTTATGGCTTTTAACTCCTTCCCCGCCGCCACTAGAGGGCGATATTGGCTCGGTTTTCAGCCTGCACGACTCATTTAACCACTTTTAGCCATTACTTTTTTTAACTCAATAGCTGTCGAAAAATCTACAAGCTCATAGCTACGAGCTTGTAGATCTGCTTTTTTTTTCCTTAAAAAAAAAAAGAAAACGGGTGGAAATATTTGAAATTATATTCTTTCACAGCAAACGTTTTTTTTAACTCTTATCTTTGCTTCCTGCAGGGGGTGTCCCTGGAACAACGTATTTTCAGATGGAGGTCAAACACATCATTTCTGGGAGTCTTTGACATGAAGTAGTTTGGGAACCACGGACATGGAAAATGTAGGTTTTTCCAGAAAAACGTCATGATGTCAAAGGCATTTTGTATAGAATCGCTGGTCTCAGGTCTCAATGGGTTAACTCCTCTCTGTGTACAGTATGCGGTGCTGCCGCTGGAATAACTTTTCTTTCTTCTATTTCTACTAAGGTCATGTTTTGAAGACGGAAAGAGAGAGAGAGAGAGAGAGAGAGAGAGAGAGAGAGAGAAAAGGGGGAAGAAAAAAAAAAGAGTTGAACATGGGAAATATTTCCCCCCCTACACCCCGGCCTTTAACTTTGAAGTATCCCATGACTAATACAGCGATTTGGATTTTTTCTTTTAGCTGAAATGGAAGAGACCACTTGAAAAAAGGGGCGGTGGGTATGTGCTCTACAAAAACAAGCCTGGTTGCTGCATGCATACAGTATAAAGCACTTACAAAGCATGGCACAACAGGGAATTGCCGTGTATGTATACCTAAGGGTTAAATCATTAAATCATATGCTTCACACATCTTTGCCCCAAGGTGTATTGCCAATTAGCCATGCCATTAGACATGCACGCACGCACGCCTATGGGAAACACGGCCACATTAACATGAACTTAACTATGATATAATTGTACATAATATCACATATACACACCTGCAACGGCTGTACTGTGTGTGCTGCTGATACAGTAAATATTTACTCTGCGTATGCAGTGAAAATAGATTCCACATCTACAGTACATAAACTTCCAGTTCAGCTATACAGCACACTAACACAACAGTATAATTAAGTAGGCCTACTCTCTGTTTAATCTCCATTTACGTAGTCGCGCTGGTATTGCACGCCGAAAGTATATGCGATCTACAAGCTCACAACCCATGTGTGAGCTTGTATAGGTCTATTTTTTTTTGGGTGTGCGACACCTGAACACGACCAAAGCATAACTCAGGCTTCAAGAAGGGAGATGGGAATGCGGAGAAACAGCAACTAGTAAATCTATGCAACTTCATTTTCACAGGAGTGGATTTTGCCCCCGGGGGAAGTCGGGGGGGGGGAGAGTAGGGGACTATGCACTAGTCATAATGCTATTTGACAAATAGTCTCTCCCACTAAAACAGGCATTTGCAAAGAGAAGCGGCCTTCAGCGGTGGTATACGCGGTCAAGTGTGTATGTGCCGTGCAAACAAAAGCCTCCCACTCACTCATGGAGGGAAAGATGCAGAGGGGGCTTCAAAGAGATTAGGAGAAGATCCTGGGCTAAAGTGAAGATGAGTCACAGCATTGTGCGGGTGTGAGACGACGCTAGCTTGGACAAGAGTTGAGGAGATCATCGAGAGCCCCGTTGGGCAGAATATTAGAGGAATACAAAAAACTAATAATCCTTTCCTGTTTGCGTTGTTGTGCGTCTCTGAATTGTTGAAAATTAAGTGGTGATAAAGAGCTTGTTCTTTTTTTGGACAATTAGTTCCATTGAATGTGTGTACACACATTGCTCAAGCATTATGGCTCTTTGTCTTCCATAATCTTCTTCTTATTTTGCGTGTTGCTCATAAAGATGATTGTGGTCTAATGACTGTTGGCTGATATATCTTTGCGAGAGCTTTGAGAGAATGGCCAAAAATATTCGACACGTTATCGATTACTGCTAGTTGACCAAAATGGCAAAACCTCAACGCCACAAGCATCTGATTGGACAAAACCTCAACGCCACAAGCATCTGATTGGACTGACTCCAGTGAAAAGGTCAAGTGCAGTGGTGGAAAGTAACTAAGTACATGCACTCAAGTATACTATACATACAGTAAGTACACAAAGTTCACAATGCGTCGCACCGCGACGCATTGTGAACTTGCAGATCAGCTATTTTCAAAAGATCTTGTATAAATTTGAAAACTTTAGATGGGACATTCTGCATAATGTATTCCTACTTTACGTACTTTAGGTACATTTTCATGCCAATACACTTTAGTACTTTCACTCAAGTACATTTTTGAATTCCCGGACTTCTAAAGTTAAAATGTTGAGTTCCACCACATGGTCAAGTGAATTCATGAATGCTTGACATGGGCTCATTGTCTGCCGTTGCATGACTTGCAGCTCCGCGCCCCTGACAGCCATCAATCAATCAGGTGGCAGGAGATCAGCTTGAATGTGGCCAATCAGGTCGAACCTATACAGCTCTCAACTTTCACATACTTCTCATTCCTGACTTATTAGGCCTCTCACGGCAGAGGTATCTCTGATCTATAGCAAACACACGCATGCACGCACACACGCACGCACGCAGTCATTTTCTCTAGGCCTCAGTTCATAACTCTCAAGGATAGGATTTATTCTTATAGGGCTGCAACTATCGATTCATTAGGCTATTACTTTTTTCGATTAGCTGAATAATTTGATGAAGCACTTAAGCATTATTTCATACTTGGCTGCACAGCGGTGTTGTGAAAAAGCAGTTAGAATAGCAGATCTACAAGTTCACACGTGGCCAGGGATTTTTTTCTTGTCTGTGAAGCCTTTTGAGCTGCAATGAAAACAGGCTAAACAGTGAAAACAGTGACATCTGCTGGCAAATCCCATTATACTGTGACATCACAGTCAGCAGAGCACTTGTTTGAGCCAGAAAACCCCAGACCACAGAAAATCTACTGAATGTTTTTGGGTGCAATTGAGCTCAGAAAACCTAAAAAGAAATTAAGAATAATTACAAAAGCTTTCGTTTTATGTCACAATGCCTTTAACCCCGAGTATATATGAATAGAGACGACACCGGATTTCTCCTCCCATCCAATACAAATTTGGCCACTATGTCCATTTGGCCTCAGGGTTTCCTCCGGGTGCCGTCTCTATTAATATATACTCTAAGCTTTAACCTCAGTAGAACTATCACACATTTTTTGCCCCCCTACACAAAATCTCCTTACAGAAAACAGATCCAGCCTCAAAGCATTTGCTATTTTCTCTGAATGTTTTTGCCCCATGTAAACAGCACTAGGGTTCATGTGGTTAATGCATTTAAGGGAAGGTGAGGGTATTTCTTTTAAAGGAAATGACATGCCTTTCCTTCTACGAGAGAGAGTGCTAGTGCATGTTATGAATCTCATTTCAGAGAGTCTGAGGGACTTGGCTTGAACACACTCAGCGTTATTGACAATGGGTTTCATTTATACCAGGCATATTGTCGCTTCAACCACATCCAAGCCAGAGTTGTGGGTTAAGCCATTAAAAGTGGGAAAGCATCCGAGTCATACGCTCGCCAAACAGATGTAATTTATGGGCAGAGTTGGGTCAGATGACTTTGAATTAAATGGAGTCAGTTATTGGAATACAAATGATATTGCGAATTTGCGATCATTGTAATAAACCACTTAAAAACCGTTTTTCTGAAAAACCCTATGTTTCTGTCAGTGGTTCTGAAACTGTTTCATGTCAAGGACGACCGGAATTATATGTAATTGGCCGCAGACGCCCATCTGAAAATATGTTGTTCCAGGGTTGTTCCAGAAGCAAATATTTGAGTTAAAAACATTCAATGTGAAAGAATATATTATTAAAGATTTATCTAAAATAGCAGATCTGCAGGGCGCCCGCTGGCCTAGTGGTCCAGGCGCATGCCACATAATGGGCTCTGGCCTGACAGCGCGTTGCGTGTTCGAGTCCCGTTCATGACCACCTTTGCTGTATGTCTCTCCCCTTCTCTCTCCTTCTTTCCTGTCTATCTTCACTTGATAGATACTATCAATAAACTAATCTTAAAATAGCAGATCTACAAGCTCATAGCGCGGCACTCTGTGCCACGTTATGAGCTTGTAGATCTGCTGTTTTTACAACAGCTAAAGTTTAAAACAATGGTTAAAAAAGTGATTAAAAGCTATAAGGTGACACAGACGCGTTCTGGGTCTTAATAGGAATGATGAGGCCCAGTTATGGACCTTCCATGTGACCCAGCTCTGAGAAAACACACACACAGAAGTGTGCAGTAACCTCATCCCATGTCTGTGTGCCGAAATGAGACCGCCCGTAAAAAAGTGAACTATGGCCAAAATGTCATCTTAAGCCGCTGTATCGTTCTAGGGCCTACTGTGTTACATAAGGCGTAGTAGCAGCAGCTGTACTAGATAGTGTGTCACTGTACATCACACACACGCGGGTCTACGGGCCCCGTCACTTTAGTAATGACAACGTTATGCGATTCTTGTCCTTGAAACCCAAACCCCATGCCTCCATCTGGGCCGCGCAGGGCTGGACCAACAAGCTCTGTGTAAACAGGACCTCTCCCTGAATCATGATAGCCTGTACAGCGTTTAGCGTCGCCATCGTCAGGACCTCTCCCTGAATCATGATAGCCTGTACAGTGTACAGTAACCTGTACAGTGCGCTTAGCGTCGCCGTCGGGGGACCAGAAACCTCGTATCTTCTCCACATTTCATTTGTTTTTCCAGATGCTTGAAATGCGCCTGGCCTACATTTGCCACGCACCACTACTGACGACCGTAAAGAGGACTCTTAACACGACCTATAGTCACGATTGGTTGCCTCCTTCTAGCGACCTCATACTATAGCGACCTAGTCATGATTGGTTGCCTCCTTCTAGCGACCTCATACTATAGAGACCTAGTCATGATTGGTTGTCTCCTTCTAGCGACCTCATACTATAGCGACCTAGTCATGATTGGTTGCCTCCTTCTAGCGACCTCATACTATAGAGACCTAGTCATGATTGGTTGTCTCCTTCTAGCAACCTCATACTATAGAGACCTAGTCATGATTGGTTGCCTCCTTCTAGCAACCTCATACTATAGAGACCTAGTCATGATTGGTTGCCTCCTTCTAGCGACCTCATACTATAGAGACCTAGTCATGATTGGTTGTCTCCTTCTAGCGACCTCATACTATAGAGACCTAGTCATGATTGGTTGCCTCCTTCTAGCGACCTCATACTATAGAGACCTAGTCATGATTGGTTGTCTCCTTCTAGCAACCTCATACTATAGAGACCTAGTCATGATTGGTTGCCTCCTTCTAGCGACCTCATACTATAGAGACCTAGTCATGATTGGTTGCCTCCTTCTAGCGACCTCATACTATAGAGACCTAGTCATGATTGCCGCAACGTGGAGTGAGTGCAGCAACAGCATGCTAATGCTATGAGCTAACTGGAGCTACAGGAAAGCCATAACAAAAGATCGGGAGTGAACCAACTAAAAATCAATGTCGGAAACTAGCTCGTCGTATATAAGATCTGCAATTTGAATAATGGAAAGTAGTTGTTGTGGACGTACAGTACAGTACAAGGTTTCCACCGTCCAGACAGCCATGTTATACTAAAAGCCCCCAAAGACCTTAGTCAGGGAAATAAGCCACATCTCACCATAATCTTAAATCAACATCTTAAGCTACTGTGAATGTGTGTGTGTGTGTGTGTGTGTGTGTGTGTGTGTGTGTGTGTGTGTGTGTGTATGTGCGCGTTGCGAGTGTGCATAGTGTACAGGAGAGAGAGAGAGAGAGAGAGAGAGAGAGAACACATTCAGGTGTGTGTGTGTGTGTGTGTGTGTGTGTGTGTGTGTGTGTGTGTGTGTGTGTGTGTGTGTGTGTGTGCACGACCTTCATGCGCGCATTGTGAGCGTGCATAGTGTACAGGAGAGAGAGAAGAGCACATTCAGGTGCGTGCGTGCGTGCGTGCACATATATGAGCCGAAGAGTTTAACCATCCATGCACTGTACGCTGTTGTAATGTTTCACTTTGTCATCTGCAAAAGTTAATGGCCTGTTGGCTTCTCTCCAGGTGCTAAGCAAAGCAAACCCCATTTAGGATTGCTGCTGTACTGTGGGCACGGTTCCTCATAGCCCTGCCCAGTATTTACTGACAAAATGTTTACATAACTTTTACATTAACCACAGCAGAAACTATACAGGCCGGCCTGCTTCTGGACTGGTGCATGAGCCTGTATGTCTGTATGCCTTCATGTATGTCTGCTTTCATGTCTGTCTGTCTGCCTTCATGTCTGTCTGTCTGCCTTCATGCCCGTCTGTCTGCCTTCATGTCTGTCTGTCGGTCTGCCTTCATGTCTGTCTGTCGGTCTGCCTTCATGTCTGTCTGTCTGTCTGTCTGCCTTCATGTCTGTCTGTCTGTCTGTCTGTCTGCCTTCATGTCTGTCTGTCTGCCTTCATGCCTGTCTGTCTGCCTTCATGTCTGTCTGTCTGTCTGTCTGTCTGTCTGTCTGTCTGTCTGTCTGTCTGTCTGTCTGTCTGCCTTCATGCCTGTCTGTCTGCCTTCATGTCTGTCTGTCTGTCTGTCTGCCTTCATGTCTGTCTGTCTGTCTGCCTTCATGCCTGTCTGTCTGCCTTCATTTCTGTCTGTCTGCCTTCATGCCTGTCTGTCTTCATGTCCGTCTGTCTTCATGCCTGTCTGCCTGCCTGCCTGCCTGTCTGTCTGTGCCTGCCTGCCTGCCTGCCTGCCTGTCTGTCTGCCTGCCTGCCTTCATGTCTGCCTGCCTGCCTGTCTGTCTGTCTGCCTGTCTGGTGAGCTGTGCTGATTTGAACATGCTAAAGCCTGCAGGTTCACAAACATTTTTATGTCAAATTGATGCCCCCATTTGTAAAGGGTCTGTGCTGCAGTGACCCAGCCCATGTACGAATTGTGTTGTTAAAACTGTGTTTCAAACATGAGGTCAGTCCGTTGCTCTCCCCGGGTTAGCAGGAGTGTAGAGCCCAGGATTATAGCTATTAGGCAATTGACACTGGGTGAAAAAAAATAGTTTACAAAATCATAGGATAACAATTATAAAAGTGTTTCAACATCTGCCATTTTCACAGTTAAAAAAGCACATCTACAAACTCACTAGCCATGATTCATGACTCTCGTATTCATACGAGAGTCATGAAGTAACTACACCCTGTTTTTGGCGAACGCTACATTTACAAAGAATTTAAATATATAAACATTCGCATTTCAAATATAAAGTACTCACAAATTTGTCCCACGGGTGTTAGTTAGTAGCAGCACCAGCGATTAGAATTTCTGCATCCCGCGTTGTTTAATAAAAAGCATTTTTATCCGAGCTGTTATTTTCCCATTGGCTTTCAACTACACGCCCCTATCGGTCGGGAGGAGGGTGGCACGCGGTGTGTTCGATATAGGTACTCTGACCGCCCTGCCAATACAGACTAATAGGCGAGTGCGCTCCCGGTGTGCAACTGTGGATTTCCCAAACGAACCCCGTTTGAAAAAAATGCTTTTTATTAAACAACGCGGGATGCAGCAATTCTAATCCCTGGTGCTGCTACTAACTAACACCCGTGGGACAAATTGTGAGTACTTTATATTTGAAATCTGAATGTTTATATATACGGAAACTTGTAAATGCAGCGAGCGCCAAAAACAGGGTGCAGTTACGTCATGACTGTCATGATAATCATCATGGCAGTCATGTTTCAGGGCTACAAACTCACTAGCTTATAGGATTGCAGACAGTCTACGGAAAGAGTCGAAGATTTCCGAAGTCAAAGTGGTTACTCATTTTGGTGTAACCCCGCTTCGAACCCCTGCAAGGGCCCCTATAGGGGTCCCCGGACTGCACTTTGAGAACCACTGTGCTGCTATAAACACTATTTCAAAGTTGTCAGGCACTTTAAGATGCATTTCACTGAGTTTGAAATGGATATTATCAGGAAAGGATGAAGAAAACCGTGTAACATCATGCATACGTACAGTAGCCAATAGCCATAGACTATAGGCAATAAAGCATGACTGTAATAAAGAAGCAAGAACTGACGCCATAAATCTGATGGAACTGTAATAAATTAATCATCTCAGAAATACAAATGCACACAATTGTTTTACTTCCTTTTTGTCAAGCAAGGACAAAAGCCATGTTGAATGGTAGCCTAATATATAATTTGTGTTCACCGGGAAAGGCAATTTTTCAGGGAATGACATTTGCTTATAATAATGCTTTTGAGAGCATAAGTCTAACATACATGTAGCAATACAAAGATCCAAAGGGAGGAATGCTCAGAGAAAATGTCTGAATGGGTTTGGAGAATATATTGGGATATAATTTCATGCGTAAATACGCAGAACGCATAAATCCACATGGCCCAGTCATGGCTCATAAATCCTGATTGCTTTTCTTTCTCCTTTTCCTTCTGACATTTTGTGTAACCCAATCCGATTTAAAAAAAATCACATCCAACAATAACTATTCTTTCTCCACAACTATAAGACGAATAAACTCATGTGAAGTTATCACGTCTCCACCAATTACGTTTGTTTAATTATCAAAGCTATATATAAGAGTCATCAACATACAAAATAACACATTTATTTCTAATGCCTTACACGGAAGCCATACACCACGACTTCCCATGTTAGTTATGAATGCCCAGGAATACATATACAGTACATTTGAGACCAAGCAGCTTCATCACGAGACAATGACAGGCAAGAGACAATGGTGCCAAGAAGATGCAAATGCCGATATAGCTTCCATCCATCCGTGCATAGATTATGGTCCTAATAGTCTATAGCTACACCGTGACATACTGTACACATGCCGAGGCTTCTATATCAGAATAGTAGCCATCACGTGTCGACGTTATTTGGATCCGATCACAGCTCATTAATTGACAATTATCCCACCAGAGAGTTCGCGCTGCTGCCTTCAACCCCATTCATACAAAAAAAACATCTGATCTGTCGCTTTTATATTATAGCCCACACTAGAAAAGCAAACATATCGTGCTTTTATCGACGGCAGAATAAAAACCTTGGGGTCTAAAAAAAAAAGCATTGAGATTTGAGAAGAAGCATGTTTCCAGGCAAGCAGCGCGCTGGAGTGGAGATGGGTGCTGGTGGTGCGCACCTCTCCTCTCCTCTCCCGCGGTCTAGTGCCAAAACTGCCATAGCCTATAGATAAACGCGCTTATACAACAATGTGGGCTATTCATGGGGAGGTTAGAGGTATATATCATATATATATATATATATGGAAAAGAACATAATATATACACGTGCAATGCAAAGGAGAGGGAAAAGAAGGGGAAATCAATGTAGCCTATATGTAGAACGTATCGCGTATTTTGGTGTGTGGTTTCAGACTGAACTGAAAGGCACCATAGTAGCCTATATAGTGCAGCAAAGTTGCGAGTATAGCCTATAAGATTTACACTCTCGTAGATGTATTTATATCGATTATTTATATCGAGAATGGATTCAGATATCAAATACATCTACTAAAGTCTAAATATTATAGGCTATAAGTTGAGAGAATACTGTATCTAGGCTGTCCTCCCCTGCGTTTGGTTATCTATAAGTCTAAGTAGCCATATACAGTCAAATGTTTTAGTGTTTATAGTTAATCATATTACACACACAGACAGACCACTATCGTACACGATCATCCGTGCACTATGCAACCACAGAGAGGGACACAGAAATAAGAGAACCACGTCGTACCATCCTGCTGCAAACTGGTCGAATAATTATTGCGCAGACCACGAAAAAGTATTATTATTATAGCAAATTAATAAATGTGCAGATCGTTACCTTGTTGGAAATGTGGTAATAGTCCAAAGTAGAGTCGCTAGGTAATGTACAACCCACGGTGGAAGGTGGAGCAGGATAAAATCTCACGTCCATCTCACAGTCACTGAGACTGACGGCATTAAAACAACCTCAGTCAGCTCCACGAGCCCTGCTGTGCTGCGAGAGTTCAGGCTCTCTCTCTCTCTCTCTCTCTCTCTCTCTCTGTGTCTCTCTCTCTCTCTCTCTCTCTCTCGATCGCTCTCTCTGTCTGTGTGTGTGTGTGTGTCTCTTTCTCTCTGCCCTGCTGTTCGATTTGTTAACAAAAAGTGTTGAGACTTTGAGGCAGAGACTTTTCTAAAACGTAGTATCACTTCTGTTGATCTGTCTAGAATGATACTATAGTATCGGGGGGTTCAGCAGCAATGCTGCTGTGATGCCATATAATGCCTTAATAATAGTTCACTTTAGAGAGAGAGAGAGAGAGAGAGAGAGAGAGAGAGAGAGAGAGAGAACCAGAACCTGTGTAGTGGATCGGGGTGAAAGAAGAAACGCGTGCACTTATAAAAGTTCTAAAACTGTGACACAACAACTAGGCTACATGTACAAACAATACAGGTGTCGTTGTTCTGATTCTTTCCCTCCCTCCAATGTACCTGTAGCATTTCTATTCTGTTCCCTACGCGCTTTTTGGTCATATAAACATACTGTAAGGGAGTGTATGCACTGTCTGCTGCTGCTCATCTCATCCTCCACGCCGTTCTCTCCATATATCCCATAGCCCGAGCGACACTCGCGATCGGTGATTGGCTAATTAAGCTGGCCGAGGAGGCTCGCGCGCGTGCGTGTGAAAAACTTACTTTCAGAAACCTGGGAGTTATGATAGTGACCTGCCGACAGACAGACAGACAGAGTAACCTGTTGTAGGGTATGTAGATATCAATGTAGGCTACAAATGGAACATTGTGGTTCCACACTCTCAGAGTTAAACGAACACTGATCATTAGTGTTTTTATTTATTATCATTTTTGTTGTTGTACAATATGGGAAACTGTATTATATAAATAAACAATTAAGCAGCTCAGCTGTAGGCTGCTATACTGTTCAACGTTGCTGCTGCTGGGCCATAACTTTCCACGTACACTGTCCAGTCCTCATCACACACTTTATATTAAACATGGTCTTCCTCCTCACTGTCAGCGGTTGCTTGACAACCAGCTGGCCAATCACAGCGAAACAGTCCCTCTGGACTATGTGACCCAGACGCTACCTTCCACACCGAGGTATACACAGAATGTTATATACACACTCAGTGGGCCATACTGTACTGTACTGTACTGTACTGTAGTTGGACCGTTCCCCTCCATATTGACTGCTATGCTGCGACCTCTACTGACTGGAAATGGAACAGCAACATATGGGTGAGAGAGAGAGAGAGAGAGAGAGAGAGAGAGAGAGAGAGAGAGAGGGGGGGTGGGGTGGGGTAGGGTAGGGTAGAGAGGGAAAGATAGTGACTTCTGCTTTGGCAATGTAAACGTACGTTCTCATGCCAATAAAGCTCCTTTGAATTGAATTGAATAAGATAAGGAAGAGAGGGGGGGGGAGAGACAGCGAGAGAGAGAGAGAGAGAGAGAGAGAGAGAGAGAGAGAGAGAGAGAGAGAGAGAGAGAACAAAGAAAGAAAAGACAGAATCTGTTAAAAAATAATTATATATATATATATATATGCCATGATTGCCATTGCCATCTCCCCAATAGGCCTAATAGTGACAGACAGAGAGGGGGAGAGCAACACATAAGATAACTAGATTGGTATACTCTATAATGGAGCACAAGCTGACTTGTTAAGGCCACGCAGAGCACTGAACTCTGCAATGTAATGGTTGGAAAACTTAATAGACATTGAGTAATGATCCAACAATTCCCATTTGGGTCGCCTCTCACTCACTCACTCAATCCCATCAATTTACACTTTATATATCATAAGACAAGACAATACATTACTTTTGTCATAGCAGCAACATTAGTATACCGGTATTTATTTTAAAGCTAGGGGTTATGTATCTTGCTCAGGGACACTTCAGACACCGCAACTAAATATAGACTATAAATGTACCTGTCCTGCATCTATCACCAATGAATAATACATCTATTGCCAATGATGAGTGAATGAGTGAATGATTGAATGAATCAACGAATGAATGAGTGAATGAATCAATGAATCAATGAATGAATCAATGTGTACCGACTGACTATCAACTGTGAATATGAGACTGACAGCCTTCAGGGCAGTGTTGATTTTGTCGACTAAAACTAAAGACAAAAAATGTTCGTCGACTACCTTTTTTTCAAACTAAGACTAAATATACTGTACTGACAATTTTGTCAACAAACTAGACTAAAATGTTAGGAAGGGACTAGTGGACAAGAGATCCATGTCATTTTACACTTGGTAGCATGCTGACAATTGCCGATTTACAATCTCACAAGCTTGGGCTTGTACAGTAGATCGGCTATGTTCAGCAAGTGAAAACACCATCAAGGCGTGCCAAAATACAGTTTGTTTGTCTAAATCGACTGTAGATTTAGTCAACTAAAATCTTATGATATTTAGTCGACTAAAACTAGACTAAGACTAAAACATTCCATGGGTGACTAAAATGTGACTAAAACTATTCAAGAGCTCGACTATGACTAAAACTAAAATGAAAATGAGCTGCCAAAAACAACACTGCTTCAGGGTTCAATGTTGGGTGTCTGGATAATACTATTATTATTGTATGTAGCCTACAGTCTTTCAACAGTGAATAATGAGTATATTCAATCTATCAACAGTGAATATAAGTGAGGATCACAATACTTACCCTTGGCAGGCATCTGCCATGCGTTTACAGTTTGCAATCAGCTTAAATCAAGAGAGTAATTATTGTTAACCAGAAGCCAGCAGTGAGTGGCATTCATTTGTTAAGAATGCATAATAATAGGCTACCAAAAAAAACAAATAACGTGCTTAATACATATTCCTATACCTATGAATTCATAAAACCTCTCTGTGTGTGTGTGTGTGTGTGTGTGTGTGTGTGTGTGTGTCCCATTATAAGACATGTGCATGCACACATGCACACGCATTTGTACACTATATTAAAACATGCATATGTATTGTGTATAGAGCGCCCCCCTACCAGGGCCCAGGAAATGTTTCTCCATTCATTTTCCTCAGACATTTCAAAACGTATTTATTTAAAGACCTTTTAAGCCTCGTACAAAGCCAACTCTTGTCGTGACAAATCATGACAACAAACTTTTTTTTTTGGGCCGAACAAATAATTAGAAAGAAGAAAGGCAGGTTACAACACCTTTTTGTTATTTTTCTTCTTTGTAATTATTAGTTTTGTTCAAAATATTGTGTGTTGTCATGAGTTGTCACAACTCGAGTTGGCTTAGTCCGCGGCGTATAACTGTCTTTTAAATCAATACTTTTTGAAATGTCTATGGGAAAAATACATTGGAAATCATTTCCTGGGCCCGGCATCGTCATGAAATGATTGCAACGCTCAATAGCCATCGCCTAGTTAGAAACGGGTCTTTACAATGCTATACTATATCCATAAAAGTAAACGTCAAAAAGTCAAAAAACATATTTTTGCCAAAAATATATTTTAGACATGAGACGTGGCGGGGGGGATTAAATCCATTCACACAAGTCAACTACACACACACACATGCTGCACAGATAACCAGCATGCACACATGCACACAGTAGTATATATATGCACATACCAAAGAAATAACACACTTGCATAAGCATTCATTCACCCACATATACAGGTATACCCTCTCTGGACAAACAGCTCAGCAGCCCATTCGAACTGCTGCCAGCAAAACAGGACGTAAACACACACACACGCAGCAATGTGCAAAACAGTTCCTTCAACCACGTACAGTACGGTACAGTGCGGACAGGGAGAAAAACATCGCTCACAGCAGCCAACTGTTTATCACATTGTTTCTGAGAATCATGTGGGTGTGTGTGTGTGTGTGTGTGTGTGTGTGTGTGTAGATGTCTGCGCACGTCTCGTTTTGGTACAGTTTGGCACATGTGCACTTATGCCATATGAGGCAACAACAGCACAAACATGTTTGTGTGTGTGCAGCACGTAGAGCTCGTGCAGTAGTGAGTGTGTGTGTGTGTTGCGTACAGGTACTGTACGTGTGTGTATGCATGAGAGTGCATGTGTGTACGTGTGTGTGTGTGTGTGTGGTTGCGCACTGCATGCATGCGTGCGCACGCGCGCGTGTGTGTGTGTGTGTGTGTGTGAAATCTGTGCACGCACGCATAGTATACATGCATGTGTGCATATGTGTGTGTGAGAGAGTAAGCATGTACGTGCATGAAGGGGTGGGGGGAGGGGGCGTGAAAGTGAGTATTAACTGAACTGCCATAGTCATCCCAGTGGGTCACTGTCGGCCCCCCTCAGGACAGCGTGGAGACCTCCGGGGCGGTGTGGTGGCGAGGGGACCCCCCCGGGGCGGTGTGGTGGCGAGGGGACACACGGGCTTGCTGAGCAGAGGGTCATCACCATGGTGGTTTGTGGTGGACAGTTTTGTCAACATAACTTTTTTGCCACGGACATACAAAATGAGTGGACAATAATAATACCAGAAACACATAAATAGATGGCTCTAAATGACTATAACAGGTCTGTAACTCTGAGAGTGTTCAAATGGAACCAAACGGACCCGTAACCATTTGAACACTCTCTGAGTTACAGGGGTCTTTGCAAATAAAACTTTTGAGAACCACTAGTACTAGTTGGACTCCTAATGTGACATAGAGTCATAATAAATAATTGCCATACATATTCTGGAGAAAACCTGGAGACTTGACATTCAGTAAGTGGGCGTTACGATCACAATAAGAAAATTCTAATAATGGTGTGTAAAACAGAAAAACAAAAGTTCGCCACGGACAAGACCAAGTCTTTGCCACGGACACATTTTGTCTGTATATATACGGACATGTTGACCCCTGACCCCTGTCTGTCGCTGAGGCAGCCTGCCAATAGCAGCCTTCCATGCTCAGCTCGTCCAGACTATAGGCACTCGTGAGGTTAACTGTCATAAGGAAAAACACACCGGCCGCTAGCCGAGGTTTCTCTCTTTCTCCCTTATCTGTCAAACCTGTCTATTTTTCTGCCTCCATGCAACTTTTTGGTCTCTGCAGCGTGTCTCTCTCTCTCTCTCTCTCTCTCTCTCTCTCTCTGTCTTGTCACTCTACCCTCTGCATATACTCGCTCGCCCCGTGGTCTCTGTAACAGGGGGGGAGAGAGATACGGATGGGGTTAACTGGTACAAGTCTACAGATGGCTTCATGGGAATGGAATGTGTAGTGCTTATGTAGTGGCCTTGTTGCACTACATAGTGGCCCCAGCGCAGAGAGGGAGGGAAGTGTGACATGGAGCCTGAAGGGTGACAAAAAGTGGAGAATGGTGCAGGCAACTTGAGGCAAGAGGGGGGAAATTGCGTGCGTGCGTGCACATGCGAACTTGAGAGACAGACAGACAGACAGACAGACAGACAGAATAGGGGAAGCGGCAAAAAATGGAACAAAAATAATGAAGCCGAGATACTGTATATAGAGTGGGGTTAAGAGCTGGGAACCTTTAGTTTCCCAGAGATCCACTGTGCCTCCTGAGCCGTTGTTGCACTTCATATGTTCTGCCCCGGTGCTGCCCCTATGCTGGCCCTGTGGCATGTGTTGGCCCTTTACTGGCCCTTTACTGCCCCCTGTAAGCCTACTACAGTGCAATGTTCGTCGCCTACCTTTTTCCACTGACGAAAACTAAATGGAAACTAAATAAAAACTAAGCTACTGTATGATGACTAAAGCTAAGACTATACTGACAATTTCATCAACAAATAAAAACTAGACTAAAATGTTAGGAAGGGACTAGTGGACAAGAGATCCAGTATAATCATTTTACACTTTGTTGCATGCTGAAAATAGCCGATCTACAAGCGCTGTGAGCTTGTAGATCGGCAAATGAAAATTACAACGGCATCGACTAAATCAACTGTAGATTTAGTCGACTAAAATCTTATGATATTTAGTCGACTAAAACTAGACTAAACACTCATTCCTGCACATAACCTAACACTGTGCATTGTTGCTGCATGGACATCTGTTAAGATTGATATAAGCAAGCTAAAAAAAATAAAATGATTATTTCCGCTGTCAATATAATGTCCATCAAAAGCTTTTTTTGTTGGATAAATCTTCTCCGTCCATAATACTGTGCTGGATGTCGGCAGCACGTGCGGAGAGAGAGCCCATTACTCTCTCATCTGTAACAAATGAAATGAGCACAGTTATGCAAGTGTTATTCAATGTCAGTTTGATAACCACGTCACTCTCCCTCCACTGGTTACAAGAAGTGAAGTTGTCAAGGTGCAGATGCATCACAGATAGCCAGCTTCACAAGGAGGGGTATGGTACTTTCATCATTGTTCATCTTGCATTAAATATGAATGCAGATAGTTCACTTATAAAACAGGACAAAACTGTCAGAGCCATGCTACCAGTACCGATATTCTCGCTTTCTGCACTTATGAAAAGCCATGAAGTGCTTTTCTTTCCAAATGTCCATTTGGAGGTTATTACATTGGTTCATTTCCACATGGAGGGTGCACCAATTTCCTTCCATTTCAACCAGACTTTTAACCCATTTAGACCTGAGAACGATTCTACAAAATTTTCTGTCAGTGCTTCTCAAACTATTTCATGTCAAGGACCCCAGAAATTGTATCAAAATCGGCTGGCGACCGGCCCGACCCCCATCTGAAAATATGTTGTTCCAGGGACTCCCCAGAAGCAAGGTTTTGAGTTAAAAACGTTCGCTCTGAAAGAATATATATTCAAAGATTTCCACCACATTTTCAGGATATAAAAAAATAGCAGACCTACAAGCTGATGGCTATGAGTTCCAGGGATCCCTGCAACAATATATTTTCAGACGGGGGTCGGAGGGCAATTACATATAATATTTGGGGGTCCTTGACATGAAATAGTTTGAGAACCACTGACATAGAAAGATAGGTTTTTCCAGAAAACCGTCAGGACTTAGAAGACATTTTGTAGAATCTGGCCTTGCAGTCCTAAATAAGTTAAGGCTACATCCACGCTAATACGTTTTCTTTTTGCAAGTCCTAATCATCATTACCTTCTGCCCCTCGATTTAATCTAGCTCTAATGTAAACTTCAGAACCACATCATGGAGTCGGTGCTGCGCGGCTATAGTTGGTTCCATATATGGTCGTCCTGAACACAGCGAAAGCGTGTAGCAACAGTAAACAGGAAATAGTTCAATAGATCCATTAGTCCAAGCAATGACTCATTAATGTCCATAATCTACACAGAAACAAGCTGCTTTCACAATATTACGCCGAAGCAGCAACAACATCAATGTCCAAGTTTTGAGTGCTCTTCCTCTCCGAAATAATACTGGTTTCGAAATTAAACAGTCACTGCAACAAACAAAAAGGCTAAACAAAACCTTGTTAAAACAACATGCATGCTTCTGATCACGCTAAAAAGCCTCATAATACGCCTCGATGCCCGTATTCAGCATCCTTTTATAGCTTCAAATGGACCACATTGCCCAATTGCATTCTTCATTTTCTACATTCACTTCCCTACAGGCATGCAGTTTCCTATCTTTGCTAGATGAGTGGCCAAGAAAAGGGTGTAGAAGGCTCTACTCAGCAAAGTAAAATAACTTCCATTATTCTTTTCAATAATTCTAGCTGTCACTGTAGTTCTGGAAGGGGAGAGAAGTAAATGGGGGTGTGTGTAGTGTGTGCGTGCGTGCGTCTCAGTATTGTTTTATGAAACAATGGGAATGTAAGAGAGGGAGAGATACATTGAAAGAGAAGACATTGGTGCGAAGGCTCGAATAGGATTTGATTCTGGGTTAAACACTGGGGACATAATGGGCCCCAGAGGCAAGGGTCCTAACTACCACAATTCTTTCCCCCACCGACACAAAGCATCCTTGCATTGACCGAGACTTTGACATTGTGGTCCAAGTCTCACAAAGGGCACTATTCTTGTCCAAGGATATTCTAATTCTAACTGCCACGGGCTATAGTGACGCCGTGATAAATGCATGTGGCTTTTATTTGTTCAAACGTGCAGTCGTATTATGATGAGTGTTCGTTCGTAGATTTATTGTTTTATCGGAGAGTGCGGGACTGCCTAGTATGCCAAGTAAACAAGTACATTATCATGGCTGTAATTGACACGATGGCTACTGTAGACATTTTCACACGAGCAGTGAGAACATTACATCTAATGAACACATTTTGATGCAAGACTCATAACGTCTCCTGACATGGCAGGTATTGAAATTCAAATCCTCTACTCTACCAGTGCAAATAAAACGAAATGAGAATGAGTCACGGTTCCGGAATACCAATTGACCACATTGAATGTTTCGCAGAAGTTGCACATTTTCTTTCCACCAAAACACCACAATCGAGGTTTATTTTTAACTTTTTTCCCCCTTATATTATTATATTTTTTAATCAAAGCTCCCATGTGAATACATTGAGGCTTTGGGAGCTAGCATCACAAAAGGGCTGTTCAAATGGTGAACCTTTGCTAACCTTTTCTGGCCAGTGACCTTCAATAATGAGACTATGTTGTCTCTTGTTCCTTTGGACAATCGGCCATTGAAACAACTGCCATTCATGGAGTCCCCTACACCCTCTGCCTGACCCCGCTCCATGTGCAGCGTAATTAGCTTGCTGTTGCATTTCCACAGTGTGCAAACCGACCCACCGACCGACCCACCCACCCGCCACAATATTGACTGTTGTTCATATATGTGACGTTGCAAGACTGTTTATGCACAATATTATCATCATTTTGCGACGTCTTCCCTATATGTTGATTTACTGGCAAGACGACGACATAGCCTAAACAGCGAAATACTGTAATGGATACTTGTTTTATATACAACCATATAAGGAAGTAGTTTAGGAAACTATATATCAAAATCTCACATTTGACTAACGGTGAGAGAAGCAGATCTATACTAGATCGCTGCGAGTTGCACATTGTGAACTTCTTAGGGACTATTAAAAAAAAGTGAGGGGTGCTCTTATCACATTACGTGCTCAGCCAATCAAATCATCGTAATTTGGTACACACACAAACACACAAAGCTGGGCATATAGGAGGGCCTATAGCGCCCCTCAAAAATACATTACATTTGGACATTTTACATGTTTTCGACCATCATCAACATTGCATGCCCCCAAAAATAGGCACACCAGATTGAAAGTGGTATTAAAGGGGACTGGCTGATACATGCTGCATGTCCTATAAGAATTACGTGTCCTTTCAACTCATCATTCTGCATCCCATCCCTTCATCGTCCCCATCCCGGCTTGCTTTCTGAATAAAACCTCCTCTTCATCATCCTCTCATTCTCCAGCCATCTCCATCTCCTCACATTGCACATGAGAAAATGAGAGGGGGATGGGTGGAGAAGAAGAAGACAAATGAAGCGGGGAGAGGGGAATGAAAGGATGGCGAAAATGGAAGAGAGTATAAGATGAGGGGTGGGGAGGAGGGGAATGCCCTTTGACTGGATTTAAAAGTCTGTGGCATTTCATTTTCAGAGAGAGGGTGCAGCTTGGTCTCTCCTTCAGATTCTTTAAGGGCCAGCCTAATTGATTAATGTTTCCATCTCATTGGGACAGCGGGGCCATTCCGAGCTTAACTCCCCAGCCCTTTATATACTTCTGCGGCACCAAGCCATGCACCAAGGGAAAGAGGTGATGACAAAATGAATGACGGTCTCATATCGTTCAATAAATTGAGTGAATTAAACAATTTGAATTAATGCAAATTGTTTTTTTGTTTTTTTTGTGGCTTTTCTGCCTTTTTATTTATTAGATACAAGTGGAGATGGACAGGAAAGAAGGAGAGAGAGAAGGGGGTAGAGACACGCAGCAAAGGTTGTCACGAACTGGACTCGAACACGCAACGCGCTGTCAGGCCCAGAGCCTATATGTGGCATGAGCCTGCACCTCTAGGCCAGCGGGCACCCCTTGATTCAAATTGTTTAATGTTTGTGAAAAACAATCCGACTGACGGATATTTTCAATTGTCGTATGACGTTGTCGCAAGCTGCAAAATAGACGATCCATAACGTCATCACAACGCATCACGCTCAGATGCATAAGTAACAGTGAGCTTATTCGATCTGCTATTTTTGGCACGCAACAACGCGGCAGCTTATATATCTCATATACATTTTGGCTCACAACAATGTGAATTTGATGCATCGTAAGCGTGTAGATCTGCTATTTTCAGGGCAAGACACCAGACTGAATGAATTAGGCATATTGCAGCGGTTCAGTATAGTTCTTTGGGGGAGGGGGGGTGGAAATGTTTTGTTCAAGTCAAGACCTTGAAATCGATACCCAATAGGTGATAATCACACTTCTTTTATCCTCTTTCACAGTTCTTGGCCTTCAACAAAATGTGACAGAAATATGTGCTTAAATTAATATTTGGAAAATGTTTCATAAAGTAATATGAGATAATGATGGAATGGTGATGGGTGATGATGGTCATGGAAGGGGAACCTTCTGAAAGCTTCATGGGCAAAGATAATCAACTTCAAAATCTCAAAAAAATAGGTGAAAATGACCTCTCAGTCATGCTATAGTAACACAGTGGTTCTCAAACCTATTCACGTCATGGACCACCCACAATTGATTTGGATGAGGAACCCTATATCTGAAAAGATTTCAGAAATGTAAAAAAATAAATAAATAGCTATAGCAAGCTCACAGCACGGTAGCCTGGCTAATAAGCCAGACTCAAATCACACTGTCGTGTGGTGGCAATTTATTTTTGCCAACGGCTGATTCGGTCTGGCTTATTAGCCAGGCTAACAGCACGGCACCAAGTGCCCGCCACACCCCAAGGACCCCACTTTGGGAACCACTGCTTTAAAACCCATTCTGGGCGGAAAAATAGCAGATCTACGGCACTGAGTACTGCGCTATGAACTTTTCTGCTATTTTTTTTAAATCATGAAAATGTGCCTAAAATCTTTGAATATTACAGAGTGAACATTTTAACTCAAATATTATTTGCTTCTGGGGAGGTCCCTGAAACAACATATTTTCAGCTGGGGGGGGCGGAGGCATATTACATATAATATTTGGGGTCCTTGACATGAAATATCGAGCACCACTGATACAGAAACATATGGTTTTTCAGAAAAAGTTCAGGATTTTGAAGACATTTTTTTTTAATTTCGACATCAGGCCGAAATGGGTTAACATGAAGCCGGTGTGGATGGAACGGAACGGAACCGCTTGACTTCCCCAGTATACTGTCAAATCTCTGTATCATGAAAAACACATGCATGGTTTTAAAGGCAATGAGTTATTCAGCTTTCAAAGCCCGGCCTGGACTCTTTTGGTTTCTGCACCTGTCACGGCGGGGCCAAGACGTGTTGTGGTCAAAGCAAGGCACTCTCTATGATTGGTAAATCTAATCTAAGAAAATCCATTGCCTCTGGTCTTTCTACAGGCAAGGTCCAAGAAACATACATTAGTGATATCAAATCTCTGGCTGAAGGAACTGAAATATTATATATAGTGTACGGTGTTGATAATGTAGTGCTCTGAACAGGTGGCTTACTCACTGATCAAGAATTCTATTTAGTTGAATTTATGAAATATGACACTTTAAGATCTTATGCCAATTTCACGCTTTGCCTGCCCACCACTTTGTGTCACCAGTGGAGCACTAGTAAAGAGACCTATAGCAGACTGTGAGAGAAAGAGAAACTCATAACATTTATCATGTTACTCAACATGTTATCTGTTGAGTAATCAAATCGAAAGATTAGAAAACAAAGAAAAACAGAACTTAATGCAAAATAGGTACTGCATTTCATCAGGATTAGTTCTTATAGCCAGCTATAGAGTTATATCCATGTCTCCAACTTTGTTATCACCCCAGATAATGTTATAGGAAACTACAACATGCATTTTACAGTATGTAATATTTAGTAGCATAATGTTTATGTCTCGCAAACGTATTGCTGGTCTGAGCCTAAATCACCACTCTGATACAACCAGTTCATGTCACTTCTGTCTGGCTTCTAAAGCACTTTTAGCTGCAGTACCACAATGTCCTGATGTGGTGGGGGCGCTGTATGCAATTACTCCACCACACCCTCACCCCAGCTACTCCCCTCCCACATCTTCGACTTGTTAGAATGAGGCCCACCACCCCCTCCCCTCCCACAGTCTCCAAAGACAAAATGCAAATTTGCAATTTAAGAAGGGGAGGGATTATACAAAGTGATACCGATGACATCACAAGTAGCACCAAATCAGTTATGGTAACTATCTTGGGCAAATTTTAACCATTTGTCAAAATTGTTAAACAATAAAAAGGGGGGGGGGGGGGCGCTCTTATCATCTTACAACATCGAGGATGATGTAATGATGTAAAATAAACGTTGTCAAAACAAACTAAAATTATTAAATTATCTTTATTGTTAATGGCCTTTAATGTTTGTGTTATGGACAAGATGACGTACATTTTCCCATCATTGTCAATGGTGTTTTTAAAACAAACATTTAACTAAAAACAAACTAATTAAACCCGTATATAGCTATAGCGCCCCTCAAATATATCTGCAAGTAGCTATAAGACAGGGTCGAACCCAAAACAAAAAAAAACCCCAGAATCATTCATTATACTTCACATTCTGTGCTCAGCCAATGAAATCATCACCTTCCGTGCTACAAACACATTCTGTGCTCATACACAAACACACAAAGCTGTCCACAGAATACACACATATTCTATTATATATAATATATATATATATATATATATATATATATATATATATATATAAAACAAATGGATCCCTATAGATAGTATATATTAAGGACTCAGGGCATTTCCAATTGCACATCAAACACTGCAGAGAGAAACCAAAAACAATAGTGACCTTTAACCAACATGCTATATTAAATATGAAAGGTCAGCTATGTGTGTGTGTGTGTGTGTGTGTGTGTGTGTGTGTGTGTGTGTGTGTGTGTGTGTGTGTGTGTGTGTGGCGGGCGGGGGGAGGGGCTGCCTCACACGTATACAGCAGGCATGGAGAAAACAGTGTAATATCTATCAGGCTGCTCATAGAGCCATGCTGCATGCAGAGGTTATTTGAATGTGAAACTCATGGCATATGGAGGAAGAGACGGAATAATAAGGGTCGAGTACAGTACAGTATACAATAGACGTACATGGTAGAATAAATGTGCTATTGGTATTCTCCTTCTGCTGTTGGATTCGCGATCCAAAAAAATCAGACCTGTCTGAAGTGAGTGGTCCTGTCCTGTCCTGTCCTGTCCTGTCCTGTCCTGTACAAGTCCTCCTCCCTGGCCTGTGTGTGTCTGTGTCTGTGCGTTAGGCTGTGCAACAGTCATGGTGGTGAACAAACGCTATAACGCTATTTTCATGCTCGGACACAGGGACAGACCCAGCCACACACATAGCTGTCTATAGGAGTCTGGAGTCGAGCCCATAGGCTGCATGGGCGTTAGCAGTTGCCTTGACAGACTGACCCATCTAGCCAATCAGTGCAACAAAAAGCTGAAGTCACCATGCGCTAGTCTGCTCCTCATGCATGAAAGATACCACGCTAAAAACAACAAGGTCCGTTTAGTTTCTACTTCATACTTGAGCGAAATATATGTCAGAAACAATAAGAACAGCAGTTATTTCGGATATAGATTCTGTGTGAACATTTAAACTTGTTGCGTTGAGGGCAGCCATTGTTGTTTTGTACTCCAGCATGAATGTTACGTCACCATATGTATACACATGGACCAATCGGAGGCTGCTTTTCACTGTATGTTGTAGGGACAGCCATTGAAACGCAGTCACTGATTGGCCCCGGTAATTTTCTGATTTCTCCAGCTTCCGCGGCCCGACCCCAGAGTCCTCCTACGCTGCCGGGAGGAATCTTCAGTGAATCCACGCTACGAGGCTGGCCAAGCCAGGCTAAGGATCTGCATGCGTGTGGGTGTGTAACTGTGTGTGTGTGTGTGTGTGTGTGTGTGTGTGTGTGTGTGTCCCACACTGCCCACATTGTTATTGGGCCCTGGACGTTTTTTCCCAGCGGTTCCCAAACATTTTCATGCCAAATTAGTATATATAGGCTATTTGTCCACGGACACCCATTTGAAAAGACTTTGTGACGCGAATGCCCAAAATAGCAGATCTAAAAGCTCACGATGCACAACGCGTTGTGGAAATATGTTTTTGACATCCCCTCTCTGCCTCTGGTCGTTAATGTTCATGGCCGGAGGAGATATGTTTTATGTTTCTGTTCAGACTGAATTATATACCGGTACATGCATTTAAATGCAGATTGTCTGACATTTATGTTCTATAATAATATTACAATTTAACAACGTGATAAAATTGTTCTAAAATTCAAAAATAGCAACAACAAAAAAGCAATGCATCTAGCTCACAACGACTTGGCAAAGCAACGCATTGTGAGCTTTGTAGATCAGCTATTTTCACTATTTGTCATGCGAAGGAGTATACAGTATATCACCTTAAGAGGTGAAATTAAAAAGATATATACACTGTATACTGTAGGCCTCCTGTATACTGTCTGGTATACAGTATGTTGCAGCATCCCTAGTGTCAGAAAATACTAAACTGTTTCCAGGCATGTGGGTGCATGATACTCCAGTGACAGTGTTGATTTTGTCGACTAAAACTAAGACGAAAAATGCTCGTCGACTACCTTTTTTCACTGACAAAAACTAAATGGAAACTAAATGAAAACTAAGCTACGATGACTAAAACTAAGACTAAATATACTGACAATTTCGTCAACAAATACAAACTAGACTAAAATGTTAGGAAGGGACTAGTGGACAAGGGATCCAGTATAAGTCATTTTACACTTGGTTGCATGCTGAAAATAGCAGATCTACAAGTAGATTGGCTATTTTCAGCAAGTGTAAAAACAGTCATTACGACGGCATCAAGGCCCACCAAAATACATTTTAGTCGACTAAATCAACTGTAGATTTAGTAGACCAACACTAAAACATTCCAGGTGATTAAAATGTGACTGAAACTAAATGAAAACTATTGAAGAGACTATGACTAAAACTAAAATCCAAATGTGCTGCCAAAAACAACACTTTTCCAGTGAAACCTATAATAAGTGTGACAAGCCTGGCGGCTTAATTTCAATTTCTGCTTGATTAGCATTTGATTTAAACGTATAGATTGTTGTCTTTGTTGAAGGACGTATCAAGCCTTAATTCCCTGAGTGGTCTGTGGAGTTGCAGGGATTGAAACAGGGATTGAGAGAGAGAGAGAGAGAGAGAGAGAGAGAGAGAGATATCTGAACAGAGAACAAGTCGACGTACTGTTGTGATTCACGTTCTTTGGAAAACAGATTGCCGGCCGCGCCGAATCAAGTTAAGGCATTGATATCTTGAATTGGATTGCTTTGAAATTTAATTTGAACGTACAAAAGACAAGATATTTAATTTTATTTTGGCTTGAAAATGTCTGAGAAATAAAACCCAACAACATTATGTTTCAAACCTGTGTGACACGTACAGCACGAGTCGTATCCAAATCCATTACGTTTATTAAAATGTTTCAGTATGGCCTAATGCCTATACATGTCTAAAGAAGAGAGGGACGACACGCATTGAGAAATGGTCTTTCGGACTCCTTGTCATTCTCTCTTGAGAATTACAAAGTTAGATGTGACACAAGATATTTTTTTTTTTCCCTTTTGGTGCCAAATCAATCACCCGGTCGGAGATTGCAAACAGCCCAGACCGCATTTCATTCACCTGCACTCTGACCCTTATTTTACACAGCTGATATCCATACTGTAATTGAACATACTGTAATGTCGGCACATGGTTTGAACATTTAACCCTGCTGTCCCTATATCTGAGACATACAATTACCAACAATTTAATAAATGAATGAATAGACTGCGCAAGTGACATCATCATCCCTCCCATCACCCACGGTTTCACAACCCGTTTGTTCACACATAACATGAAGCTACTGTGGCGACGCAACGCGACACGACAGCATTAATCACAATATACCCATTACCCATAGCTTAGCAATAAACCTGCCTGCCTGCATGCCGGGAAAGTCCTGCTTTGTCTAATGGCACACCCGGGACACTATACTACCGTTATGACAATGATGACACCTATTCTTAAAATTATAATATGTTAAAATAGGTAAGAAATACTCTGCTAATGGGGGCAAAGCATATAGCTGAATGGTTAGGTGCATGCTTCATGGGCTAGTGCTAAACAGCGAGCTCTCTCCCTGTCTCTCTCCATTGTAGGCTACCTGTCAAATAAAGGCTCTGAAAATGGCCCTCAAATAACTTAAATATATTAATACTGCTGATTCATATTTAGCTTAACATTGCTTTCCCACATATATCCACAAATCTACTCTCTCTCTCATTGAGAAATTCCGGATCTATTAATATTCAAATTTGCAAATGTCACAGCCAGGCCTTAATACCAAGTGGTTTCAAGTTTCAGCAAGCTAGTGGACAATTTGCATAGTGGACCATGATTGGCATCGCAGACTGCTTGTAGACAGTATTGTTTTGAAAGCAAATTTAGATTTTAGTTTTAGTCGTAGTCTTTTGAATACGTTTCATTTAGTTTTAGTCACATTTTAGTCACCTGAATGTTCTAGTGTTAGTCCAGTTTTAGTCGACCAAGTGTCATAAGATTTAAGTCAACTAAATCTACAGTTGATTTAGTCGACTAAAAGGTGTTTTGACAGGCCTTGATGTCGTTGTAAGGCAGATTTTACACTCATATGTTGCATGCTGAAAATAGCAGATCTACAAGCTTATAGTCGCAGCAACTTAAATAGCATAAAAGTGGATCTCTTGTCCACTAGTCCAGGGATTTTCAACTGATTATGAACCAGGGACCACCACCCTGACTGAGAATCAACCTGGGGACCACTGTTGTGTTGCTCTTAACAGCCATTATGTATTACATGGGTACATTTCCTAATAATTGTGACTCAACCAGTCAATCCCGTACAGTGTGTGGGGCGTACACTTTCCCGTACAACTACAGTAAATGACAACATTGACGTGTCAGTTACAGTCACCTATCTGTGCAAATAAGGCACTTGTCACAGCATCGGAGCCCACAGTGTGCCAGCGTCTCCGAGCGTATACTACTCGCCGCTCGGCACCTGCCCAAGTTTGGGTTGGATGTTTTTGTACTTTTTTCGTGTAACATTGACGTGTCATCATACATCACCAGGTCATTTAGTAAAAAAAGTTTTAGTCAGTAAAAAAAGGTAGTCGGACATTTTTCGTCTTAGTTTTAGTCGACGAAATCAACACTGACAGAATTTGTCTGACAACGCCGTCGCTCCCGACATGTGTGGCCGGTTAAACTAACTAACCTGTTGGCCGGTTACAACTAACTAACCTGTTGGCCGGGTTACAACTCACCCATGGCTCCCGACCTGCGTGGCAGGTTAAAATTTACCTGTGGCAGGTTAAAACCAGTGTTGTTTTTGGCAGCTAATTTTTAATTTAGTTTTAGTCATAGTCTCTTGAATAGTTTTAGTCACATTTTAGTCACCTGAAATATTTTAGTGTTAGTCTAGTTTTAGTCGACTAAATGTCATAAGATTTTGGCGGGCCTTGATGCCGTCGTAATGACTGTTTTTACACTTTTCCTCAGTGAAAAAAGGTAGTCGACGAACATTTTTCGTCTTAGTTTTAGTCGACGAAATCAACACTGGTTAAAAGGTTCGTCGTTGGAGGGATGCAGGGACAATGTTTTTCCATGTGCGCAACTGCGCATACTGTACGTTGTATACAGATCGATGCAGTTACAGCTAAAAACAGGAATTGGCCTGTTATAGCGCCACCGTGAGGCTGATTTTGGGAAAACAATTGTGGCATGTCGTCCTCGGCCTAGTGGAAATGTGCGTGTATAATTTCACGGAAATTGCACACTGTGTTTGTGATTTGTGGCATTTATTCGAAATGGACCAATCGTGTGAGCTTTGGGAGCCAATCTTAGCCAATCAGGATGGAAGATGGGAAATGGTGCCTCTCCGTGTTGATCACATGACTATGGAGATAGTATACCGAATTGTGTGATGTATGGATAAAATGTGTACGAGCAATCTACAGAAATGTGTTTTGCCTAAATCGGTCTCATGGTGGCGCTACAACAGGCCGTTGAGGAATATTTGGGGCAGAGGTTCGTCGTTGGCATCCAGGGAGTGTGTGTGCACAGTTTGGCATGGATCGGGCCAACGGTGCCGGAGATTAGCTGATAACGGACGTGTTTTGCCTAAATTGGCCTCATGGTGTGTGTCCGTGCATCCGTCCGTTACCAGCTAATCTCCGGCACCGTTTGCCCCATCCATGCTAAACTTTGCACACACACTTCCTAGATGCCAACATGAACCTCTGCCCCAAATTTTCCAGAACGGCCTGTTATAGCGCCACCAGGAGGCTGACATTTGTAAAACACATTATGTCCTATTAGGCTACTCCTCCAGATATTGTCCAAAAAGCGTTACACAGTATCTCTATAGTCATGTGCTCAAGACGGATCTGTCCGATATTTCATAGTCCATCCTGATTGCCTAACATTGGCTTTTAAAGGTTGCTTTTCACATTGTCCTGTTATAGCACCACCAACAGGTGGACACATTTTTGGAACAAAATGCCTCAAATCCAATTGCCATCAAAGGCATATAACAAATGGCACAATTTTCACATTGGCCTATTATAGCACCACAAGGAGCAGAAGGAGTGAGTGCATTCTCCGGCAGCGGCAGCACTGCCCTCATGGTGGACACCTGTGCCCCGAGGGGCACTTTATCTAGATTGACATGTTGTGAGCTTGTACAGTAGGTTAGTTGGTCAATCTCTTTTGCATTTCTATTGTAATTTACATTTGGCATTCTAGTCCTGCAATTGTGGACTATGATTTATTATGGATATCATGTTTTTCCTCAATTGGTTAAAAGCCCTTTGGGTCAACAGCAGTTTTTATTGTATTTTATTTAGCTAAATAAACATGACTTGACCCGACTTGTGAGTTCACGCCATGGACGGTACAATTTCTTGCAATGCTGCTGCGCTATTTGTTCACGTTGGCTCACATACCATCATTGAAAAATAACTTGCATATAGCCTAACTCTGCATGTAACTCAGGGACATTTTAAAATAGCTTATTGCTATCTTTAAATGCAGAAAAAGAACACGTCGTATACGCTATACCCGCACTAGTCTGACAGGCTTCCATATAAGACTTTAAATCCTGCCCATCAACGTGTAATGAATACAACGATAAGTCAGTCCAGATGTGTAATTACTGTGTCGTCGTCAGTCACATGCACGCACGCACGCATGCACTCACGCACGCACGAATGCACAAATGCAGGTATATATCAGCTTTAAAGGGATTGCGTTCAAATTTAATTTCAATGGCACAGTAGTATAGTCTGAGTGGTGAAACCAGAACTGTGATCCTGCAGCTAATCATACAGGATATATTGTGTTACAGTTTCCTCGTTCCATGCGTTCCATTTCATTATATGTACATATATGTGATAGATTAAGATGTCAGACAAAGAAGAGTTAAGCTTGTCTTTCTCAGTGGTGGTGCTGGGGAAAAGTACTCACGTTAGTTACTTAAGTAAAAAGTATGAATACTGCAACGTAGAACTACTCAATTACAATTAAAAGTTTACTTGTAGTAAAAGTACAAAAGTATTGGCATCAAAATGTACTTAGAGTGCCAAAAGCAGAAAGTACTCACTATGCAGAATGTGCCATTTCAAGTTATCAAATGTATACAAATATTTTGAAAATAGACGATCTACAAGCTCACAATGCATCGCATCATGACACATTGTGAGCTTGTAGATCGTCTATTTTCGAATGGCCGTAATTATAGGGTAGCCTAAATGCATGTTTTTTTTTATAGTAATCAAAATAACTATAGTAACTAAAGTTTCCAAGTAAACAGTGGAGTAAAAGTCAAAACTTTCGACCTGAAATGTAGTGGAGTAGAAAAGGTATTGGAGAAAATACTCAAGTGAAGTCCAAATAGCCCCAAATTATACTTCAGTACAGTACTTAAGTATACTTTCCATCACTGGTAGACGCTAGTGTGTTTTCACTAACGTAGACTGAACTATCACAGGGTGCTAGTGTGTTTTCACTAACGTAGACTGAACTATCACAGGGCGCTAGTGTGTTTTCACTAACGTAGACTGAACTATCACAGGGCACTAGTGTGTTTTCACTAACGTAGACTGAACTATCACAGGGCGCTAGTGTGTTTTCACTAACGTAGACTGAACTCACAGGGCACTAGTGTGTTTTCACTAACGTAGACTGAACTATCACAGGGCGCTAGTGTGTTTTCACTAACGTAGACTGAACTATCACAGGGCACTAGTTGTCTGTACTGTACGCACATTTATGCACTATGTTATCATTGTTTTCATAACAGCAGATATACTGTATATGTCCATGACAAATTTCCTCGTCAAATCTATCCTCTCCCATTTCTTTTCGGAATCACTGAGCTCCTAAAACAGCACGACAACATGACCCGAGGATTGTCGTGTCAAGCTACACAAGCTCACAGTGAAAGAAAGATCTGCCGTTTATGGCCTATATTTAACTTTGTCATAACAAGCAAACACTTGACTTGTAGTATTTTCGCCGACCTCAGAGAATGAAATCGATTCGAGCAGCACAATGGACAGGAAAAAGCAGTCCCTCTCTCCTCACCTCCCCCAAACCCCCCCTTGGGTCTCTGATTTTGAGCGAATGCCATGTGGGTTATGTAACGTACATGGCAGCATTCCAACCACTCATCCAGAAGTATCCACAATGACAGCTTAATCTTGACTGTATTGTCGTTTACTCACCAGGAAAAAGGTGGCCCATGTTTGAAAACGGACTTTGACCAATTTCTTTAGGGGGGCAAAAACATGCGTGCATTGCAGACTTTTAATCACATGAACCCTCTAGCGTCCCTATTCTGGGAAGAAACATTTGGTGAAAGTAGCAGTTCATTGAGACACTGGAGTTATTGCATTTAGTTTGGCTGTGTGGCTCTGCTCATGTGATACTGTATATTCCAGATTACACTGTGCAACATACTGTACACAGAATCTGAGATCACAAACCCGCCTGAGCAGAGCATAAGATAAAGACATTACATGAACAACATAACTTTTAATTGCATGCCATAGGCCTACATCACATTATCATAGTACAATCCATAAATCACATTATATTCACAGAATCACCCATTTTACAGAACCCGAGTGGAATAGTAAGAGAGTGGCAACACTATAGCGTTAGTGCTCATTCTATCTCAATAGGAGTTCCAATTTTTGGAACTATAGTCCGGCATATAGGCACACGCTTTGCGGCGAAATCAACTAGATACCACATAAGCAATCCATAAGTCACAGAATCACCCATTAAATAACTATATGCCACAGGGAGGAGGCCAGGGAGGTGGGGGGAATTTGAATGCCGACATCTATACAGTCTCGGCTAGCATGTAGAGTGAACACAGAATAGAAATGGACTGCCTGATGTACTGTGGGCGTGGGTGAGTTAGCTTGAAGCAAATGAGAAAGAGAAACAGAGAGTATATAGGGAGTATATATTAGTGAACAATTAGCGAATGAATGGGGGGGGGGGGCAGTCTGGAGAGAGATAATTAGAAGTTGGTTAAGCTCACGGCGCGTTTCAAATCAGCGCATTGGCGAGCAGCTTGTACTGTAGATCGGATATGTTCAGCAACAAGACTTTGGTGTAGAGGGAAAAAAGAGGGGACCAAGTATAGATCCTGGGGGACTCCGGTCAAATAAAGTTTGATTTGACTCCGGTCAAATCGCTGTTCCTTTATGCATCTCACTGTTGACAGGCAACAGTCACTCAATGTTATTTGTATAGTAGATTGACAGAAAAATAATGAAGTCTGTGTTTGACATAGAGTTTGATTGGATTGCTGGATTAATACAATGCCCATAATGCTTTGGTGCACTGCCCCACCTTTTGGAGAGGGAGAGGCCTGTCTTACTGAGACAACAGTCCAGGAAGGAAGTGAGACCAGTGTCCATGACATCACAGGCACGAAATACTAAAATAACTAAAAACACACAATTACACACAAAAACCTTCTAAATCTGTTCTAAATCTTCTAAACGTCAGCAACATAATGTATTTTTGCAAAGGGGTGAAGTGGCTCTTTAATGGCGCGGGTAATATATCGCCCACTTTCAGAGGAAATAATTCCTCACATGGTAATCGCAGATAATTATTCACTCAGAACAGTTCTCCATCCGCACAAAAGATGCATCTTGAATTTTAGATGAACGAGACGAGGAGACAATCCACGAAGATTCACACCATCTTGTAAAGTTACATAAGCCACTCGAGGCCCGTGACATGCTTAAATAAGCAAGGGTTACGTAACCACTGTATAACTGCACTCTTTGCTATTGAATAGCAAAGCAAATTAAGTCGCCGCGCAGGAATTTACGAGTAAAGCAAAAACATTGTAGCAGATTCCTGCTTTTGTTCTCCGTGTGCATTAAGCCGTGTTTTCGCATAAAAATAAAGACACACAGCTGTAAAGTGTTTCCTTCTCTTGCTAGGTGACTCACAGGAAGTCAAAGGGGGAAAAGTGAAAAATAAGCTAGGGGCGGCCGTGCAAACACAAGCATACTCATGCACGTACTCTCTCTCTCTCTCATACACATTACACACACATGTAAAAACAGACACAGACATGTTCACAAGCAGATACTGTACCACCCGTACAAACACTATACTGTAGCCTATATGTCTTTCTTTTCTAGGGCACACACACACACACACACACACACACACACACACACACACACACACACACACACACACACACACACACACACACACACACACAGATGTTCCATTTCGACTGCCATTCTGTCGTCCTCCCATTCAATCAATTTATTTTTCATTATCGTCACTTTTCCATCAACTTCATACTCATCATCTCATCGGTTTTATCTTCAGAACTGTGATGTCAAGTCACCACGTTGTAATAACACTTCAATAGAAATGGATGCGATACTGAGACTCAAACGACATCCAGGGAATAACGGATCCATTTATTTTATCTGTAGGCCTATACTGATAGTAAGATTCGATGAACAGGCTGTGCTTACAGTCACATTGACTTAGCATGTAGTCATATACACAAATGAATATTATGAAAACAGGTCTATCAAAACATTACACAAGTACTGTACGGCAGTACACTTTTTTGTCTTTTTTTCTCCTGAAAGCTGAAAGCCTTTAATTTGAGCCAAAAGGCCCAATCGAAATACACCACTTTAGTGACACAGTAAAATCATCCCCTCCCATAACCCCTCCCCCAATATCATGCAACAACATCTGTGGGCGCGGCTTAAAGGAGCATTCAGTGATTTGGGTGATTTGGAAAAAACCCCAGTCCGCCCCGGTAACAAGATGTGCACATGCACGCACTACAGTGGGAGGTCACGCGACAGGCCAACAGCACACACACCAAGGCCTGCCCCCGCTCAATTGGAAGGAGAAAAGTAAAACCAGGTATACTTAACAGGTAAGTGTGGTCACATTAAAACATAATTTTTACACTTTCAGCACACTACACTTTTTTTCTCCTTAAGAATACCAGTTAATAATGGGTTTGTCTCATGTCTCTGTCTCAAACTTTAAATCTCTTGAACCTCTCATTCAAAATCCAATTCAAGTCAGGTTATCTGTGAACACATATATGCTGCTATAATCGATTCCTGCTATTTGTGTATTTTTTTCATACTGCCTGACTGACTGCCTGACTCACAGGCTGGCTCCCTTGGACCTTTCTATATATGCAGTGTTATCAACAACAGGGGCAGGTTTTTAATAGCATACACTGCTCAATGTATTTTCAGAGCCTTTTCATGTATGTTTTATAGTGTCCGACTGCATGGACTCAACCTCTGCCTGCAGGAGTTCCACCTTTGAGCCTCGATCCGCCCCAAATCAGAACAGAAAAGGCATAATGGTCAGAACCTATAAAGTTAAGGTATAGAGCATGCTCGGGCTTATCTTTTTTGCGACTGACTTTCCCAAGTAAATATGGATTTCATATCAGAAAATGAGTAAGGTGAAGGAAAGACGAGCAAATACTGTAAGGTGCATATAAGATGAACCGAAAAGCCATTGTTAAGCTACATTAACAAATAGGCCAACCTCATTCCGCCGTATCAATATTGCTACACAGCAAAATCCGGAGTATTTGTTTAATTTTGAGTAAGGGTCAGTATAAGGGTCATATTTTTACACTTCGAGGTTACATGAACACCCAGGATTTTCTGTGCTTGGTATCACCTTATACTATATTGTCATAGCTGGCACAGGCTATGGCAAAGATTGGAGGCATGCAGGAGACGAAGTAAAAGTGTATTTATTATAAAATAGGCCTAATGACAGGAAAGACTGAACTGAAGAACTGAGAAGAACTTCACATAATGCTAAAGGATCCTATGAGGTGTGGAGTCAGTAGTGTGTGCGTGTGTGCGTGCGTGTGTGCGTGTGTGTGTGTGTGTAGAATAGCTCAATCAAAACATAATAAACACAAAAGGCCTGGAGGACAAGCAGGGGACTGGAGGCACATGCAGGCATTATCCGAGGAGCCACAGGCCCAAAAGCGCAAGGAATTAACCAGTGACTTTTTACTATTCACTTGGTCATTAAGGTCCACAAAATGAGGTCTGCTCTGCCGGAAACATGTCAAACTATGGGGTTTTCATGATTCTGAATCCATTACAAGCATTAGTTTTGCACGAAAAACACTCCTTGGCCTAATTCGGCCATAGCCACTTGCCCAAATGTGCCAAAATGTTTTTATTGACAATTTAGGCATCAGGGCATTTAGTATTCCATGTATAACCAGCGCTGTTTAATCAGTCGTGGAAAGTACATTTACTTAAGCAGGCCTACTACGCTTATGGCCTACAATTTAAACAAAAGTATACGTATTTGTAGTATTTCTACTGCACGGATCCAAATCGTCTTGAGTGTACAGAGTTTGATGAGGTCAGATCAACATATGGAATGTCAGAACAGGAAGGACGGGCGGGGAAGGATCAACATATGGAATGTCAGAACAGGTCGGCTCCATATGCTATATGGATATCTAAGGGTTTGAGGTCAGATGTAGAGTTGCTGGCCGACTCCATATATGGAGATCTAAGGGTCTTCATGATGTCACCAGATGTCACGAGGCATGACCATAATATGGTCAAGCCTCGTGACATCTGGTGACACCTCCATATATTATATGGAGGTGTGATGTCACACGGCGTGACCATGGAGGCGTGGGTGAAAACGGACGGACGGACAGACGGGTAGACATAGTAAATGCGACCTATATACGGTCGCAATTATTGCAGTATTGATAGCCTACTAAAAATAAAAAGAGTACTTTTCCCACAATAAGGTAACATCAAATATTTATCACAAATAGCTGAATTAGAGATAAATATTCATAGGAGCAAGACTTGTAAAATGTATCTTTCAGCAATTATTCAGCAGGGCACTCTGTCCGGATCAAACCTGTATGGCCTGATGGTTTTACAGCGGTCTAGTTGTTATACTGCTGTTTATGTGATCAGCTATTCTGTGTATCAACCTCAACTCTCTTTTCACTTCTGTTATTATGAGTGTTCTTCAGTACTGTAGTACCACCTGGTATGGATGTTTGTCTGCAGCCCTAAAGTCAACTGAACATCTGTTCAAAGATTGTTGGACAACCACTTTATACATCCACGTATGATAACAGCATCCTAAGGTTAGCAAGGAATATCACCTCTAATACTAAGCATGTGTTGTATGGAGAATATAGGTTGCTGCCTTCAGGAAGGAGATATGGTGTACCAGCATACAATAAGGTCAGACTAAAGAGGTCCTTTGTCCACCAGCCGACCTTGATGCTTAATCAGGAGTTGTAGTAGCCACAGGGTAATCTAAGCGGTGGATATTGCCCTTGTCTTCATGCCTTTATGTATGTAAATTGTCTTGTTCTTTGTGTTATGTCAAATGTGTGTATATGTGTTCTGCATACTTGGCTGCTGGGTCGCAAGACAAATTTCAGTGTGAACCGACAATAAAGTACTATATCATATCATTTAGATAAGATTTAAAACTGCTTTTCACTGGACTGCCTTTTCACCAAAAACTGCTTTTTCACCAAACTGCTTTTTCACCTAAAACTGCTTTTCCACTTACTGTACATCGTACCATCGGTTGACTGTATTTAACTTAGTTTTTTTACAGGTTATATTAGTAGCCTAATTCATTTATTTCTGCACAGTCAGTCAGTCTGTAATGGCACATCACGATGAAGTGAGTTGGGATGTTTGCCCATCACTCACTCATCTGGAGTGGAATAGTTGGAGGATTCCAAACATGAATAATGGATTACACAAAAAACTCTTCCACTAGCGGTCAGGGGCTTATTTTCACTTGAAAAATAGTTTTGTCTACCACCCCAACGCACGCCATACACTTAAATCCTCCTTGCCTTTCTTATATGCGTTAGTCTAGTAAATTGTATTCACTCCTCAGGCACTCTGAGAAGGGAACTGAGCACGTATACAAAGAATGTGAAATGCTAATTGGAAATGTGAAAGTATAGGTATAGAATAGATATTCACAAATAGTGTGTTTCTCTCAAATCTATATCAACCGCGCGCATGCAGCATTGTTTAGGTTTCCTTTCATTTTCAAAGGTGCTTATTGGTTCAGTGAGTGATGTGCAAATCAGCATATCTCACGGTGTCAGTCAGGCTGGTATCTTGTAAGCATCAGGCAGTGCTAGCAACAGCCTAGTCTCAATCTTTTTTATCTCTCTCAACATAATGTGCACAGGTGCAGCTTAACCCATTTAGACCTGAGGACGCATCTGTGACACCTTTATAACCATGCACGTTTAACCGTTATTTTAAACTTTAGCTGTTGAAAAATAGCAGATGTACAAGCTCGTAGCGCTGCATATCTTTTTTTAAAATCATGAACGTGTGCAAATATATCTTTGAATATATATTCGTTCACGGCGAACTTTTTTCTTTTTAACTCAAATCTTTGCTTCTGGGGGAGGAGCACAGAGTGAAAATGTGGCAAAATCTTTGCATATATATTCTTTCAGAAACGTTTTTAAGGTCTCTGGAACTACATATTTTCAGATGTGGGTCGGCGGCCAATTACATATATTTTTGGGGGTCCTCGACATGAAAAAGTTTGAGAACTACTGACACATAGAAACATAGGTTTTTCAGAAAACAGTCATGATTTTTCATTTGTAGAACCAGGTATAACTGCAGGTCTTCATGGCTTAATTCAGCTGGAAAACGTTGCTATGGTTATGCATGAATATGTCTCCGCGTTACCACCAGTAAAGCCGTTGTCATGGAGATGATTGGGACTTATATAAGCTGAAGACGGCGTGTCTCGTTCAAAAAGGTCTGCACTGTTTTCACTGTACTCGTTTTAATTTTCATTTGGTTTGATGGCCACGCTGCGGAGGTGACATTAAATTGATTCAACAGTCTGTACTTTTCTGTTGCAGGGATCGGTGCGTGCAGAGCATCTTGCTAAACACGTACTGTACACATCTACTGTTTTATAGGCTTTGTATGGAAATAATAAAGCTCACTGTGCCAAACCGTGACTCAGACAAAGGCACTGCATTCCCTCTGCAAAAGCTGATAACGTGCATTTTCTACAACATCTTCCCATTCACTTGCATTGTCACAACGTCACCGTCTGTCGGGTGGAAACCTTGTAGGCCTACTGTATGTCCAATACTGTTCCAATAGATTCCAATTTAGTTATTTAGTCACAAGCTCTTGTATAAATACTTTTGCAATATTCATATTCAAGGCCCTGCACGGACATCACTTTTACTTTCACTAGAGCGGTGCCCAAATATGGAGTCTATGTAGACGTCAGAATGATGTCAGAACAGGCTCCATATATGTACCCTGGGCAGGGGCTCCGGTCCAGAGCCATATATGTACCCTGGGCAGGGGCTCCGGTCCAGAGCCATATATGTACCCTGGGCAGGGGCTCCGGTCCATATATGTACCCTGGGCAGGGGCTCCGGTCCAGAGCCCTATATGTACCCTGGGCAGGGGCTCTGGTCCAGAGCCCGGGCAGAGGTCCATATATGTACCCTGGGCAGGGGCTCCGGTCCAGAGCCATATACAGTATGTACCCTGGGCAGGGGATCCGGTCCAGAGCCCGGGCAGAGGTCCATATATGTACCCTGGGCAGGGGCTCCGGTCCAGAGCCCAGGCAGAGGTCCATATATATACCCTGGGCAGGGGCTCCGGTCCAGAGCCCGGGCAGAGGTCCATATATGTACCCTGGGCAGGGGCTCCGGTCCAGAGCCCAGGCAGAGGTCCATATATATACCCTGGGCAGGGGCTCCGGTCCAGAGCCCGGGCAGAGGTCCATATATGTACCCTGGGCAGGGGCTCCGGTCCAGAGCCCGGGCAGAGGTCCATATATGTACCCTGGGCAGGGGCCCGGTCCAGAGCCCGGGCAGAGGCCTTTTTGTTTGGCCGTTCTGGACAGCCGTGGGTCCGACCGACTCGACACCGGGCACTGCACTCCCTGTGGTGGGGTGGGACGCGTGTGTCCAATTTGAAGTCGGTGGGGCGAACGGTTCTCAAAAAACATTTTTTTGTGGCTTTCGCCTTTATTTTATATTTAGACAGTAGGCTGACAGGAAATGGGGAGAGAGATGGGGGAAGACATGCAGTAAAGGCCGTCGAGATCGGGAGTCGAACCCGTGGCACACTGCCAGACTTTTGTGAGAAAAAAAACTGTTGTGTGACACTGCTGTGTGATGAAGCAAGCAGGGCATTCATTTATGAAAAACAAATTAATAAAACCCCATAAAAAGTAGAACTATGGATATAAAATGTTTCTGCCAGACACATCGTCAAGAGAAAAGTCTTGTTCTTTTTCTCTTTTTACAGAAACATAATATCTGTCCTACTTCCTTACCTTTCAGCCAACTATGCAGTGATGATGGACTATCCTCAATCTCACATAGGGAGGGGGCTGACGTTTACGTTTATTTCACCTTTTACCCTCCTGTGTCTGCCTGCCTCCAATTCCACCTCCACTAGCTTTCAGCTGAGGATTAGCCAGTCATTGACAGAGGAACGGTGTATGACTGACAGCCAGGTTAAGGTTTCTCTGCCCGTCAGAAGGGTCCCTATATGTCCGTCTCAACCCTAGTCTTCACCTTCTATCTCTATATAGCATGACTGAATGCTCTGTGATATACTCAAAGCAACTGCTTGTATAATATGCCAGTGACTGCTTTGGCAATGTAAACGTCTGTTTCCTCATGCCAATAAAGCCCATTGAATTATAGGCGAATAAAGACCTTGGGCAGTGTTGTTTTCGTCGACTAAAAAGAAGACGAAAAATGTTTGTCGACTACCTTTTTTCACAGAGGAAAACCAAATGGAAACTAAATGAAGACTAAGAATATACAAAATATTTCGTCAACAAATAAAAACTAGACTGAAATGTTAGGAATTAAGGGACTAGTGGACAAAAGATCCAGTATAAGTCATTTTACACTTGGTTGCATGCTGAAAATAGCAGATCTACAAGCCCACAACGCGTCGCAGCGCGACACGTTGTGGGCTTGTAGATTATACTGTACGACGACACGTTGTGGGCTTGTAGATTATACTGTACGACGACACGTTGTGGGCTTGTAGATTATACTGTACGACGACACGTTGTGGGCTTGTAGATTATACGACGGCATCAAGGCCCACCAAAATACATTTTAGTCGACTAAATCAACTGTAGATTTAGTCGACAAAAATCTTATATTTAGTTGACTAAAACTAGACTAACACTAAAACATTCCAGGTGACTAAAATGTGACTAAAACTAAATGAAAACTATTGAGACTAAAACTGTGACTAAAACTAATTTCCAAATTTGCTGCCAAAAACAACACTGACCTTGTGTTTGCGTGGTATATCTACAAATGTATTTGACCGTCAGAGTTCTTAATTGTCTTTCGTTGTGGTTGGTTGTGTGTCCAGTTTTGTTTTCTCTTTTTATAGGGGTCAAGCCCGAAGGGGCGAAGACCGCTTATCGTTTTCGTACGAGTTCTGCAGTTTTGGCAGTTCCGTACGTTTTCCATGAAACTCTGCAATATGGTAGAGGGGGCCATGATAATCTTTCTAGAACTGAAGCTCAGTCATTTCGTCAAAAGACCTCTGACCTTTAGATCTCCCAATGAATTAATTAAAAGATCCGCTCTATCCACTTTCTTTGACGTCAAAAAAGCGACGTCAAAGATTTTCGTAGTCTGGTTAACCACTCCCCCCCCAATCGCATTTCCTTCCTTTCATTTGTGTGGAGTCTCGGCCAGTGTTGTTTTTGGCAGCAAATTCTGATTTTAGTTTTAGTCAGTCTCTTGAAAAGTTTTAATTTAGTTTTAGTCACATTTTAATCACCTGGAACAGAGTCAACGATTTCGTCTTAATAGTGTGATTGAGGCCTTCGACTGAGGCTTCGATGGCTTGACTCCGTCTTGTCGCTGCTTGCAGCAATATCTTTTGTTCGTTTGTTTGATTTTATTTCATTTTTCATTGCAAAACACCTACGTACAGTTTGCAGCGGACTCTAAAAGACAAAGGAAATCGCAGCCTCAGTTGGAACGTGTGGGAGGGCTTTGTTTAATTCATTTTAGGGCCGTTTACTGAATAGCTCAAAGAGGCACAGTTGGCGGTGGATAAAGCTAGCTGTTGCTGCTGCATGTGTGTAAATTTAAAACAGTCTGTGTTATGATTACATTCCTTCCAAGTTTTTAGAAACCTTACTTTTGGTCATACGAGTTATTGCCTTGCAGAGACACAAACAATCTGTTTTGGTGTCTGATGGGTATTACTTGACAAATGAATGACTCAAGTTCCACCACTGCCTTTAGCAAATGAGTCAATATAGCACAGCGCACAATACCAGGCAGTGTGGAAGGCTTTCACTTTGTGATGGAATCCTGTGATACCTTTCACATCAAATGACAGTATATAAGACATTCTGGTATATACTCCTGATGAGACAAGATGTCTAGCGCGCATGCAGGCACAGGGAGAAATATAATTTAAAGGTTCAAAGGCTGAAAGGTCCTTCTCCCCATATGTCTTTCTTTCAATTGCTTTCTTTCTGCCTGTCCGTGTCTATCTATCTCTGGCTGTCTCTCTTTTATTTATCTTTCACTCTAACTCTTCCTTTAGCCGTTGCTGATACACCACACGCACGCACGCACGCATGCATGCACGCACGCACGCACGCACGGGACCCGTGCACCTGTCCAGAGAGTCAGTGTGTCTCTTTGAAGATTTGCTGCTGGTGAGGGAATTCATGGCAAAAGGGATGCATCACAGAGGCTGTCATATAAAATGTGAGTGCTCTCCCCTGGGTAATTTAATCACTCGGCCTTTATGGCAGCGTCAGCCAGGCACCGTGAGTTGTTAGAGACGGAGTAAAAGGATTGTAATTGGCATTCTTTCACTCACCGTAATATATGGAACATGCGGCATAATTACAGCTGTGGGTATAATGGTCTGCTGAAGACTGACTGTGCTGAAGCAAGTGTATGTGCCACGTTTTAAGCCACTCGGAACGGGAACCCCCTTTTGGTGATTTGAGCTAAAGTATGTTATACTTTTAGCTATTGAAAAATAGCAGATCTACAAGCTCATAGTGCGGTGCCGAGCTACGAGCTTGTAGATCTGCTATTTTTTTTAATTGTGAAAATGTGGTGCAAGTCTTTGTGAATAGATTCTTTTAATGTTTTTTAACTCAAATGTTTGCTTCTGGGGGGGGGGGGTCCCTGCTGGAACAATATATTTTCAGGTGGGGGACCAGCCAAATACAGATAAGTATGGGGGGGGTCCTTGGCATGACAAAGGTTGAGCACCACTGACATCTACAGGTTTTTCAGAAAATTGTTAGGATTTAATAGCCTTTAAAAAAAAAAATCGGCCTCATTTTCGCGATTTAAAGAAAATAGCAGACCTACAAGCTCTTAGTGTGGCACTCGGTGCCGCGCTATGAGCTTGTAGATCTGCTATTTTTCAATAGCTAAGGTGTAACATAATGCTCAGGTCAAAATGGGTTAAACTTGAGTTGAGACTTTTATTGATATTGAGCAGTGCTCAATATGTCATGTCAAGGACCCCAAAAATTATATGTAATTGGCCACCGACTCGCATCTGAAAATGTTGTTCCAGGGACACCCCAGAAGCAAAGATATTCAAAGATTTGCGCCACATTTTGGCAATTTTTCAAAAATAGCAGACCGACAAGCTCGTAGAGCTATGAGTTTGCAAATCTGCTATTTTTCAATAGCTAAAGTGTAACATAATGCTCAGGTCAAAATGGGTTAAACTTGAGACTTTTGTTGTGTGGTAGTTCAGTTTGGAGTAGTCAAAACGCATCATCGTGGCGTATGACTTTCATGACTTCCCAAGCAGTCCTCGACAGAGGGTTGAAACTTGAAAGGACTTGTTGAGGGATCGAAAAACGTATGATTTCTTACAGTAATAAATGAAACGGAATGCCCCATCGCTGTGCACTAACAGACTAACTGACTCATTTTGTGTGGGCTGGTGTTAAAGTCAACCCACTATAGTACCATCATTAAAAACCTCTCACATTGTCTGACAATCATCTTGCAACAATAATTGTGCCCTTTGAATAAAGGTTGTTGTCTGCAGTCCTACTTTGTGCCATGTTTTAGTCAGCTATAGTGTGTGCCGTCAACAGCGTGAAATAAAATGTAATCACTCGCCAACACTTAAGTTTCCTCTGCACTCTCAGAAGATGCACACACACTAAATATGAACTTTATTCGCTTAATGTATTTATCAATGGTTAGAGATGTGCGGGGATCTTTGTACTTGTTCTGTTTTGTATGCGTGTCTATGGCGTTATCATTACTCTAATAGACCCCCAGGTGTGGTTAGAATATTGAAATGTGTCTTCCCTGTGTGTTTTTGAGTCAAAAGGCCCAATCGAAATACACCACGTTTGTGACATCACAATATCATCCCAATCCCATCCCCCCCTTTATCATACAACAACAGCTGTGGGTGTGGCTTGAGTTCACCACCCACCAGGCAAACATAATGAACTGGTGGGTGTGTGGACACATAAAAACATAATTTTAACACTTTCTGTACAGTCATTAAAAAAAACCAAGTGTACCTGCTGTGGCGATTTGTTGTTCTTTATGTATCACAAATCAAACACTAACTGCTTCTGTGGCGGCAGATATTGTATTTATTTATTTATTCTTACTGGAAAAAACATGCTGTTCCTGTAAGATTTGAGAGTTGCACTGCTGCATGCATGCATGTTTATACGGTAGCACGGGCCTTTCCGTTCATATCAGTCAACTCATTTCTCTGTTTCTCATCCAAAGCAATCAGGTGAAACTGCTGTTTCAAATCATTGAATATTATATTCTTTCAGAGTGAACGTTTTTAACTCAAATCTTTTCTTCTGGGGAGGTCCCTGGAACAACATATTTTCAGATGGAGGTCGGCGGTCCTTGACATGAAATATTGAGCACCTCTGACATAGAAACATAGGTATTTCCGAAAACTGTCCGAATTTAGAAGACATTTTTAAAATTTCGACGTCAGGCCTAAATGGCCTAACATGACATTGATAGTAAGCTCTGCTCTACAATACGATGCGTTTGCTATACGTGTTCTCCTCTCTCCATCCTGCCAAGTACAGTATGCTGCTACAGAACTAGTGTTGATTCTCCTCTCTCCATCCTGCCAAGTACAGTATGCTGCTACAGAACCAGTGTTGATTCTCCTCTCTCCATCCTGCCAAGTACAGTATGCTGCTACAGAACTAGTGTTGATTTAGTCGAAAACTAAGCTATGATCGATGACTAAAACTAAGACTAAATATGTTGACAATTTCGTCAACAAATAAAAGCTAGACTAAAATGTTAGGAAGGGACTAGAGTGGACAAGAGATTTTTAGTCAACTAAAATCTTATGACATTTAGTCGACTAAAACTAGACTAACACTAAAACATTCCAGGTGACTAAACAAATTTGACTAAAACTAAATTAAAACTATTCAAGAGACTATAGGACTAAAACTAAAATTAAAACAATTGCAGTCAACATCAACACTGCTGCTACAGAAGGAGAACGCTCTCTCTTGTGCACTTGATAAATTATTCCAGGTGACTAAAAACGAACACTCCCCCGTTTCTGTTCCACATCTACCAGTAAGAAGCATTGGTGGCTAACTCAGAACATTTACTCAACTGTACTGCACCGCTGCAGTGTTGTTTTTGTCGACTAAAACTAAGATGAAAAATGTCCGTCGACTACCTTTTTTCACTGACGAAAACTAAATGAAAACTAAGCTATGACGACTAAAACTAAGACTAAATATATCGACAATTTCGTCATGAAATAAAAACGAGATGAGAAATGCTAGGAAGGGACTAGTGGTCAAGAGATCCAGTATAAGTCAATTTACACTTGGTTGCGTGCTGAATATAGCCGATCTACAAGCTCACAACACGTCGCAGTGCGACGCGTTGTGAGCTTATAGATCGGCTATTTTCAGCAAGTATAAAATCTGCCATTACGATGGCATCAAGGCCCGCCAAAACACATTTTAGTCTACTAAATCACCTGTCGACTAAAATTGCATGACATTTAGTCGACTAAACCTAGAACCAATACATTCCAGGTGACTAAAATGTGACTAAAACTAAGTGAAAACTATTCAAGAGACTATGACTAAAACTAAAATAGAGATTTGCTGCCAAAAACAACACTGTAGGCCTACCGCAGGGGTCGGCAACTTGTTTGACATGAAGTGCCAGGTTTACATTTTTTGAGAGTTACATAATATTTAATTATGACACCACATGAAAATGTAACACGTCCATAGGCTATAAAAACCTTCATTTTACCGTATTATTGTCTTTTGTAATATTTTCTTTCACATCAGGAATCAGGATTGTGGCTCAGAGACGAGTGATGTGTCCTGATGATGACATTGAAGTCTAGCCTTCAAAACAGCTTGTCTGGTTGGAGTGTCACAATTTCCATCATCTCTCTCATTAAGAAACAATACCGAGATGAGATTCACAATGTGAGTGTGCGTGCGTGCGTATGCATGCATATGTATTCATATATTTGCATATCGTCGTTGTCGGGTATAAACCTTGTACAGTCCAAAACAGTTACTTTCAAGGAAGAAAATCTCCAATATAGTTTTTATAAATAGTCTCAAGCTCTTAAGTTAATATTTTCACTCTTATATGATTATGAAACCCACATATGCTCACTTAAAATTTCATTTTGGGCACGTTATTAGAAGGCGAAAATATTCAGGTTTTCAAAAATAGTGAAAATAGCAGCTCTACAAGCTCGCAACATGCCACTATCAGACACGTTGTGAGCTTATAAATTGTTTGATTTGTGCTATACCTTTATGAAATATTACAAGTCATAGAAACTGGGCATAAAACTAAATATATACATATTTTTTAATCTAAAGACGAAGCATGCAGATACGAGGTCTCTGGCCACAGCAACGACGATACAGTGTATATTTGTGGATTTGAATATGTGGGTGGGTGAGAGAGAGAGAGAGAGATATGAGAAAGTACACGTCGTAATAATGGGGAGGCGAGAGAGAGAGAGAGAGCTGAGGCTGCATGCGTTCCCCCCCCAATCCTAAGATAAACTCAATTTGACAAGATGGTTACTCTCTCTCTCTGCTGTGACAGTTAATTCTGGACTGCAGAAAATGTCAAAAATGTTTAGCCGTGCTTGAGTGGAGTTAATTACAGAGCCCGAGGCAAACACTGACTGGGTGCTGCTAATGGCCTTGACTTTACAGATAAAGGGGTTTAAACGCTTTTCAAGCATCTGATCTCAATGACTTAGAATCAAATGTTTAGACGGCGGCGATTCGATTGACGATGGCTTTAAAGGTGAAGAATACAATTCATTTCTTATCGGATTTGTCATGAACCTGACAATTATGATCACTTATTTCATTATTTTATTTGATGCCCGCGGCGCCTCCCCCTTGGCTGCTTGCCTGGAATAATGTTCAGAAATGCAGTGTTGATTTTGTCGACTAAAACGAGAAATCTTTTTTTAGTCGACTACCTTTTTTCACTGCTGAAAGCTAAATCATTCCAGGTGACTAAAATGTGACTAAAACTGAATTAAAACTCTTAATTCAACTATAGCTTACAGTAAAAGCTGCAGAACAGATGCTTGATTTGAATGCAATGTTTTGAGGGTCCAGATCTGGTCTTGTATCACATTGTATACAGAATAATATATTTTTTCTTATTCAATTATTACTGCTGGCACTAACTTCATGATTCATGTTTTTGGTAGATTTTTTATTATTATTATAATGACATGAATACCATCTGAATGTCTATTTTGAACTGATCTGTCCATTAGTCAAATGATACGTAATGATATACTCGAGCGGTTTCATGCTCATGCGCTCAAGGGCGCATACATAATTCTCAAGGGGTTAATATGCTGCATTACTATGTGGGTGTATACTGTACAGTGTTTGCAAGACCCACATGTCACATAGACCTATAGACTGCATGCTTCTTTCTGCCTTCCTTATGCATATATATATATATATATATATATATATATATATATATATATATATATATATATATATATATATATATATATATATATGGTTCATGGTTGTTGTTGTTATGTGTTGTTTGCTCCCACCACCACCCCAGCACCAACGTCCACCGGTGGGCTCTGTTATTTCTGTTCCCCATGGGGGGTTGTTTTTACACTGTTCTCTAGCTGCTCTTAATGTTTAATGATGGTGCCGAGCAGGGAGAAATTTAGCAGAGCCGAACGCCAAGATAATATATTATATGCACACTTGTATTCTCATAATATACAGTTTTATTAAAAACGGGGTGAGGAGTGCCCGTGTTCGGGCCATAATGGGGCGCATTCCGTCTCTCTTGGGGTGCGCTCCGCGGCCTCAAAGGGACCGGCAGACCCCTGGCCGCGGCCTGGTTTTTGTCTACTAAAACTATGACGAAAAGTGTTCATTCGTCGACTACCCTTTTTCACTGACGAAAACTAAATGGAAACTAAATGAAAACGCTAAGCTATGGTGACTAAAACTGTGACTAAATATACTGTCGAGATCGGCTATTTTCAGCAAGTGTAAAATCAGCCATTACGACGGCAATGGCCCGCCAAAATACAAAAAATATATATTCAGTCGACTAAAACTAGACTAAACACTAACACATTCCAGGTGTCTAAAATGTGACCAAAATTAAACGAAAACGTTTCAAGAGACTATGACTAAAACTAAAATAGAAATTTGCTGCCAAAAACAACACTGGTCTGCAAGCTGCTCTGGCAGGTGAAAGGTGACGTTGCTTACAGATAATGAGAGATCAGACTAAACCAGTGGTTCTCAAACGTTTTCATGTCAAGAACTAGCATGATTTAAAAAAAAATACATTTCAATTCAATTCTGATTATTTCAAGTATATAAATCAGATACCGATTTAGTTTCTCAGTTACTCCAGTTCTTGAATAGTCTATCTAGACTTCTTGCTCATGATCAAGTAATGACTAGCCTTTACTTCTACTTGACGCATCATGATTTACATTTTCAATTTGAGTACAGTTTTTGGCTACCGGTATTCTACCCACCTCCGAGTATCGAATGATAGTTGTTTTGAGCGTGTGGGAAAAAAATGCAATCGTATGCAGTAGATATAATATAATACATTCACATTACCAGACCTTGTGCAATATGTGGCCAGTTTTTACATTCATTTTCCCAACCGACATTAAATGTCAACTGACATGACATTTTACATTCCCTGACCACCTGAAACCGTTTACTGTCAGACAGAAACCTTAAATATTTGATGTTGTTTCTTTTGTACATGAATTCTCTAGTGTCGCACAAAAGTACTGAAAGATAGCCGATCTACAAGCTCACAACACGTAGCAAGGCGACTTTGTCTATCTATTTTTGAGTGGAAGCTATGTGTGTGGCTGGCTGGCTGGCTGGGTCTGAGTACGAAAATAGTATGGTTGTTTTAAGTATTGGAGTTTGGAAGCGTTCATTGCATAATCACTCAACGGCCCCGCATACCACCTGTTTTGACATAAAGCAGGAGGCAGCAGGATGTTGAGTTACTGAAAAGGGAGCGCTTCCAATTACTCCAGGTCCTGGAGAAATTCTGGGCGGGAACCCCTCTTGGTGTTTTAAGCATTATACTTTAGCTATCGAGTGCCACGCTATTAGCTTGTGGGTCTGTTATTTTTGAAAAATCGTGAAAATGTGGCGCAAACCTTTGTATATTCTTTCAGAGCGAACGTTTTTAACTCAAATCTTTGCTTCTGGAATGGTCCCTGGAACAACATATTTTCAGTTGTGGGTCATCGGCCAAATACAGATATTTTTTGGGGTCCTTGACATGAAACATGGGGTTGTTCAGAAAACTGTCATGATTTAGAAGACATTTGTAGAAATCGTCCTCAGGTCTGAAATTGGTTAAGAGAGTATTCCTACATTGTGTTAGTATACTTTTACTTAAGTAAAACATATGTGGGGTGGAAGAGGCAAAAGGAGATTGCATCACTTCCTCAAACACACAGCCCTTTAACGGTGCTGCAGTGTCACATGGAAGTCTATGAAATGTTAATCAAGGCATCTCAACAGCACAGCGTGGGGCCATGGGGTGAAGTGAACCCACACCCAAGGACCGTGACCCAGAGATGGCCCCGTGAAATGAGTAGAAGTTGGAGCCTGACCAAGGGGATATTCTACGCTCCGCTGCCAATTTCACTATCACATTCAGCCTCAGCTTGGACGAATAATGTATTTTCTTTCTGCTGACAAGTTGTCCTGACTGTGCATATAGGCACACACACACACACACACACACACACACACACACACACACACGTTTGTTTGTAGATTAAGTGAAATGTGTCCCTGTGAATTCATGATGTAACTTACAAAGATTATTGTATAGTATATGGGCAACCTGCAGGCATGTGCATTAATGAGAGGACAGACAGACATTGTATATTTCATTATAAAGAAAGTTAAAACAGGTCCAATGGCATGAACATTATGGTGTGTGATTATTGGATGGTGCGGCAATGTGGCAAGTATAAGGGCTGGGACAATAATGGTGGTGGGGGGGATCTAATTATACCTTATACTTAACCTTACTATTTGCTCGAACCCCTATCTGTCCCCCAAAATGTTTGGGCATGTCTGAAGACTATACACAAGTTGTAAAACACCATTAGTAATACATTGGACTGTTGGACATAACGGTATATGCAGAGTGCAAGAAAGTACGGCCAGTTTCACGGTGTTTCAGGTGATTATCACGCAGAAGCAGAACCAAGCAGGCAAGCTGATGCAGTCCAATGATTATTTATAAACACAAAAGCTCACAGTGCAGTGTAGCCGGTCATAAGCAGACATCAGGAAACACAGTACTTACCGGCTGGCATGTATATACAGGGCAGCAACAAAGGATCTCCACTTCAGTCTGTTCTGGGCCAGCGTCTTTATAGATGCAGGGTCTTCAACTCTCCCTCCACTGCCCTACGCCATGTGTTCTTGGGTCGGCCGGTGTTTGCCCTCTGGTGTCCAGTGAAGTGCAGTTTTAGCGATGGTGTCCTGTCTTCGGAGATCATTTTCTGTCTTTCTCCTCGGAAACACAGTAACATAGATTTATAGTCTGGCAAGTGAACACTGAACACAGGGAGGTTTAAATAGACTAGACACAGGTGCAACAGAACTACAATCAACACTGGGATTGGCTGGGAGACTAACAGGACACAGGTGGAGAAAACTAGTAATCACAGGGAGGTGAGACAAGACAGGCAAACACCACTAGGCAGAAAAGGAAACACTAGGCACTAGGGCATCACTACATAATACAAGTATGTGCTGTACGCCTGTAAAGAGACGAGAGAAGTGTGAGTGAGTGAGTGAGTGAGTGAGTGAGTGAGTGTGTGTGTGTGTGTGTGTGTGTGTGTGTGTGTGTGTGTGTGTGTGTTTTTGATTGTGATGTATTAACAGTTTGCAGAATTACAGTACAATTCAAGCACAACTCAATACAAAGACTTAACCGTGAGTGGACGACCCAACAAAGCATTATACTTGTTTACAAGAGGGTCCAGTCCACCTTGTTCAATTCATCAAAAACATGTAGAGACGTACCAATAGACACTTATATAAAGCCAAAGAATAAAACGGGAATTCATCATAAAGGAACTGGAGTAGGCCTACTGGACATATCATTTTGTTACAAATATCCATAGGTTGACATGCTGCTATCTATAGAACATGTCATGACTTGTGCTATCTACATTAAAAATGTAATGTACCTTTTTGTGTCGAGCGAGCAGTTTGTTTACTATTGCCATGGTTCACATGACGCTCAAGTCAACTTGAATTCCCACTGTTTTTAACACATAAACGTTCAGATTTGCCAACCCCCACACGTGCTCAATCCTAACATCCGTGGCCCTGGGGTGAGAACTTTATATTTGAAATATGAACGTTTATGTAGCCTACACGTTCACTTTGTAAATGTAAGAATGCGCTCAAAACAGGGGGAAGTCCCGCCATGACTCGTGAAGAACGAGCGGCGTTATGAGACCAAACATTAAAAAGTTTGGTCCAATAGTTTGGGTATAGTGTGGGTAGTATGGGGCTTTGTCATGTCTTACCTTATCAAACTGTATGTATCCGTAAAATCGATTAAAACAAAATATGTTGTTGTCACTGCATGGTCGGTCTCATCAGCTGTGGGTTGACAACAAGCGTGGAAGAGCGAGGGGGCGGTGTTCTACCTTGGCGCCCTGACGCTGTGACTGGGGGGCGTCGCCATTTACTCAGGGGGGCGTCGCCATTTACTCAAACGCGATACGGATATAGCAATGCAGACAGAAATCCTGACAGACCAGCATGTTCATGCTGCAAGTGATTGTACAGTAAGTACAGTAAGGACCAAGCAGTCCTTACTTGGTCCTTTATTGTTATTGTTACTTGTTTTCTTCTCCTTCTCCTTCCACCAAAAATAGCAGTTCTGGCTGAACCGTGCAGTCGGTTGTCACGAAATGATGGTAGGTTGGAAATATGGTTGATGGCCATGCCAAACGGTGAGGATGCGAAGCCCACAACCATTGGCCAAAGGGTGGCGCTGCTATTGCTCTCAATTGAAAATGCAAACTTTGACCACGCATAGCTCATGAACCGTTTGACCGTCGGCAATGAATATTCGATACACACATGCATCTACTCATGCCGAACAAGTTTTGTGCTCTTCTTTAGACCTCTGACCTCTAAATCACCCACCATTTTGAATAATATGAAAATCAATTAAAATGCATCTCCTCCAGGATCTTTGATCAAAATGCACGAAAAGTTCTACACGTGAACTTTGGACCTATACGGACATGGGAAAGTATAGTAGGTTTTTTATGAGCCAATGAAAATTTCCGTTTTGTGAAAATTTGCCTTGTTTTGTGAACTTTTGCCCCAGTAACATAAATGATCTTGCGGAGTTCTCTCTCTTGTCTGGATTGGATCAAATTGGCATCAACATTTATTTTCTGTTCCCTGATACTGAACAAACGCTCAATATTGCAATGATTATGAGAATATAGAGCATTTAGGAGGAGTGTGTCTTTTGGTAGCCTACTAAGAATATGTATAAAGGTAGGCTATTAGCCACAAATTATACTTTCCCTGAAGATTACCTGAAAAATATCCCCACAAGGTCATTTCATGACCAGAATGAGTTGACTATATCCCTTGTGGGATTTTGGGTCTCCATGACAGTAATACATAAACCGCGCGCGGGCACGCACGCACGCACGCACACACACACACACACACACACGCACACACACACACACACACACACACACACACGCACACAGTACTATGCTATAATGTTTGTCCTTTTTCCATATAGCCTTCTTCCCTTCCCAGGCAGCTGAAGGCTGAAGCCATGCAGTCATCTTCATTCACAGCCAGGCATGCATCCATCCATCTGTACATCAGTGTGAACGTATATAGTAGGCTATAGGGCTGTCAGCTCCACAAAGGTCGTTACAGAACACACTCATTAGTATTATGCTGCGCTGGGCGCGGCGGCATCAAGCGACTACCACCCCTTGACTAATTTTGTGTTTTTGTGTCGGAGGAAACAAAAGCTCCTCTAAATCCCCCCGTGGGGCCTCCGCGCCGCGGAGTGGCTTTACCGCCGCACATCAAACTATGCTAATTATCCCTTTTTTTGCATGATTAATTGGACCAATTAGAATTAGCGGAGGAAGAAAATGATTCTTGGCAAGGTGCGCGAGGCATTAATTAGTCATAAAAAAGCCGTTTATTAGTGTTCAAATTTAATCTCGCGACGCACACAATGGGATTAAGAGGAAAAGACAAGCTAATATGCGCGAGCGTTCCATCACTCTGGCCTGCAGAGAGAATAATGAGTGTCACTGCTTACATTGTGCTCCATCACCCCGCACCGCCACCCTGCACACACACGCACATGCACGCACGCACACACTCACATACAAACACACACACACACACACACACACAAACACACACACGGAAGGACACGTGCATTACACACACACGTGCGCGCGCTCGCGCACACACACACACACACACACACACACACACATACACACACACACAGCCTCCATCCCGTGGCCTGCCCCCAACTACAGTTTGCCGTTAGAAAGCACCCCTTCGTCATCTATCATAAAAAGTGGCAGTTGCAACACAAACATTCCAGCTCTGATTGATGAGTCAAAACCATAAAAACGACTTCTACACAGTAATCCTGCGCAAGATTTATGGCTTGGAGGCAATGCATTGCACATTTGCAATAACAAAATCAACAACAATAGCAGCACCGGCAGCTAATGGTAATTTAGCTATATGGCAGCATCGGTAATGGTATGTGTTAGCGCGGAGATGGCGGTGTGGCAAAGCAATATTCAGGCTATGTCTGCAAGGTGCGAGAAAAACTGAAATGGGGAGGTTTTTTATGACTGTAATAACGGCATTTGAAACAAATACAGTATGGGCAGTAAAGTAAAAAAAACATGTGGGTGTTTTCTCACACTTGGCGCACATGTGATGCACACGCCACGGTGACAAAAAACAAACCAATGAATTGTATCTCTAAAGTGCAAACACACAACACATCACCAATGATAACCCTCAGCATATTGTGATGATTGCAAGTGTGAACATGAAGTGCATGTGGTGTAGATATGACTGGGCTAGTGGGCTAGTATTAAGCCTGATTTTATTCTTCGTACAACAGTGTCATGGGCAAAACATATAGGCTAGGCCTATAGCTACTGCATGGGAATTATTGATATAATGCATTTATTTGCGTAGTGCTTTTCCAATTCACAAAGTGCAACAACACAATACAACAGAATACATTAAATGAACAAAGATCACATAAAAAACTGAGATATTAAATTAACAAAAAAAACACACTAAAGTCAAGTCAAAGTCACGTTGCCACAGTGAAATGTGTTCTACACATTTGACCCATCTCTTGGAGCGGTGAGCCGCAGCCAAGGACCGGTGAGCTGCAGCCATGCCACACTCGGGAATCATTTGATTAGTTGATTTGACCCCCCAATCCAACCCTTTGATGTGCCAAGCAGGGAAGCATTGGGTCACATTTATACAGTCTTTGGTATGACCCAGGGTTCGAACCCCGACCTCCCAGTGTCAGGGCGGACACTCTAACCACAAGGCCACTGACTGGTAAACAAATGTTGATGCTTTGATATTTGAATTAGAAAAAAGGTTGGATGTCTGCACACCGATGTTTAGCTCCCAGTAGTTTTATTGGTACAACGTTTCGACCGCTCCAGGTCTTCATCAGGAATGATGAAGACCCAGAGGGGTCGAAATGTGGTGTTTTAAACATTACGTTATACTTTAGCTATTGAAAAATAGCAGATCTACAAGCTCATAGCGCGCTACGAGCTTGTAGATCATGCTATTTTTGCAAAATCACGAAAATGTGGCACAAATCTTTACTGCTTGAAACTGTCCCTGGAACAACATATTTTGAGATGGGTTGGCACGGCCAATTATATAATTATATTTTTTAGGGTCCTTGACATGAAATAGCTTGAGAACAACTGACATAGAAACATAGGGTTTTTCAGAAAACTGTGAGTATTTAGATTCTAAATAGGCCTAGGTCAAAATGGGTTTAAAAGGTGACAAAAGCTGATCCGCATCTACAAGCTTTGTGAGCTGCTGTAGACCGGCAAATTTCTGCGTGCGACACTGTCGTACGACATACTATAAATAAGCATTATTCTCGCCCTCTCCTATATCTTCCTCTCTTTCATTCCCTCTTCCTCTGGGTGAAATGGACTCAGTGGAGAGCTACTCGTTGACTCTGTCCCAGGGGGCCCATCTCAACATGTAACGAGAGAGTGAGAGAGGAAATGTGAACTAATCATTAAAAAAAAGAGAAAATCTTTCCACATCATAAACACAATCTGCCCAGGAAGCTGAATGAATAATGTGCATGTTTTGCTTGCCTACGACCACAATAGGTGGATTAGAAGGATTTCCGGGTGTTGTCATTGTGGCATTGTCTCTGAAATATTGAAGAAAACGTTCTGCCCACACTGATATGCTCCCAGTCTTTTGATGGAACTCGCAGTGAAACACATCTGGGGAAAGAAATGTCCTTGGTATATATTTGATACACGTTATGTTATGCCAATGTATTACATATGGTATCTTGGTATCTTCATCATAATGTTGGCCTCTTGGTCATAAAGGATTTGCTTGGGGGTAATTTGAAAAATGCATGTTCTTCAAAATGTGTTTCTTTCCCCGGCTCCAACCAGCAACCTCATTACGTTTTGGTACAATTAAAGTCAGCGAATACGTTAGATATTGTACAGCAATTTCAATATAGACTACAGAGCATTGAAGTGAATTCATTTTCTCAGCAGAGTGTAATATAAAGCGACTCATTACATTTTAATGCACAACCACTCAGTTAATTTGGAGCAAATTGAGTGGCTGTTTGCACTACACAAATAGCCTTGTTTTGAAACAATCTGACACTGACAAAGAATTATGGAAATCCTTATTCTCTCATAAATCCACTGACGGTGATCTCAATGGTCAAAATATGTTTTTTTCCCCAGAGGAGCTGCCATTGCTTGGCAGCACTTCTGGGTCATTGCCAGGTGCCATTTTCTGCTTTTATGTGACTTTTATGAAAATCTCTTTGAGTAGAAATGATAATATAGAAGAGCAATAATGTCCAGCACTAATTTAATACCTTATTACCATAAGCCTGGTGCAATGCATGCATAATAAATTGTTGTATCTTTTACAAGGCTGAGGCATATGGTTACGAGACTGGATTCTCTTCAAACTGCACCGAATTTGCATGATAGGATGTGAGAGTTGGATGGATTTGGGGATTATATGAAACACAGCCCTCCATTTCCAGTTCATTGTACTAAGGAGAGGTATCACGTTCACACAGATGGCAAAATGTTGGAAATGCACAGCGACTGTGAATCAAAAGAATCTGCAAAGAAAAGTACTTCAAAGAAATCTCTACTACTGCACAAACTCCCCCTAAAAGTAAACGTCTTTCATGTTTTTGTGTGGGTTTATGTTTCCAGTTTTTTTTTTTAAAGGGCTAATGTGTCTGAGTAGTTTGGACAGAGCTGATCCATGTTACGGTAGTTGTTTTTGGGCCAGACGGTCACAGTCTCACGATTAGCCATGGGTGTATCAGTTAATCAAAGTAATTGATTTAATTGTTTATAAAGTGAGTAAGTAAGTAAGTAAGTCAGAGAGTGCGGGAGTCTATCCCCCGTTTTTAGACCTCTGGGACATGGAATGCCGCAAGACCAGATCAGCTCCCAAACAGTGGCGTATCTACAATAAGGCGATGACTGCAGGCCTGTCCAAATCCATTTCTGCCTGGCCAAAATCCATACACTGAGAAAAAAGAGAGGACAAACACCAGACCTGAGAACTATATAGTGGACATATACTATATAGCTATATATTGGCCGTTGCGCGTAGAGCGCGACCCTCAATCACCACCCATTGGAATGTAAATGCATGCCTCTCGGCCTTTGTAGCCTATTAGTAGTCTGGCAGATATGTCTCTTCGAAAACCTTTAGTACTTCTGATCAGTGTTCTTTTTGCCAGCAAATTTCTATTTTAGTTTAGTCAGTCTTTGGAATAAAACTTCATTTAGTTTTTGTCATATTTTAGTCACCTGGAATGTTTTAGTGTTAGTCTAGTTTTAATCGACTAAATCTACAGTTGATTTAGTCGACTCAAATTTATTTTGTCGGCCTTGATATAATGACTGATTTTACACTTTACAGTTTACACTGTGAGCTTGTAGATCGGCTATTTTCAGCATGAAACCAAGTGTAAAATGACTTGTGTTTTATTTATGCTGGATCTCTTATCTCGACGAAAACAACACTGCTTCTGATGTGCGCGGGGGGAGGGGACGACGACGACGAGTGTGCTGGGATGGGATATGATATTATCATATCCCATCCCAGCACACTCAGTTCCATTTACACACCTGTCTTCAACTACCTCATCAGCCCAGCAGTGAACACTTCTCCAATCAACCTGCTCCCTATAAAACTGGACTCTGAAAACACGTCAGTTCATGCCCGGTTGTCATGCTTTTGCATATTCCTGTTTTGACTGTTATGTCATTCTTGGTTCAACTCACTCTGTCTGCATCCGTGACACCACAGCCTTGCGGTCGAAAGGCGAGTGCTCTGCCGATAAGAGCGATACAAATTCAACCATAATTTAATAGATTTGTTGATATAATCTAAATTATTTGATTCATGATTCATGAAAAGGAAATAATGGATAGTTGCAGCCCTACTCACAATACTACTATAATTAATTTATAATATATATTGAATGAATGAATGAGGTTCTACAGAAGCGGTCAGTGCAGTCATGATGTCTGTTATGTTTAGATCATTCTAGGGGTCCATCCAGGGAACACAACACATTTCTGTTGAGTGGGTTCACAGTCAATCATCAGATAAACAAATTCCACGGTTATCTAATACACTGTGTTGATATGAAATATATATATATATATATATTAATATATTACTATCTATATCAGCATAACCAAGTAAGGCTAAATGCGAAGAAGACTGAGGTCATAACCTATAACATCCCCCAAGAACATCTGCACCTAACAACAATAGAGGGTACTGTCCTAATCCTAAAGGAGGTCATTGACTTTAAATACCTGGGCACATGAGTCGACTCCACAGAGAAGGACCTTAAAGTGAGGAAGGCACTTGCCTGGAGAGCTCTTAATGGTATGACCAGTGTGTGGAAATGCAACCTCCCCCGACACATCAAGATCAGTTTCTTCTCTGCTACCGTTCAGTCTGTCCACTACTATGGTTGTGAATGCTGGACACTAACACGAGCCCTACGGAAATCCCTGGACGGGTGCTACACCAGAATGTTACGTGTGGTACTTAACATCAACAGGGACGAGCACATCACCAACAAGCGTCTATACGGGCCCGCATTACCAAGTGTAACAGAGAAGATAGCAGTAAGGAGAATGAGACTAGCTGGCCATTGCCACCGACACCAAGAACTCCCGGCCAAAAAGTCTCTTACTGTGGGAACCAACACACAGGCATCGATCGAGAGGACGTCCCACACCGACCTACGTGGACGTACTAAAGGAAGATTCTGGTGCAGAAAGCACAAAGGAGCTGGCCAGATGTATGGAGAACCGAGATGACTGGAGACGCCGATGGAGGGCTCGTCTGAGGACGACGTATAAAATGACTTGTCGTAGTTCTACTATATCTCTTAGACGCGATAAAACATCATGGAAATCCAGGCACTCAGAGTCAAAAAGAGCGAACAGCCTGTATTTGTGTTTCGACCTAAATGGTCTTCACCACGGCTGATATTTAGTCATAGTTTATCATAGCTTTGTTTTTGAGAGGCGTTAGCCCGTTGTATGCCCAGCTTTCCGGTCACACAAACACTGACTTTGGCTGATCACCCCCATAGCGATGATTTGATTGGCTGAGCAAAGTGCATATTGAAGATAGAGGGCAGAAAAGTGAAGACGGAAATTTAGATTGGCCAGAATGAGATGATGTATGATGATAAGAGCGCCCCTCACTTAAGTTCACACTGGTGTGATTTTCATTTAGTTTTTATTATAGTTTATCAGTGAAAAAAGGTATAGTCGACGAACATCTTTCGACATACCGTAGTTTAAGTCGACACAATGAACACCGGTTGGTTGATGGCTAATAGAAACCCAGCTAGTTTCTCTGGGATGTGCTTAACCCGGCCTTCTCAGTGGAACGGGAAGCCTTAGTGGGAGAAAACACTCTGCTGTACCCAGCTGCCCCATTTCACTAGCAATCAGCGGTGGAAGAAGTACTGTTTATCACATGTGGCATATTCAAAATTGGCCGCCTGCATATATTGCATAAGCTATATAGAGCGTTGCAGTCCCGCCCCCTTTCATGACGCCAGGCCCTGCAGGAAATAATCCCCAATGCATTTTTCCCATAAAAAAGACCTTTTAAGCGTCGTACAAAGCCAACTGAAGTTGTGACAAATCATGACAACAAAAACACATTTTTTGGGCCGAACAATAATTACAAAGAAAAAAAAAAGAAAAGTGTTGTAACCTGCCGTTTTTCTATATACAGACATATGTCCTATATATCCACATATACTGTATGCACATATGACCCTGAATTTGGCATAAATGCAGAATATAGGATAGATCATTCGGCATACTTTCCATATATTGGCATATGTTCATATAATTAAAATAAAACCATAGCACCACCATTTCATGCAGTCACACACCCCCTAGAAGGCGCTCGTGGTGCGTGCCAGGGAATCCCTGGTAGAAGTATCAGAGAATTTTAATAATCACGTAGAGTTATACCTCGAAAGTGTAATCAAATACAGTACTTGAGTAAATGTAATTAGTTACAGTACTTTAAAGTTTAAACCAGTGTTGATGTTGTCGTCAAAAACTAAGACGAAAAATCGACTATACCTTTTTCCACTGAACGGAAACTAAAACTAAAACTAAATAAATATATTGACAGTTTGTCGACAAATAAAAACAGACTAAAGTGTTATCTGGACTAGTGTACAAGAGATATAAATAAATAATAAATAATAAGTATAAATCATTTTACACTTGGTTGCGGACTGAAAATAGCAGATCTACAAGCTCACAACGTGTCGCAGTGCAACTCGTTGTGAACTTGTAGATCTGCTATTTTCAGCAAGTGTAAAAACATTCATTATGACAGCATCAAGGCTTGCCAAAATACATTTTAGTTGACTAAATCACCTGTAGATTTAGTCGACAAAAGCTAGACGAAACACTAAAACATGCCAGGTGACTATAAAATGTGACTAAAACTAAATTAAAACGTTTCAAGAGACGAAGGCCTATATAGAAATTAGCTGCCAAAAACACTGCCAGACATCATGGGAACCCAGACTCAAAGTGACAGTGAGGAACGGGTGGGGGCGGAGTAGTAGTAGGCTACTGTGTCTCCCGAGAATTAAAACAGAATCTGGGGCAATTCAAAGGCAATGTCCTAAAGAGTCTCTTAATAATGACACAAGAGTCTATTTTCTTACACGGTGAAAGTGATGATGGGAGTGTTCGTGTGTGCCAATATTTTTCCATTAAAGCTGTCTCTTGACCTTAATGGATTTACCATCCTCGGTGCTATAGTATAGACAAAATAAGTGAGTTATCAAAAGGATATAAATATATATATATATATGTATATATATATATATATATATATATATATATATATATATACATACTATATACCAGTAAGACGCGCAAACGCGGGAAGCGAACGCAGCTCGTACATATTCACCAGTAAGACGCGCAAACGCGGGAAGCGAACGCAGCTGAGACCCTGCAGATCATGTCTGTCTGTCTGTCTGTCTGTGTGTCTGTCCCGCTGTTACTGTATATGTGGACCTGGCCCCTTTTGTGCCCATATATGGAGCTGAGTGGACCTGGCCCCTTTTGTGCCCATATATGGAGCTGAGTGATTGCTGATGCAACACACTCCATATTTGGATAGCGGGACAGACACACGGACACACGGACACACGGACACACAGACAGACAGACAGACATGATCTGCTAGGTCTCATAGTAAGTGCTCATTGCGTTCGCAACCATGACTCATGCGTTCGTGTGCCCTTTGTGCCCATATATGGAGCTGAGTGATTTGTTTGTGATTGATGCAACACACTCCATATTTGGACGTAGCTCCATATATGGGCACAAAGGGGACACACACGCACACACAGACACACAGACACACAGACATGATCTGCTAGGTCTCATAGTAAGTGCTCACTGGGTTCGCAACTATATACTATATAATATATACTACACCTGTATGAGTATTGATTAGTCTTGAAGACAGGAGTAGGCACTTTTTATTACCTTTTTGTGTTATTTAAAGCAATTTGTGTAGCATTTATTAATCATATTTTATTTGTAAAAGAGACTGATCACAAAACATAATTGTAATTTAATTATGTACACAAATACATACTGTAGTGTTTTGAAAACAATAAAGCTCTCCATATCAACAAGCTATTCAAAATGTATTGTGCACCTTCCTCAACCTTGTATATTGTTGACCCATTTATTTTGGTCCATGACATTTTGTTGCACGTGTTATTTCATTTTATACTTCAAGACAATCTAAAGCTGAGTGCATTCGAAACTTAGCTCACCACACCACTGACTCATCTGTGAAATCATAAAGGTTACCTGGTTCTCAACAGCAGGAACTGCAAAGGCCTGTTACATGTGAAACCAAGTCATTGACTCATAGATGTTATCAGGGACGTGCACACATAGACATCAAAGGGGGGGGGCTTCAGCCCTGCCCTCTCCAGACCACGGATGCAGCATTTACTACAGGGTGAAAGAAATGCAAATGCCTCTCCTTTCCTCCATGCCAAGGCAGCTAGCATTCTGGAGAATTGCGTTTTTTTCCTTCCGAAGTCTCCATTTTGCGTTGAACAAATTTGTTTAGAAATCCATGTCGTTACACCTGCATCTCCACTAGCTAAAAGAGTGCTGGGTTGCGCCTGGGAAATAGCTGATCTACAAGCTGCGACGCGTTGCTTGCAGATCTGCTATTTTCACAATTTTTGTCCAAAAGTGCCCTCTTACGGGATTTCATCCCCTGCCTCTCTAACACTCTCTGCACGTCCTTGGGTGTTATGTGTCAGGTTTAAAACTCATGTCCAGAAACTGTATCAGGGTTCAAAAATGGCAGATCTACAAGCTCAAAAACACGCTGTGTGTTGAGCTTGCGGATCAGGTACATTTGATGCTTTTGTGTGACAAATACAGCATTCATTCCTGAAAAATAAATCATTTCTGCCCAACAGTGGCGATATTGTACTTGCAGACGGAAATGTATAAGCTACTTCACACAAAAACCAAAATGCAGGGAAGAAATCATTTTCCAAAAGCCTCCATTTTCAGCTACAGCATAGAAGCGGTTTCCATTGGGATTATGAATCATGGCCTTTCATTTCATGACAGTGCTCTCCTATTTGCCAAACACAAACACAAGGACAAAACTACTTTTCTTTTGAGTATATGACGATATGCAGTGAATAAAAGTTTTTTGAATGTGAACAAAGTAACTCAATGATGACCTTAAACCAGTGCCGTCACTACGTATAGACTACGCACTGTGAGTAGGGCAACACGCCGAGTGGGGCCAAAAAGTGCCAAGCCGACCCTCATAATAACAATTTTCTCCGTGGCTCCGCCGCGTAATAAGGAGCAGCCATATGTGCGTACTTGCAAACGGCAGAAATAGACGGTCTGAATGAGGAAATGCAGCGCTCTCATCGGGACGTGGGGCAGTACAAATATACTACGAGTAGGGCAACAAAAATGGTCAGCTACGTCCCTGACCTTAAACATGCGTTCTCTGATAGTGCAAGTCCTTTGGCAGCCTTATTGTTAAAATATCAGGATCTACAGTATATTGCCTGAAATCAGACTGAACTGTCATTGCAATGATTGTTTTAGTGTGCCTTAAATCTTTAGTATACATCAGAAACTTTAATTATCACAATGTTGTTGTATGTACCTACAGTATTTAAACCACACTTAAGCACGTCTTTAGAAAGTGCCATCGTTCATCCTGCTGCTGCTCTACATGCGCTATATAGCTGCCTGGCACGCACACGCACGTCACACACACACACACACACACACACACACACACACACACACACACACACACACACACACACACACACACACACACACACACACACACACACACACACACACACACACACACACACACACACACAATATCTTGTTTTCATCACCCCTCCTTTGCCTTGAATTTTATTGTCACTAAAAATGATGTTCTTGCAGCACGGGGGAAGGGAGGAGGAGGAGGAGGAGGCCCAGACTGCATGAAGGTAATTCACATGTATTATTCATCTTTGCCACTTCCATTTATACCTACAGTCGGCTGGAGTTATATACATGAAAAAAGGCCACTGTATGCAGTCCTGAAGGAAGAACGATAGAGAGGATATATGTGTGGTATGGCTTGCTAGCTGTATACTCACTTTTTCTGTTCCATATTTGGGTGTTTCTTTTTTCCTGTACCTGTTCTTTTATTGTAGGCCTATTGAATAGTTTTTTGCTGCTGCTGCTGTTGTTGTTGCTATACTTTGTTGCTATACTTCTGTTTCTGTTGCTTTTGTTGTCGGTGAAGGTCTTTGAGAATGTGATGTGCAGCTTTCATCCCTGTGACATTTACACAATGAAGGAATGAGAAATTAAAAGAGCACAATACAATACCATGACACGTACAGAGGACATTTTATTGTCCATATTATTCTGACTGACTGAAACTATTACAGTGGTCACAATGGAGTGAATAATTCCACTAGGCATGTACGTATACATTATGATATAGACAAGTGCTATATAAATATTTATATAGCACTTGTCTTAACAAGGCTCCAATGTACTAAAAACGAATAGCACAAATAAACACAAAGCTGAAACAAATGAAAACAATGAAAACATATACACAAGGGGTAAAATGATGTACAAAGTAGCAGGAGTGAATTGATTAAAAAAAGTAACTTGTGCATAAAAAGGCTGTCGTTATCCACTTTGCTGTCATTTGAAAGGCACGTACAGGCTACTATCTGGAGGTTGGAAAACATGGCCTGATGAGTGTGAAACAGTGAAACATCATTCATCATGAAAGTTTCATTTCCCAGAGAAGGCAAAGAAAGACTCAAGACTGCAGAGCATGTCCTTGTCATGGTTTTAAAGAGAACCCAAATGGAGGAAGTCATTTTTCTACAGCACCACAGCGACGTTCTGATGTGGTCAAACAGCACTGACAAAAAAAAGGAAAAAAAAGAAAACAGAAAAAGAAAAAGAAATGAAAAGAACATGACTTTTCCGAAAATGAAGTGTTTCGAGAGAAATGACTTGCAATGGGGAGAGTCCCCTGCACGGAGACAAGTAATATAAACTCACGCAGAGAGAGCGGTGTGGGAGACGAGAACCAGTTTAATAAAAGTTTTAGGTTTTCCATCAGCAGGGACCACCAAATGCAGAGCTGGCAGGCTGCCAACCAGATAGTGTAGATATACACATTACAAGGGAAACTATTTTCTTTTCTTTTTTAAAACAATGTGCATACAGTGTACAGGTGCATTGCAGCATAATCTCTAACCACATCATATTGTGACATTGTGGCACTGCCATTTCCACAAAGTCATGACTCATGGCAGATATTTTGATATAAAGCTAAATGTTCTAATTTGATATTCTAGTAACTCTGCAATGATGTGAAATAAAAATTTAAATACTGATGTGATATATATATATATATATTATACATTACATTACTTTTGTATACATTATTTTTGCAGTACAATTTGCATGCAGGCTTGGCTGCTTCCAAAATGTACAATTCATGATAAATAGAATTTGCAGTCAACACAGGTGCGTATGCGTTTGTGTAAACCATATTAAACCATGTGACTCACATTGGAAATGCATTGAGAGGTGGCACAGTTGGTAGTGCTGTCGCCTCACAGCTAGAAGGTCCTGGGTTCGATTCCTGCTTGGGGTGCTGTGGGTGCTGGCGGCGTGTTTCCTCCTCCGCGTCATCAGTGCCCATACCCGAAGGCAGGGTTGGCGAAAGGGCCTTTCTGTGTGGAGTTTGCATGTTAGGGTAGGTTCCCTCACAAAAACATGCAGTAATCCTGGTCTCTAAACTGCATTCCCCTGGCCAGCCGGGGCGCCTGATGGAGGGGAAAGGAACTGGTTGGAATAACGTGTTCCTTCCACACGCTACGTCCAACCAGGGAAACTCCCCCCTGTATAATATATTTAAAAAAAAAGGAAATGCATTGAGGCGGCCATGACACACAGAACTGACCGAACACACAGGACACAAGCTGTGTCTTAGGTGTGACTGAGTGAGGCCTAAGTGAAGATGTGTGTACATGTGTGTGCAATCTCTCTTTGGTGAACAATTATGCATCAAGCATACTGGACACAGTCCGACCTCATGAAAGCAGTCTCTTAACTAATAATGAGACTGAGCAAATGCAGTGCGTTTAAGTGAAAACACTGATCAATTATGTATGAGTGGAAGCCTCTTAAAAGCTTCAGGGGGAGAATTAGAAAAAGGCTACATAAACACTACATGAAGCTCAGAAGCTGCAGAATGGAGGAATGGATGGATATAGCTACCAGACATGAACCTTAAAGCATACAGGTGACTGCAGAGCACACAGACGGACATCTTTTCTGCATGGCTGCTCGCTGGCTCACCTTTTGTGTGCAGCTAGGCCATGTTGTCACACCGTTCAGTTAAGACCCTGTTGTGTGATTCCAGACCCATATAGTATGTCATGGAAAACACTTAATTGTTTTGGGTCATTGTTGCTTTTCTGCCTCTCTTGGGAAGATTGTGTGTGTGTGTGTGTGTGTGTGTGTGTGTGTGTGTGTGTGTGTGTGTGTGTGTGTGTGTGTGTGTGTGTGTGTGTGTGTGTGTGTGTGTGTGTGTGTGTGTGTGTGTGTGTCATCTGTATGAATGCAGTGGTGCAAGGAAATATTCTGGTTATTTTACTTGAGTAAAAGTAGCAAATGTACTTTGTAGTAAAATAACAAAAGTATTGGCATCCAAATATACTAGTACCACTACCGTCACATGTTGTGAGCTAAGTAGATCAGCTATCGATCTGATAGTAGCTGAAGTATTACAGCTTAGTAGATTGAAGCAAAAAATAATAATTAAGTAGCCTTGCCAAGCCATGAGCCTATCTCCTGTTTCTGTAGCGTGAGGCAGCTTGATGTACAAGTACACACCCTGGACATGACGCTAGTACTAGGGACACCCCAATACAACCCTTGATGCTAAGTGTCATGCAGGGAGGCACTGGGTCCCATTTTTTAGAGTCTTTGGTATGACCCGGACGGGGATTGAACCCCAACCTCCCAGTCTCCACAATCTAACCACAAGGCCACTGAGCTGGTAAGTAGACTAAAGTAGTGGATTTTATATACAAATTTGCAAAGTTAATTGGTAACTATAGTTTTCAAATACAGTAACTGTAGTAGTAAAAAGTAAAAATGTTGCCTCTGAGGTGGAGTGGTTTGTAGCCTACTAAAAGTACAGCAATGATTTTTTTTTACTTCCCAATGAATCATTGTTTCTTCTGGTATTTTGTAGCTATTAAACTGCAAGAGCAAGTAGAACAAAAGTTGCTATTATATCAACATTACTGAATGTTCAGAGAATGAGTCACCATCTATGATTCACTTGTTAATATCATCTGAAGTGGATGCATTCAGGCATTTTCAGTACACTCCACATAAAACGTCTCCAAGCAGCGATTCCCAACCCAACCATTTCTCCCATAGTTTCTTTTCAAAGAGATCTTCTTTTATGATGAATTGAACATGGTGGGCCCTATTGTAAACAAGTGTAATGTAATTTATGATGTCGTCCACAGTTAACAGTTTTGTTTTGAGTTGTGCTTGAAATGTACTGTAATTCTCCAATCTGTTAATAAAATTCATCAATCAATCAATTCCCTTATTTTGTGTTTGAATGTTAAGTTTCCCATGTCCTGAATATTGTCCAAGATGGATCGCCATTGTTTCTCGGCTTTTGAGATTTCCAGGTGGGCCTTAACCCAGAAAAGGTTGGGATAGTGTTCTACAGTAGGTACTGGTATATAGTTTATCTCTGCGTCACTGCATACCAGGCAGAAACCTTGGTATCTCCATACTGTATGTCATGCAGTTTTCTTTAATGTATTTTCATATTTGTACCGTATATTTTGTCACGAGTGTCGAGCAGATATGTGGCCGATCTACAACCTCACAAGATCTTCTTTTTTTCCCGCTATACCTATATGACACATTTTGAAAATCCTGTCTGTGTAAATATAGGCCTAAATATTAACTACAGTGGATCCATTTGGAACACGTGTTCTTTTTCGCCCCAATTCCCTGAAAATTAACCGTTTTAGATGTGATGACTTGCTATTTAGCCCATTTCCCTCCTATGCTACATTCTTATTCCTTACTTGTACGACGGTGTCCCGTGCTGAAAATAGCCAATCTATACATGCTCACAATGCATCACAGTGCATTTGTGAGCTTGCAGATTGGCAATTTTCATCATGACAAAGTAGGCTATAGTTAAATCAAGCTTTACCCCCCCCCCCCTCTCTATATCTCTTTTGCCCCTCCATCCTCCTCCTCCTCCTCCTCCTCCCCTCTCCCTCTCGTCTTCCATGTCACTGGCATCACGCGTGTTTTCACCTCTGAAGTGATTGTGCTTGATTTATATGACAGCCCTTTAACCCTGTGTGTGCTCGTCCATCGGCATCAGCCGGAATACACCCAAGGGCATTGGCAAAGCATGCAGGACCAAATCTGATTCCATGTCATTCATGGGGGCTCCTCCCGACCTCCTTCCAGAATGCAATCTAACAAATCGTGTTTACCTTGCTCTGTTTGGAGACGTGGTCCAATCACACAAGGTGAAAAGTGCTACAGGTTGTAATCTTTATACTGCTATATTTATCTTGTTAAAGGAGCTGGTTGAATTATTTGCTTTTTACATGATTGGTTAGCTATCAATGTGTGTGCCATATGGAAATAGAGTGGTACCAGAAAGTGCAAATGATGGCAGAATTCACAGATTTTTGTAAAGGCCAGGAAGACAGAGTGCAATAGGTGCACCTGTAAATGTGAAATGGTTATTCCTAAAACAGTGACATGAATACAGGAACTGCAGAAAGGAGACAAATATTAGAATGCAGAACGTTGTCTCCACCTACAGTCCATTATACTGTACAACCACACTGCATAAAAGATTTATGTGTGAAGGGCCCCACTTGCAGGTCATAAATAGTAGGGCAGGGTGGAGGGAGTATTGTAAGGGAGTTGACATGTGTGGTATTCAATCCCAGTGTTTCTGCTCATGGTTAACATTTCATGTAGTCTAACATTCTTAATTGCAATATTAATAATAATAATTATAATTCTAAATGTTATATTTATAAATGATAAAATATGTTTAGAGAGATTTATATAACTCACAATATTACTTTTTTATCTATATAGAATCCCAAGCCGTGGATATGCACGGCTTGGGATATTTGTGGATATGCTCCTGAGGAGGATTATAAGTAGGAGGATTCTACTTATAAATCCTAAAGCCTTGTTTATACTTCACTGTGCAACGGTCCTATGCTGGAAAATAGCAGATACCGGTATGCAAACTCACAGCACATCTCATTCAAGACACTGAACTTGCAGATCTGCCATTTTTGCCATCCAAATGCATTATATGGTTAAGTGTGTGTGTGTGTGTGTGTGTGTGTGTGTGTGTGTGTGTGTGTGTGTGTGTGTGTGGTGTGTGTGTGGTGTTTCCTCCGAGGTGGTGGAAAGCCTGGTGAGGCGAGGTTACATTTCCACATAACTAACTCATCTTACTTGATAAACTGGTCATTTAGTCCTTCAAACTCTCTCTGTGTGTCAAACTTTATTTTATGCCTGCTCACAGGCATAAAATAAATCCATATATGGAGTTATACATATTGTATTATGTATAGGGTAATATTGAATATACCCTGTATCGTTTAAAGGGTAAGACCACTTTTTTTGAGGTTTGGGTTGTGTAGTTACTTTGCCATGATGCAACTCCAAATGTGGACAAGAAATAAGAAATAACTGCTCCAGTGATTAGAAATTGATAATTCAAAATATGCTCCTCATTGACTTACATTGTAGCTAAAACAGCTCTCAAAGTCACTCTTTTAGTACGTAAACAAACAGAAACAAAGTTGATTCAGACAATATAGAGCATCACCAAAACTCATGCGGTTTTATTTTTTCATAAAAATGTTATCTTCCTGTTGATTTGTCCATTTTATTGGGAAGAAAACCCGGACTGGATCCGTGGATCCGGATCCAGATCTTCAAATAGTAAAATCAACAGGAATCTAACATTTTTATGAAAAAATAAAACCGCATGAGTTTTGGTGATGCTCTATATTGTCTGAATCAACTTTGTTTGTGTTTGTATACGTACTAAAAGAGTGCCTTTGAGAGCTGTTTGAGCTACAATGCAAGTCAATGAGGAGCATATTTTGAATTGTCAATTTCTAATCACTGGAGCAGTATTTTTTTATTTCTTGTCCACATTTGGAGTAGCATCATGGCAAAGTAACTACACAACCCAAACCTCAAAAAAAGTGGTCTTACCCTTTAAAACCGTTGACTCAAACATGTAAACAAAATTAAATACGAATGTTGACTCGACTGGCTTCATCAAATTTTCCGATTTAGATTCTGGAAGGTTATATAAGTTCAGACATATATTTTCCTATATAATGCCTAATTTGCATAATTAGGCATAATTTCAGAAAACTTGTAATACAATAAATCATTGTCTTCGTGTCACGGTGAAAATAACAAAATGTGTGAAATATGAAAAAGCCACTCCTGTGGAAGGGTTATCATATATAAATTGACTTATATTGATATGGTATGTTTTTTCCCACGCATTTCGTAATAAATTAAATGTTTGGCTCATGGACTATATTATGTGGGGCCAGCAGCAGCACGCTGCTAGAGCTCTTTCAAAATAAAACAAGTCCAACACACAACAACGGCTGGATGGATGGATGCCTGGATCACGTGACCCCTCTGTTTACAGACATCCGGAAGAAAGAAAAAAAAAAGAAAAAAACATGGAGGACGCCACTAGCACCAGTAGTAATCCTCAATCTGTTGCTGGCAATTTCACGGAGAAATTAAAGTCGTGGCTGTCGTGGTCATGGACGTACATCTTCTTCATCTGGTTCGGCGCGGCGGTCATCATGGTGTGGGTGCTGCGGAGCCCCCTGAAGCTGCAGGAGACCCTCACCGCAGGTGAATGGAAACAGAATGGATGCATGCAGAGGGGCAGTGTAGTGCTAGCATAGATACATAGCCCCCCTGTGTGTGTGTGTGTGTGTGTGTGTGTGTGTGTGTGTGTGTGTGTACTGTATGCATGTATGTGGTCAGCTATATGATCCATCATTAGCTGACAGACATTTAGCGATCAGAGCCCCTTTCGGAACCCCCTCGGTTACCCTTTACTGTATTTTGGACGGCTACACCGCCGTCCAAAATACCGCCGTCCAAAATACAGTAAAGGGTAACCGAGGTTCCCCGAAAGGGGCTATAATAAGAGCTGCTGCTGGCTGGCTATAAAACAAACACCGGTCTATGATTAGATTCTTATTTAACTTTGCAACGAAGACACATCATGCATGCGGTCACTTACTTGGCTAACTAAGTAACTATACGTGAAGTGCACACATACAAAATAATAATACATCGTCTCACTAACGTTACTTTGCGTGCATGCATTGCATGCATGTGCACTCATTGTTACCATTGCAGTTAACTTTACTTCTCCCAGTCAGATGTTTTTTTTAGCAGACTAATAATTATTAGAGAGAATCTGTCACCTGTGTTCGAAATGTCCTGCATGCGAGCCTAGCTCTAGCCCAGGAATGTCTCTGTGATATTGCATACGTTACTTGTATTCCATGATCATTCCATAGAATACCTGTGTTGGGATGGGCATGCATATCCTCCCAGGTAGCATGACATGTAGTTCTATATGTAATATATATCAGCCATTCTAGGGCTATATACTCCAGCTCTCTAACCACTTTCACTCTGTCATCCCTACTTTAATAATAGCCTACTAATAACACCCTAAATTAACAGCCCTTGACACTAAGGTCAAGGCAAGAGCCTCTGTGCCCATTGGGCAAGTCAAGTCATGTTCTACTTGCCCAAAGTTCATGCCTACTTGCCCAAAAAGTACGTGTCCATTATAAAAATGATAGGTACATTTTTAATGACTGTATATATATTTTACTTTCATGGAGCACGTGCAATAAAAAATATCATACCTCAAATATTAAGCTAAATTCCCATATAGCTATGAATATGACTGTGGGTTTGCGTTGTTATTTTATATACAGTGAAAACAGCACATTATAGGTAAATGCCAACGGTGCTGTTATTTTTGCATTCCACAGACCAGAGAACTCTAAACTCAGTTTAGACAGATATCTCGTGCTGTGTTAATTGAGCACTTGACCGCCCCGGTCGGGCAACCTGAAAGCAGACTCCACCGGCCCTAAAGTTGAATTTACCTTTAGTGTCAATTAATGCCTGAATAATTATGAGACCTATTTGATTCTGTGTGGGAAATTCATTTGTCAGCTTCACCCAGCTAATTTCTGCTCAAGTAGTCAGACTTTATAGTGACTTGCTCAGGCACATTGCTGGGGCCAGGAATCAAACATGGGGCCTTTTATTTCCCTCTCTACGCATTGATCTATATGGCTGACCCATACTGTAACTTGGGCATAGGTGAACAACACAAAAACCTGGCTATCTTCAAAAGCTTTTGAATAGGGTGTGTTAAGTGATAGTGGTATGAAGTTCAAGTGACAAGCAATATACATATTCACTTCAGTAATCCTATTTCTTGTCTATCGTTTCAGCATCTGTATTTCTCAATACGCTGACCCCCAAATTCTATGTAGCACTCACTGGAACGTCTTCCCTCATCTCCGGGCTCATTCTGGTAGGTTGTCAATCTCACTTATTATGAATGAGTTTAAGCACCGATGACTTGGACTGAGGTTTGTCCTTCCAGTTGTCTAAAGAGTAGGCGCATAGAGTCTATATATACGGGGACTGCCCATAAATCCGACCTCCTGTTACCTACGTGGCCGGTTAAGACTGAGGTTAGGGTTATAGCGACCTACATGGCCGGTTAAAACTGGGGTTAGGGTTAGCGACCTACGTGGCCGGTTAAGACTGAGGTTAGGGTTATAGCGACCTACATGGCCGGTTAAAACTGGGGTTAGGGTTAGCGACCTACGTGGCCGGTTAAGACTGGGGTTACATCCACCAAGGACAGCTCCAAAATTCGACTTATGGAGGTTTGAAAATCCTGCTTTGAATTGAGATAAACAGAGAGAAGTTTTAACATCCCATAGCTGGTGGTGACGGGGCGATGCCATAGCAACCGGACCAATATTAAAAGCTGCTGTGGGGCTCAAACATTATATACACAGAGTATATGTTGGGGTCCTTATTTATAAAGACCTAGCAAACAACGTCCCCTAGTGGCGGGATCCGGATATATACGGACCTGGCGCAAAAATAATTAAGACTGAGGTTAGGGTTATAGCGACCTACGTGGCCGGTTAAGACTGATGTTAGGGTTATAGCGACCTACGTGGCCGGTTAAGACTGAGGTTCGGGTTATAGCGACCTACGTGGCCGGTTAAGACTGATGTTAGGGTTATAGCGACCTACGTGGCCGGTTAAGACTGAGGTTAGGGTTCGGGATAGTGTTAGTAATCAGTCAGACTAACAGGAGGTCAGAACAATGGCATGTTACCATATATACAGTATATTTACTGCAGATATTTTTGTTCAGTCATGCATGTTTACTGTGTGGACAATGGACTGTCTCTACACCAAACACAATAACTTAGGTGTAAAATAAATACATTATTTTTAAATCGTTCTAACTCAAGTGGATGGCAAAGTCCACACCTGCCCAGTGCAGCCCAGTGTACCTAGGCTGCACACCAACGATATGCAATGTAACGAGTTGCAACTTGCGACCATTTGTAACCGCTTGTCGCCACTTGCAACAGCATCCCCAAACTTCCTGACCTGCACCGGGGTAATTCAGGCCGCTGCCATTTTCTCTCTGCATGCATTTGCAACTGTTCTGTTGCATCGCACATCGCTGGTCTGTGTGTGGACTGGGCAACAGTTATACTCTTCCAAATGTTACGAAACCATCGTGCTGACTCTGTCTAATTCTGCCATTCCACTCCTCCTCCTCAATGCAGATATTTGAATGGTGGTATTTCCGTAAGTACGGCACCTCGTTCATAGAGCAGGTGTCGGTGAGCCACCTGCGCCCCCTACTGGGTGGTGTAGAGAGCAGCTCCACGACGGGCCTGTTCTCGTCAGTGAATGGAGAGGCAGAACCAAGGCCCAGTGTTTCAGGTATCATGTGTGCTGTTTTCTCTTGACCCTGTTTTTCACAATCGGAAGCATCTTGATTGTCGCATCACAGTTTTACACAAGTAGTGTGAGATTAGTTTTTGTGCATACTAGTTCCCAATTTCCCATTGTGTTATTTTTCCAAGAAAGGGAAGAAGAGAGAGAGGGGGGGGGTGTTGGGTTCAAGGAGATCAAGGCAGGAAAGCTTAGCTTATTTACAAACGGCACAACCGTACTAGGGTCTCTCTTCGCTTATTTACAGGTTGTACAGCCGTACAACTAAGGAGTCTCTTTTTGGGGTGCGCACGCTTATCCGACACACCAAAGGTCCGATATGCGGAAATCACCCGTCGCTTCCGACCATTCTTTGGTCCGACATGCTTGCGGTCAGGTTTAGGTTAGGGTTTGGGGTTTATAATGACTGTCGGACCTTTGGTGTGTCGGGACTAAAGTGTGTGTGTGTGTGTGTGTGTGTGTGTGTGTGGGGCACTATCGTATACAATAGCACGTCCCGAAACATTGGGGAGGGACCTGTTTAAACATTTTATTGTTGTCGTTTTTATTTAGAGTGTAAAGTCTGGAGGAACCCTTTGAATCTGTTCCGAGGAGCTGAATACAGCAGGTATGGTTGTCACTGTCAGTATCAAGCTGTTGCTTTCAGACTAGAAGGCTTTCTTACCTTTATTTGTAAAGGCCATTTGGAAGGCCATTTGGAAAGGCCATTTGGAACCCACTCAAGGACACTTTGAGACCCACTAGTGTAGCAGAGTGTTTCCAGTGAGCCAACATGCACAATAGCAAAGTCTGACTCTGTTTGACCAGAATGGAACAGAGCCTTCATTAGTATCATCGGTAACACCTGTGAAGGAAGTATTGAAGCGGCCCAAGTTCTTTCCAAAATGGCGTGTGTGCATATAGGAACGGAACATATAGGCCATACTGCCTCAAGAAGTCATGCAAACATGGCACCATGCGCCACCAATAAGTGTGCCAGTGTTGCAGATTCAGTTTTAGTGAACCATTTGTAAAAAAACAAAATGTCTGCAAATATTGCAACATCTACAAGATTTTACGTCGAGGGTTAAAGGCTCGCCATGAAAGCATACAGTACCAAGCAAACTCCTGCTGTGTATTGCAGGTACACGTGGGTGACTGGGAAAGAGCCCTTGACGTACTATGACATGAACCTGTCTGCTCAAGACCACCAGACCTTCTTTACAGGAGACACCCAGCAGCTGAGGCCAGAGGACGCCGGTGAGTTCCCATCAGTGGTGGAGAAAGTATTCAAATTGTAGTGTACTAATAATGTACTTTTTTACTTAAGTAAAAGTATCAATACTGCAGTATAGAAATACTCTGTTATGAATAAAAGTCCGGAAAACTACACGCTTTGTGTGCAAAAAGAGTGCATGCTTTACCGTCAATTTGGGGCGTCCTTTCCATGAAAAGGTTTGAGACCCACTGTCATATAGACCAGGGGTTCTCAACCTGGGGTTTCGCGACCCCTTTGGGGGGGTTGCCAAATTATTTTGGGGGGTTCCCAGATTATTATATACCGGTATATATAAAAAAAATAATGGCTGGAAAATGGAAATGTCGAGTTTCCTTAATGATTGTTTCTAGTTTCAGTATTTATTTCAGATGTATTTTCTCTATGATTAAGGTTATTGTAGTGATATGGAGCTGACCTGTTCTGACATTCCATATGTTGATCTGACCTTGCGATACATCAGTGTTTTTGGCAGCAAATTTAGATTTTAGTTTTAGTCATAGTCTCTTCAATAGTTTTCATTTAGTTTCAGTCACATTTTAGTCACCTGGAATGTTTTAGTGTTAGTCTAGTTTTAGTCGACTAAATATCATAAGAGTAAATCTACAGTTGATTTAGTCGACTAAAATGTATTTTGGCGGGCCTTGATGTCATTGTAATGACTGATTTTACACTACAAGCTTGTAGATCTGCTATTTTCAGCGTGCAACCAAGTGTAAAATGACTTATACTGGATCTCTTGCCCACTAGTCCCTTCCTAACATTTTAGTCTAGTTTTTATTTGTTGACGAAATTGTCAGTATATTTAGTCATAGTTTTGTAGTTTTGGTAAGTGAAAAAAGGTAGTCGACGAACATTTTTCGTCATAGTATTAATCGACGAAAACAATACTGCGATACATGGCCAGAGCATTTTTCCGGTTGTCCCCAGCCCAAAAATGTTGAGAACCTATGCGAGCCACACCGTTGAATGTTGAGAACCTATGTGAGCCACACCGTTAAATGTTGAGAACCTATGTGAGCCACACCGTTGAATGTTGAGAACCTATGTGAGCCACACCGTTAAATGTTGAGAACCTATGTGAGCCACACCGTTGAATGTTGAGAACCTATGTGAGCCACACCGAACCACACCGTTCAATGTTGAGAACCTATACGAGCCACACCGAACCACACCGTTCAATGTTGAGAACCTATGTGAGCCACACCGTTGAATGTTGAGAACCTATGCGAACCACACCGTTCAATGTTGAGAACCTATGCGAACCACACCGTTCAATGTTGAGAACCTATGCGAGCCACACCGAACCACACCGTTCAATGTTGAGAACCTATGTGAGCCACACCGTTGAATGTTGAGAACTTATGTGAGCCACACCGTTCAATGTTGAGAACCTATGTGAGCCACACCGTTCAATGTTGAGAACCTATGTGAGCCACACCGTTGAATGTTGAGAACCTATGTGAGCCACACCGAACCACACCGTTCAATGTTGAGAACCTATACGAGCCACACCGAACCACACCGTTCAATGTTGAGAACCTATGTGAGCCACACCGTTGAATGTTGAGAACCTATGCGAACCACACCGTTCAATGTTGAGAACCTATGCGAACCACACCGTTCAATGTTGAGAACCTATGCGAACCACACCGTTCAATGTTGAGAACCTATGCGAACCACACCGTTCAATGTTGAGAACCTATGCGAACCACACCGTTCAATGTTGAGAACCTATGTGAGCCACACCGTTGAATGTTGAGAACCTATGTGAGCCACACCGAACCACACCGTTCAATGTTGAGAACCTATGTGAGCCACACCGAACCACACCGTTGAATGTTGAGAACCTATGTGAGCCACACCGTTGAATGTTGAGAACCTATGTGAGCCACACCGTTCAATGTTGAGAACCTATGTGAGCCACACCGTTCAATGTTGAGAACCTATACGAGCCACACCGTTCAATGTTGAGAACCTATACGAGCCACACCTTTCAATGTTGAGAACCTATACGAACCACACCGTTCAATGTTGAGAACCTATGTGAGCCACACCGTTCAATGTTGAGAACCTATACGAGCCACACCGAACCACACCGTTCAATGTTGAGAACCTATGTGAGCCACACCGTTCAATGTTGAGAACCTATGTGAGCCACACCGTTCAATGTTGAGAACCTACACGAGCCACACCGAACCACACCGTTCAATGTTGAGAACCTATGCGAGCCACACCGTTCCCGTGTGGTGCCTGAGATCCACACAAGTATGAACTCATATCTTCTTGTTTTGTGCTGCTGAAAGTCTGACTTGGTTCTATATAATAATGTTGCATAATCTTGTCGTTCTCTCAGTGATGCAAAAGGCCTGGAGAGAGAGGAACCCTCAAGCTAGAATCAGAGCAGCTTACCAGGCCATAGAAATGAACCACGAGTGAGTACAGTGTGTCTGTGTCTGTTGTTCTGCTCTGTCTCTGTGTCACTTTAGCGTTTAAGCATTATCATATACTTTAGCTATTGAAAAATGGCAGATATACAAGCTCATTGCGCGGAACAGAGTGCCGTGCTATACGAGCTTGTAGATTTCTCTTCCCCCACCCCCCCTTTCTTAATGTGTGCAAATCTTTGAATATATCTTTTTTTCACAGCGAACATTTTAACTCGAATCTTTGCTTCCAGGGGGGTCCCTGGAACAAAATATATTGAGATGGGGGTCTTTTTTTGGGCTCTTTGACGTTGAGAGCTTGTAGACTGTCCATTTTAACTATTCAAAAATGTTTTGCAAAATAGTAAAAAAAAATAAGTTTAGGGATAAGGGATTTAGCGGTGAAATGGAGCCCTTAGTGTTGAGTACAGACGATTAGAGGTAGTTATGTATGTAATAGAGATTGTCAACACAGATAAGCGGAAGTGCTTTAACAGTTTACTCCACTAGAGGGGGGGAGTGGCCTCCATCCAGTAATCGTCCGGGAATCCTCCTGTATAGTTGGCCGTAGAAAGGCTTCTATAGCTGGTTTGGAATAGGCCAATATTGTGTGTTGTGTATTTGTCTGAATAGTGTGTGTGTGTGTGTGTGTGTGTGTGTGTGTATGTGTGTGTGTGTGCCACATAGATGTGCTGCAGCCTATGTCCTCCTAGCCGAGGAGGAAGCCACCACGATAACGGAGGCAGAGCGTCTCTTCAAACAAGCCCTGAAAAGTGGTAAGAATCCATTGTAATAATGTATATTTACTGTAGTGACCTATTAGAATCCATTGTAATAATGTATGTACTGTACTGACCTTTTTGATGAATGCCGAAATACTTTTAAAACGAATATAGAAACCAGTGTTGACTAAGATGCTTTTTTGGCGGGTCTTGATGCCGTCGTAATGGCAGATTTTACACTTGCTAATAATAGCCGATCACCGTCTAGTCACCGTTTAGTCACCGTAGCTTAGCTTTCATTTAGTTTCCGTTTAGTTTTTCGTCAGTGAAAAAAGGTAGTCTCATCATCGTATTAGTCGACGGAATCAACATTGCTAGGATCAGGATTTTCAACATTTTACATATGTGTTATAAGGTTAACGGTTATTATTAGTATTCATAAAACTGAGCAACCTCTTGTAGTTTCCCCCGAAATGTTGCCAACGTGCTGGAAAAAACGTGCAAATAGTAGCGCTCGGCGCTCAGGACAGAGATTAATATGTAATGTCATCTAAAGTAAAATCTTTCTCTGGATTGATTGTCTATTACAAATGTGTATCTAAATATTTATATCTAAAATGAATGAATTATTAATTAATGGGAAATATTTCTGTTTTGCATCCACAGCTGGAAAAGATATGAACCTCCTGGTGTACATCAAACGGAGACTGGCCATGTGTGCACGCAAACTGGGCCGTATTAAGGAAGCGGTCAAAATGATGAGAGATGTGAGTGTTTACTGTAGTGTTGTTTTTGGCAGCAAATTTTAGTTTAGTCATAGTCTTCGGAATTAAACTTCATTTAGTTTTAGTCCTATTTTAGTCACCTGGAATGTTTTTGTGTTAGTCTAGTTTTAGTCGACTAAATCTGCAGTTCATTTAGTCGACTAATGTAATGTATTTTGGCGGGCCTTGATGCCGTCGTAATGGCTCATTTTACACTTTTTGAAAATAGCAGATCTACAAGCTCACGTTGTGACCTTGTAGATCTGCTATTTTCAGCTTGCAAAGTTGCAACCAAGTGTAAAATGACTTATACTGGATTGTCCACTAGTCCCTTCCTAACATTTTAGTGTAGTTTTCATCTGTTGACGAAATTGTCAATACATTTAGCTTAGTTTTATTCATAATGGCTTAGTTTTCATTTAGTTTCCATTTAGTTTTCATCAGTGAAAAAAGGTAGCCGGCGAACATTTTTCGTCTTAGTTTTAGTCGACAAAAACAACACTGGTCCAGGCCAGGGATCAAGAATCGATCTTAATTGTCACATTCCAAAGTACAGTAACATGGGTGGAAATTCTTGGTTGTGCAGCAGGCTCATCATTGCAGCTAGAAGATAGAGAGAGAAACAAAGTGCGTAGTAACATGACTAATCTACATGATACAATATGCATGCATAAAAAAATAAATGTTGATGTAGCCTACGTGTATAATATAAGAGAGTCGATTAAAACAAAAGACAAATTATGCGCAGTGTCATGACCAGACCTAGTTCTTGCTGCTTCTGCTGATCTACAGAATCCACTGAATGTGAAGGTAGAGGTACTAGGGGGCTCCCATACTGTTGTCAGGCTCAATATGTCAGTTTGACACTAGGGGGCTCCCATACTGTGTGTGTAGGCTCAATATGTCAGTTTGACACTAGGGGCCATACGGTGTCGTAGGCTTAATGTGAAGGTAGAGGTACTAGGGGGCTCCCATACTGTTTGTCGTAGGCTCAATATGTCAGTTTGTCACCACCACCTCCTTCACATTCAATAGATCCCGTGATCTTTTGTGGCCAGGTGTAAATTCCAGGGGTCCAAATAGTAAATAATAACTAGAAAAGTCGCAATTTCGAGTGTGGTTGCCGCAGTCGCTTACATAGGCAGTAGGCACAGTCGCCCCTCCCTAATTAGAAAATGTCTAACGCTTGAATAGTTTGGTCTTCTGCCCTTGCAAGGGAATTCATGTCTTTATAAAGTATTGTAAAACATAGATTGGTTACATAACCAACAACAGCGAATTAGCTACTACAAACGTTATGCAAAGCTCGGTCAATTCACAGCGGAAGTTAGGTAGGTTACTCCGGAAAATGGAAAATAAGAAAGTGTGACAATAACTATAGTCTGTTTGCCCTTTGGGCAACCACACTAATGAAACCGCGGTAAAATGTTGCAAAAAAACACTCATCTTTTACTTTCTCTAACAACCGGCTAACAACATGAAGGAACCTTGGTTGAAAAGGTATCATGAAAGTGAAAAGGGAGCACATTTTGCGTGGTATTCTCAAGGTTTTGGATATTTCACGTTTCCAATGAAGTGGTCAGCAGCAGAACTGTTGGCGTGTACATTCTGCTGCTGCCCGTGAAATGAATAGGCTGGGAAAGACACAGTGTTATCATGAGGCAATATATGTAGTCATGCCAATGACAACACAATGACCATATGGACAAATAGCAACGTCCATGAATCATGTTATACATTTTGTAATGCGTCCGTCCACCACCATCATCTGGCATTCTGTTTTGTCTTCCCTTTTTACAGTTAATGAAAGAATTCCCACTGCTGGGAATGCTAAATATACACGAAAACCTCCTGGAGGCGTTGCTAGAGCTGCAAGCCTACGCTGACGTGCAAGCAGTCCTTGCCAAATATGACGGTAAGAAAGGCCGCGTTGTTGATCGACGATCCATCTTTCCCCAATGTCAAAAACGTCCCATGTCCAGAACTCCACACCAGTGGTGGAAAAAGTACTCAATTGTTTTAAGTAAAAGTACGGAATTGAAAATGTACTTGAAGTTCAAAATATGTAGAAAATCTATTGAAAACAGCTGATCTACAAGCTCTCAATGCGTCGCGTTGCGACGCATTGTGAGCTTGTAGAGTGGTTAATTTGTGTTTTCTAATCAAAATTCAAATCACCAAAGTAACTAAAGTTTTCAAATAATTGTAGTGGAGAAAAAGTACAAATGTTGGCTCTGAGATGTAGTGGAATAAAAGTACTGGAAATTGGAAATACTCAAGTGAAGTACAAATACCTCAACATTGTACTTAAGTACAGTACTTAAGTAAAAGTACTAATTACTTTCCACCTCTGGTCCACACTAGCATTCATGAACCCATTTAGACCTGTGGCATATGTTTTTTTTAGGGGAAATTTCCTAAATTATGTCAAAAGCACACGTAAAAACTGTGTGTGTGTGTGTGTGTTTGTGTGTGTGTGTGTATGTGTGTGTGTGTGTGCGCGCACGGGGGAAGGGGAGAATGTGTAGGCCTGTCACAAAGACGCAAAACTATATTATACTGATTGACTTTTATACCACTTAAATGGTATAAAAGATTGTTTTTTCCAGATAGGGTGAATCACCGATTGAGTCGGCATATTACCAAAAGAAAGTCTTCTAAAACAGTTGTATTTGGCTGCTGACCCCCATCTGAAAATATGTTGTTCCAGGGACCCCCCAGAAGCAAATATACGAGTTAAAACCGTTCACTGTGAAAGAATATATAGATTTTTGAACACTTTTTTCCAGGACCTACAGTATACGCACCTGCTGTAAAATTAAACCGGGTGTGCGGAGGTCATCTGGTGTTCCAGGTCTTAATGGGTTAACACTAGTATCTTTGAACTGGGCTCTGAAAACTGTGAGATGTTCTTTTCTTTTTTTCTTTCTCTTCTTTTCACACGTGTTCTTTTTCTACAGACATCAGCTTGCCAAAATCAGCCACGATATGCTACACATCTGCGCTCCTGAAAGCGCGCGCCGTATCGGACAAGTACGTATGTTTCATCACGATAGGGAGATATTGTTGCAAGTATGTCTGTCATGGATTGTAAATGACGTAAACCTTATATGTTTTGGCCTGTGTGATATGTGTTGATGTACTGTATGTTCCCCTGCATGAGGCATATTTTACTATTCATTTATAATGCCCTCCGTGCATGTAATCTCTTAAAGGGAAACTTCACCCTTTTTGCAAAAAATATATAATGGTAATGACTTAGAAGATTTAGAACACTTTCCTGGGGTCTTTATGTGTGTTATGTGGTTTTAGATATTTTAGATTGTAGCAGTGTCTCTGATGTCATGGACGCGTGTCAAAAGAACAAGGAGGCGCGCTAGTTTTACCCCGCTGCTAGTACTAACCCTATCTCTAACTCTAACCTAAACATAACCGCAAGCAGGGGAGCAACGCACCCCTCACCAACCTTAATCCAACTATTAACGCACCCCTCACCAACCTTAATCCAACTATTAACGCACCCCTCACCAACCTTAATCCAACTATTAACGCACCCCTCACCAACCTTAATCCAACTATTAACGCACCCCTCACCAACCTTAATCCAACTATTAACGCACCCCTCACCAACCTTAATCCAACTATTAACGCACCCCTCACCAACCTTAATCCAACTATTAACGCACCCCTCACCAACCTTAATCCAACTATTAACGCACCCCTCACCAACCTTAATCCAACTATTAACGCACCCCTCACCAACCTTAATCCAACTATTAACGCACCCCTCACCAACCTTAATCCAACTATTAACGCACCCCTCACCAACCTTAATCCAACTATTAACGCACCCCTCACCAACCTTAATCCAAAAACTATTAACGTACCCCTCACCAACCTTAATCCAACTATTAACGTATTAGTATTAAAAGTCTGTGGTTGTAAAAACAGGGGAAACAGCGGGGCGTGAACACGCTAAGCATGCGGATTGCAAGGCGGCATAGTAGCCCACTAGACTAGCGAGACAGCTGGCAGAATGGGGTTTGTGTTTGTATTAGAAGGTGAAGTTCCGTCCGCGGTTGTAAAAATAGTGGAAGCAGCGGGGCGCGAACACGCAAAGAATGGATTGCAAGGCGGCATAGTAGTCCACTAGGCTGGCGAGGCAAGGTGAAGGCGAGGTGAAGTCCTCCCACGCGGGTGGAACTTTCCTCGGCTACTAATGGTAGCCGGTGGGGTAAAACGAGCGCGCCTCCTTGTTCTTTTGCGGCAGGATCCATTATGATGTGTCATGGACACTGGGCTCACTTACTTCCTGGACTACATGTTGTCTCAGTAAGACAGCCCTCCCCCTAGCCACAAGGAGGAGCAGTGCACCAAAGCTTCATGGGAATTGTAGTCCAGTAAATAAGTTAACCCAGTGTTTGTGAACCACTGATTTAAAGGTGTGTGTGTGTGTGCGCGTGCGTTGAATGGTCCCAGGTTCTCTCCAGAGGCAGCGTCTCGACGGGGACTCAGTACAGCAGAGATGAATGCCGTGGAGGCCATACACAGAGCGGTGGAGTTCAACCCACACGTGCCAAAGGTCAGTCAGACGGGGTGCGCACGCTTTTCTGACACACCAAAGGTCCGAAGCGCGGGGACATACGATGCGAAGATGTGACGGTCCGACATGCGCTGCTCCCGTGCTTGCGGTTATGGTTAGGTTAGGGATTGAGGTTTCGGATCAATAGTATGTCGGAACTAAATCCTGTACCAGTCAGACAGACACTGGCCTCGGAAACCCAGATGTTTTTATTTCCAGGGAGAGAAAAAAAAAGTCTGGGGCCGAGTCCACTTAAATGCGGCATACACAGGGCTTAAAGTTCTCAGTCCTGGGGACTGATTTCAGTCCTGAGGATTTCATAGGGGTCATTTAATGGCATCAGTGTAGATTTGCAAAAAATCATTTTCAGTCTTGGGATTCTTTTTGGCTTTAAGCCCTGGGCATACAGTAGCGCAAACGTCACGCTCACTCTCTGCTGATTTCTGATCATCTGCAGTCTGAACCTTTGTTAAATTGACGCACACGTGTACACACACACGCACACTCCTCTCTCTCTCTGTCACTCTAATTAATTCTCATGTCCAGCAGCTGTGCCTAGTTTCTCCCGGCGGAGTTCCAGTCTAGACAGACACGGATGCAGCGCGGCACGTTGTGAGCTTGTAGATCGGTTATTTTCAGCATGCAACCAAGTGTAAAATGGATATATGTCAGAACAGGTTCTGAACTTCTGACATACTGTATATCTGACATACTAATATTGAGGACATCAGGGATCTCCATCCCTGATGATGTCACGTGATGTCACGATGACCTGGGCACCATGTATGGGGATTTTGAGTGATACACTGACGGGAAATGCACGATTCCATAGTTAACTGCGACCTTTGTCGCGATTAGTCTAGCGAAACATTGAGGCTGCCACCTCACCTGCTGTTACTTCATAGTGTCCTCGGTGCCCATGTGATGTGTCCTTTCACTACCAGCAGGTGTCACTGTGGCTCTGCATAACTATTAACTGTGTTGAGACTAAAACCAAGGGTTTGCATTACATATATATAAATATAAATAGATTTAGAAAATGGCGGATCTACAATTAAACACATGAAACAAATAGCGGGTGTAGCGTGTTACGCAGGGCAGAAACATTGCATTAAATAGTGTGGAAAGCGGGTTATGCAACAGAACTTTTGGATGAAACTGTGTAGGGCCGTTCCTAGTCTCACCAGGGATACGTTCACCAGGAGGTCATAGATGTTTCTAAACGGCTGCACGGCCTGCCGGCATGATCTTGTGACCTGTGTGTGTGTGTGTGTGTGTGTGTGTGTGTGTGTGTGTGATGAGGTAGTTTACTACTGTCTCACCCAAAACTAATATCTATTCTGTGTTAGTTCGGTTTGATGGCTTGTTGGTCTGTTGATGTTGTATTAACAAGTCTGTCTGCACCTCTGCATCCCTGCATGCATATATACTGTAGACACACACACACACACACACACACACACACACACACACACACACACACACACACACACACACACTGTATGCCGCACACAAGTAACACATCCAAGGTAACCAAACTGCAGTTTACTTCACAGCCTATGGACAAGTGGAGTAATGAATTAAGGGATGATTTATTGGACACACTGGGAGGTCAGTTGTGTGTGTGTGTGTGTGTGTGTGTGTGTGTTTGTGTGTGCGCCTGTTGCAGAGTAGGCTCTGGGATTTTGTGGATACCACACCAGGCTACATCACAAGAGCTAATTATGTACACACACGCACGCACGCACGCACGCACGCACGCACGCACGCACGCACGCACGCACGCACGCACGCACACACGCACGCACGCCTAACTCACCACCCCAGCTGTTTCATTGCTTATCTAGACATGCTTTCCTTCTTTTCTCCTCCCCCAAGGCCCTTGTCTCGCTTCTCCTCCTCCTCCTCATCTCCACCTCCCACTGTTTCTCCTCTCCTCTCCTCTCCTCTCCTCTCCTCTCCTCTCCTCTCCTCTCCTCTCCTCTCCTCTCCTCTCCTCTACATGTGCCTGTCTGTTCCAATCAGAACCTCTATTACAGTGGTTTTCGGCTATTTTTCGCTACTTTTTCTTGTCGACCCGACGACCAAATAGGTAATTAAATTAAATGAGTGTGTTTATCTGACTTCATTCCTTCATGCATCACAGGTAGCCTGTCGACGCTTGAACACCCAGAGAAATAGCCTTTTTTTTGCTTTGTAAATTGAATCTTAGTTTCTGCCTCTGGCCTCTGCTGAATGGAGATGGATGAGGCCTGATTTCAGGCACCCGCTTCCAACAGGTGATGGTTGCTTATCAAGCTGATTTTATCGACCTACTGCATGTAAGTCTGGGAGCCTACTGGCTGCGATTGGCATTGAATAAAACGAAAATGACTCGCTGCTACGTGCTTGCTGTTATGTTTAGGTGACGGTATGAGTGAGGCTTGTCATTGCTCAGTAGGCAGTAGACCAAAACGACCGGATTAAGGTTGGCGAAAGTGCGTGCGGTTATGTTTAGATTAGGGCATACATGGGCAACTGGCGGCCCCCGCCTTCACTTAATGTGTCCCTCAGATTAATTTCGGAATACTGATATGTTATTGATTTCAGCTGTTACAATTCCAAACATGCAAACATGACCCGCTTTAATTGCTTAGTCTAAATTAGTAGCTTGCTGAGCAGTATTACAAATAATGTTATTGTCTTTTTTTATGTCCGAAATCAGGATTTCAATTCAAATACAGCAAAAATAGCTGATCTACAAGTTCATCGCGACGCGTTTTGAACTTGTTGATCGGCTATTTTTGCATGCAATGTGGCCCCTCTGGAGTGAGTATGGAAATATAATGGGTTAGGGTATGAGGAGGCGTGTCGTTCTTAGTAGGCTCCCAGCATGTGCAGTAGACCCGATAAGATCGACTTTATAAGTAACCCACTGGGAAATATCGGCTGGTTTTCACTCAAATCCGCTGTTTCAGGAAGGTACAGAGTTTTAGCTCAGGGTTGGGCAACTTTGACGATGCATAGGAGGTGGGGTTGGCGAAAGGGCCTTTCTGTGTGAAGTTTGCATGTTCTCCCCGTGTCTCCTAGGGTAGGCACCCTCACATGTTCTCCCCGTGTCCCCTAGGGTAGGCACCCTCACATGTTCTCCCCGTGTCCCCTAGGGTAGGCACCCTCGCATGTTCTCCCCGTGTCCCCTAGGGTAGGCACCCTCACATGTTCTCCCTGTGTCCCCTAGGGTAGGTACCCTCACATGTTCTCCCTGTGTCCCCTAGGGTAGGTACCCTCACATGTTCTCCCCGTGTCCCCTAGGGTAGGCAGTAGGCACCCTCACATGTTCTCCCCGTGTCCCCTAGGGTAGGCACCCTCACATGTTCTCCCCGTGTCCCCTAGGGTACCCTCACAAAAAACATGCAGTAATCCTGGTCTCTAAACTACCTACCCCCTCCATCAGCCAGGGCGCCTGATGGAGGGGAAAGGAACTGGTCGGAATAACGTGTTCCTTCCACGCGTTACATCCGGCCGGGAAAACTCTCCCCTGTCAGGTGAAAAGAAGCGGCTTTGACTTGGAAGTATAGCGCCCAGGATTACATTAGATAATTGACACTGGGTGGAAAAAATGAGTTGCAAAATCGTGGGATAAATAAATAACAGAGCGTGAGCTCTTGTAGCATGTTTTTTTTTGGCATGCACACACTATTTGTGATAGTCCATCAATTAATTTTCCAAAGATGGGGAAGCAAAACCTTCTGTTGTTACACACCAAATCAGTCTAAACGTGACAATGGAAGGGAACAGAGAGGCAAACCGTTGCTTTCAAGCTGCTTACGGGAAACAACTCTCAGACAAGCTGGGGAGAGAGAACACAGCAAGCTGCAGCAATAGGCTGGGAAAAACCTCTCATTGATAAAGTAGTTTGTGCATCTCTTCCCGTTGTCATTGTTTCCCCCTTACGCTGTTCTTGGACATTGTGAAGCGCTAATGGATTCAGTTGCTTGTCTGCACCTCATTTACTAAAGCATATCCCCATTGCGCAATTCCCTTCCTCCTCGCCCAATTCCCAGTAGACCAAAAAAAACACATTTTCCTAATGTGAGGTATTTTGCGGAGAGGCTTGTTTTGCAATTGTTCGAGGGGGGAGGGGGGGACGGGCGTCAGAAGCTGTGTGTTATTGTTACAGTATATTCATTCCATGAATGTGTAACCCCCCCCCCCCTCCCACTGCTGTGTGTGTGTGGCTCAGTGGATGGGTCCGTCCACCCACTGCGCTGACACACAGGCGTGCATCTCAGAGCCACGGCCCATAGAGCAAATACCAGTGGTGTTTTCGTCGACTAAAACTAAGACGAAAATTGGCCGTCGACTACCTTTTTTCACTGACGTAAAACGAAATGGAAGCTAATAAAAAATATGCTGCGATGACTAAAAGTAAGATCCAGTATAAGTCGCTGCGACGCTTTGTGAGCGATATTTAGTCGGCTAAAACTAGACTAACACTAAAACACTCCAGGTTAAAATGTGACTAAAACTAAATGAAATTTCATTCCAAAGACTATGACTAAACTAAAATGTGCTGGCAAAAACAACAGTGCATAGAACAGATACGCCTTGGGAAATCACTTGGGACCTGCCGTGGTGCACCAATAATTCCGCAAATTGGTCTGACCGTATTCCCTTCATATTACGGGATTTAGTTTCTTTCATCTGAAACGTTTTGCTCCAAACACATCCATCATTTAAAAAGAATATGAGGACATTCGCTCAGAAAATTACTGGATGACATTTAACACATTTACTGCTTCTGACGGAAGGTTCCGCCAGTAGGAATCCAACCGGATTGTAGAACTACAGCTAACGAGCATCGTAGTCTTTTAAAATGAAAAGGTCTTAATATTATTACCTCCTCCCCAAAGATGTCCACTCTATATCTTTTATGTCTGTGGCTCCCCAGTGTGGTGGGGGCCTGTGTTAACCCATTATAGGCGGGAACCCCTTTTGCTGTTCTAAGCATTATGTTATACTTTATCTGTTGAAAAATAGCAGAACTACAAGCTCATAGCATGGCACCAAGTGCCGCGCTATGAGCTTGTAGATCTGCTATATTTTTTTTAATCGAGAAAATGTGGCGCAAATCTTTGAATATATGCTTTCACAGCGAATATTTTTAACTCAAATCTTCTGGGGGGGTGTGTTCAGATGTACATAATGTAATAGTTTGAGAACCACTGATATAGAAACATGAATCATGACAGAAATGATTTAAAAGACATTTCTTTGAATCGTCCATGGGTCTAAATGGGTTAATCTAATCCACCGTGTGGGGGCTATATAGGGGCCCCACTGGGCCAGATTCCCAGGCAAGGCTGCTTCGCAGTGCCCCTGGGTCTCAGACTGACACTTCGGGAAGGTTATCCCCACAGCTAATCCTGTCTAATCCCCCGCCATGGTCACTGGCTCAGCTGGCTGGACCAAGCCGACCAGTAAAGCCAATGAGTCGGCCAAACAGTTGGCTGCTCCGCCAGCCACGTGCACACACACACAGACGACCAGCATAGTCGTTGGTCAAAGCCCTGCTTGGGGTTGAAGCTATCTCACTTGGAAGTATCGCCAAGTCGTATGCTGGTCGCTGGACTCTAAAGCCCCATGAATACAGGTTCAGCCTTGCTGGCTGCCTTCCTGTGTTTACCGAGGTCTGCTGTCACCTTCACCCGTTTTCATCCTCTCTTCTTGCCTCACTCCCTTTTCCACAGCCCAGCCCGCAGTCTTCAACCCTAGTCTCTATCCTCCTCTTCCATCCATTAATATCACAAGCCCCAACGTGCCTCTGCCTCACCTCTGACCACCTCCTGACCAGACGTCGGCCATTTCTACAGGTGCGGCGAAGCTGGACGGGCAGCCAGCTGGCTGCCGGCCCGCCTGACTCACTTCACTAACCCTGACACACTCCCCCCCCCCCCCCACACCCCATCTTTCCCACATCGATTCCAGCGGGGGGAGGGCCAGATAGTGTGTGTCATGATGCAACCTCACCCCGTCTCCCTCGCCCTTATACCCCCACCCCTTCTTCCCAGACAGGGTACCTGGCGTATCCTGCCTCCTCCTGGCCCCCCTTTCTCTAACCCTCCCTAACAGGGACGTGCAGAGACTGAAACGTGCAGGGGCTGAAATTCCCAATAAAAGGGCACTTTTGGCCAAAGTTACCGAACATATACATGTAGCTGAGAGACATGTTTTTCTGTGTTTTTTTTTATCGTCTTTTTGACCTAAATTTTACTAAATCAATGGCCTGCAATGAAGAGAGAGCCAAGGGCCCCTGGGCCACGACCCCAATGGATAATTTGTCCCTGTCTAAGCTGATCTACAAGCTCTCGACGCGTTCGGAAAGAGGCAATTCTCCTGACTGCTGGCATGGGCATTTGCATTTATTTCACTATAGTATGCATATAGCCTGCATTCATGGTCTGGAAGAGGACAGTTTTAAAAGCTAAAAGGGACCAAGGGTCTCCAGCCCCCTTGTCTAATGTGTGCACGTGCCTGCTCTGCTCTGACTGCATACTTCCTCCTCCCGGTGTCTCTTCTCTTCTCCGATTGTTAGAAGGCTTGAGGCAGCAGAAGATAGGCCCTCACACTCCTCCTCCAGTTCCAGAGACAATGGGCTCTGGGCCCGACAACCATCCATCCTCCCGGCCCTTTTTCCTGTCTGTCCTCCTCCCTCCCTCGTCTTGACACTTCTTAACTACCTCTGGCCTCTGCCTCCCCCATGAGGGGCTGCCCGTGGAAGGCAGACAGTCAGCCGGTCAAAGAGAAAACAGGGCCCGGACTGTGGGCTCCGTCACACGTGGTGCCATTCTGGCCACCGTGAAAGCAGCTTCACGATTTTTTTTTAAACGATGGCTTCCATTTTCGCATTGCAACTTTTCAGGAATAGACTGACCTGCAGTTTTTATTAGCTTGCCCCACAGTCCTATGAGACATTTTTGTTTGCTATTTCATCATGATCATTGGACCAATTATTATGAAGATGGGTTGAAAAGTGGTGAAGTGCTGACCGTTAACTCATTCTCTGCCAAGTGTCCAGAGTTTTGGCCAAATGGCCCAGGCTGCTAGCCTGCGTTCCGCAGATCTGAAAATGTCACTCCCTACTCAGTGTGGACAGAGGCTGCTTGACACGCATCTCATAACGTCAACTGTTACGTAGCCACGTTGTTGCTGATACGTCATCAGCCAGCGCCACTCTGTCCATGCTTCTCACTGTTGACAAAAATAGTGTCGTTCAAGAATTGAGAGTAAAAGCAGTAGCTGCGCAGTGCGGATTGGTACAACGTCAAACTGGTGTTTATCCAGTCAACCATTTCAGCCTTCATTATGGCCTACCTGTGGAGAATGTGGAGAACTCTCCGCAGCGAATCAGGCTGCAACCCAGGCCTACCAGGCTGGGTCTGATGTCAGCTGTCTGTCCTGGCATGTCGTATAGCATCAGACCTGGTGACACCTCCGCCCCTCCCCCCCCCCCCCCCCCCCCGCCCCCTGCTCTACCGCGTCTCTTTGATGAAGGGATTGAGTTTCATACGCTCTGCTTTTATCCTGAGGCGGTCGTCATCATAAGCTCCTTCTGATTATAATCTTCCCTGTTTATATCCCCGCACAATGGCATCAACCTTGTAGTTGTTCTTCTGGGCACGCACACACACACGCACACACAAATATTAGGAGGAAGATCCAGACCTACAGATGTTAAGATTAGAAACACGAAACCTCAGGAGAACTGTTGGCAATCCTGGGAAACTGCAACAACATGTGTTTCAGGATACAGATCACGGGTACAGGAAGTATCGTGTCCTCCATATATGGCGACCGCCGATTTTCCAATGCCTTAGTTCTTGGTTTTGGCATTCCTGCAATCTGCAGGCCTCTCCCAACTGATTCATGGACATTACCGAGACATTACCGAGGCTTCCGAATATATTTTTTCTTATAATTTTTATCTCACGATTTTGCAACCCATTTTTTCGCCTGATCCTGACTCTGGTGTTTTACAGTATTTATTAGAGATGAAGAGCCTGATCCTGACTCTGGTGTCTTACAGTATTTATTAGAGATGAAGAGCCTGATCCTGACTCTGGTGTCTTTACAGTATTTATTAGAGACGAAGAGCCTGATCCTGACTCTGGTGTCTTACAGTATTTATTAGAGATGAAGAGCCTGATCCTGTCTCTGGTGTCTTTACAGTATTTATTAGAGATGAAGAGCCTGATCCTGTCTCTGGTGTCTTTACAGTATTTATTAGAGATGAAGAGCCTGATCCTGTCTCTGGTGTCTTTACAGTATTTATTAGAGATGAAGAGCCTGATCCTGTCTCTGGTGTCTTTACAGTATTTATTAGAGATGAAGAGCCTGATCCTGTCTCTGGTGTCTTTACAGTATTTATTAGAGATGAAGAGCCTGATCCTGTCTCTGGTGTCTTTACAGTATTTATTAGAGATGAAGAGCCTGATCCTGTCTCTGGTGTCTTTACAGTATTTATTAGAGATGAAGAGCCTGATCCTGACTCTGGTGTCTTTACAGTATTTATTAGAGATGAAGAGCCTGATCCTGTCTCTGGTGTCTTTACAGTATTTATTAGAGATGAAGAGCCTGATCCTGTCTCTGGTGTCTTTACAGTATTTATTAGAGATGAAGAGCCTGATCCTGTCTCTGGTGTCTTTACAGTATTTATTAGAGATGAAGAGCCTGATCCTGACTCTGGTGTCTTTACAGTATTTATTAGAGATGAAGAGTCTGATCCTGCCTCCGGAGCACATCCTGAAGCGGGGCGACAGCGAGGCGGTGGCGTACGCCTTCTTCCACCTGCAGCACTGGAAGAGAGCAGAGGGAGCCTTAAATCTACTGCACTGTACCTGGGAGGGCAGTACGTATATCCACTCACTCACTGTTTAAATCTACTGCACTGTACCTGGGAGGGCAGTACGTATATCCACTCACTCACTGTTTAAATCTACTGCACTGTACCTGGGAGGGCAGTACGTAACACCACTCACTCACTGTTTAAATCTAATGCACTGTACCTGGGAGGGCAGTACGTAACACCACTCACTCACTGTTTAAATCTACTGCACTGTACCTGGGAGGGCAGTACGTAACACCACTCACTCACTGTTTAAATCTACTGCACTGTACCTGGGAGGGCAGTACGTAACACCACTCACTCACTGTTTAAATCTAATGCACTGTACCTGGGAGGGCAGTACGTAACACCACTCACTCACTGTTTAAATCTAATGCACTGTACCTGGGAGGGCAGTACGTAACACCACTCACTCACTGTTTAAATCTAATGCACTGTACCTGGGAGGGCAGTACGTAACACCACTCACTCACTGTTTAAATCTAATGCACTGTACCTGGGAGGGCAGTACGTAACACCACTCACTCACTGTTTAAATCTACTGCACTGTACCTGGGAGGGCAGTACGTAACACCACTCACTCACTGTTTAAATCTAATGCACTGTACCTGGGAGGGCAGTACGTAACACCACTCACTCACTGTTTAAATCTAATGCACTGTACCTGGGAGGGCAGTACGTAACACCACTCACTCACTGTTTAAATCTACTGCACTGTACCTGGGAGGGCAGTACGTAACACCACTCACTCACTGTTTAAATCTACTGCACTGTACCTGGGAGGGCAGTACGTAACACCACTCACTCACTGTTTAAATCTACTGCACTGTACCTGGGAGGGCAGTACGTAACACCACTCACTCACTGTTTAAATCTACTGCACTGTACCTGGGAGGGCAGTACGTAACACCACTCACTCACTGTTTAAATCTACTGCACTGTACCTGGGAGGGCAGTACGTAACGCCACTCACTCACTTGTTTAACCGTCGAAATGTATAAAATGTCTTCTAAATCCTGACAGTTTTCTGTCAGGATTTGCGCCACATTTTCACGATTTTTTTCAAAAATAGCAGACCTACAAGCTAAAGAAAAAGGATTTACTAGTGGACTAGTTGCTTAATGCCCTAATGTGAATCCAAAAGTTTTTGGTTGGCCTTGGTGTGGTGCTCGCCGTCAAACTAAAATCCCATGCTCCATGTCATTGTAATGCACGTTGCATGTTTTTGGTACAGAATATCACTTTAGATGTCTGTACTACTAGTATAACTGATGCTTGGTCAGTCATGTCATTCTTTTGTGTTTTTGTCGGTCTCTCCCTCCAGCCTTCCGGATAATTCCCTACCCTCTAGAGAAGGGACACCTCTTCTACCCCTATCCAGGATGCACAGAAACAGCAGATCGAGAACTGCTGCCCTGTGAGTATACGGCCAAGAAAAGTTGCACACCGTTTATTAAAGAAGTAGTGAAATCTAGTGTTTCTGAACCAATCAGAGCATCACGTCCCTTCAGACTATGATGCTACTTTGTGTGTTACAATGGCAAAAGAGAGCCTGTGGGCTGTTCTCTCTCTGTTTTATACTGGTTGGTGATGAGGCCCAGGTGTGTCACAATCTCCACTCTACTGCCACTCCCACCATCCATCATCAGCACTGGAAAACACTAACAGTGGATTATACACAGACCAAAACACCACTAGGCCACCTAGGACCGTAACACCCCTTCCCATAAAAATAAACATACTGTACACTTTACAATGTTCAACTTAAATGGGTAAAGTAATATCAACAATATGGAAATTGTGGGGCAGAGGTTCATCGTTGGCATCCAGGGAGTGTGTGTGTGCACAGGTTGGCATCTACCGGATTAACAGTGCCGGAGATTAGCTGGTAACAGACGGACGAACGGACACAATCACACATACACACACACACACACACACACACACACACGGACGGACAGACGGAGTGCAAAACATACTCATAGTTTTATGATGAGGTTGAATGACTCAAACAATTAAATCATAATGACTTTGACCATGCCTAAGAAGAGCAGCATCAGGTACTCTTCCTGTTTCTGGAAACACTGGAGAGAGTAGGGTTTTTTTTTTTTTGATTTCTGTATATGTTGTTGTTGCTGTTTTTTATATGTATATGTTTCCCTGTATTGTTGATTGTTATGGACCATGTAGTGTGACTGAAATAAAGATTGATTGATTGATTGATCTCCCCCCTCCCTCCATCTGTCCTGTCCAGCGTTCCACGAGGTGTCTGTGTACCCAAAGAAAGAGCTTCCATTCTTCATCCTCTTCACAGCAGGCCTCTGCTCCTTCACTGCCATGCTGGCCTTGCTCACACACCAGTTCCCAGAGCTCATGGGCGTCTTCGCCAAAGCAGTGAGTATTAGTGTCTCCATTAGTGTTGGGGGAAAAAAAGTTCTTTCCATTAGTCTCTTCCTAACATTTTAGTCTAGTTTTTATCTGTTGACGAAATTGTCAATACACTTAGTTTTAGTCACCGTAGCTTAGTTTTCATTTAGTTGGCATTTAGTTTTCCTCAGTGAAAAAAGGAAGTCGATTTTTGTCTTAATTTTAGTCGACAAAACAACACTGCATACGTGCCTCCGAGCATATTTCCATTGTGGTTTCTATTTCATTGCATAACATACACGTGTGTAGATTGGCTAATATTAGGCCTAGTGTAGCGCCCTTGGGAATACGGTCAAACAAGTATAGGGCTAAAAAGAAGAGTGGATAAAAAAATAAGTATAGGGTATTTAGTTAACACTAATTGCCCGGGGTTATTTTTTTATCCATTAAACTATAGCGCCCAATCGATTTATAGCAACGAAGCACTTTTATCGACGGACCAGATGTTGTGCCGGATGTGGCTGTAGCAGCTAAATGTAGCCAAAACACTCTTGATGCGATCGACAACAATGGGAGGTAAGATTAAGTCTAACGCGACTAGCGACTGGACAGCGTCTAACACATGATCTTTTCTTAGAATTGGACGGGATGATTTAGATCGCGAGTTATTAACGTTTTAAGATTTTCGTTGTCGTCGGCTAAACAAGGGAACATTTTCGATGACGTCCCACTGTTGCGCAACACTGATGATTGCGCAACAGGCGCTCCTAGGCTGTCGAGCGATGCGATCGGTTTTCATATCAATAAACTTTGTCTTGGATGCTGGGTGTTACTAATAGAAAGGACGGTGAACTTCGTCCTGGACGCTGGGTGTTACTAATAGAAAGGACGGTGAACTTCGTCCTGGACGCTGGGTGTTACTAATAGAAAGGACGGTGAACTTCGTCCTGGACGCTGGGTGTTACTAATAGAAAGGACGGTGAACTTCGTCCTGGACGCTGGGTGTTACTAATAGAAAGGACGGTGAACTTCGTCCTGGACGCTGGGTGTTACTAATAGAAAGGACGGTGAACTTCGTCCTGGGCGCTGGGTGTTACTAATAGAAAGGACGGTGAACTTCGTCCTGGACGCTGGGTGTTACTAATAGAAAGGACGGTGAACTTCGTCCTGGACGCTGGGTGTTACTAATAGAAAGGACGGTGAACTTCGTCCTGGACGCTGGGTGTTACTAATAGAAAGGACGGTGAACTTCGTCCTGGACGCTGGGTGTTACTAATAGAAAGGACGGTGAACTTCGTCCTGGACGCTGGGTGTTACTAATAGAAAGGACGGTGAACTTCGTCCTGGGCGCTGGGTGTTACTAATAGAAAGGACGGTGAACTTCGTCCTGGGCGCTGGGTGTTACTAATAGAAGGGACGGTGAACTTCGTCCTGGGCGCTGTGTGTTACTAATAGAAAGGACGGTGAACTTCGTCCTGGGCGCTGGGTGTTACTAATAGAAAGGACGGTGAACTTCGTCCTGGACGCTGGGTGTTACTAATAGAAGGGACGGTGAACTTCGTCCTGGGCGCTGGGTGTTACTAATAGAAAGGACGGTGAACTTCGTCCTGGGCGCTGGGTGTTACTAATAGAAAGGACGGTGAACTTCGTCCTGGGCGCTGGGTGTTACTAATAGAAAGGACGGTGAACTTCGTCCTGGACGCTGGGTGTTACTAATAGAAAGGACGGTGAACTTCGTCCTGGGCGCTGGGTGTTACTAATAGAAAGGACGGTGAACTTCGTCCTGGACGCTGGGTGTTACTAATAGAAAGGACGGTGAACTTCGTCCTGGACGCTGGGTGTTACTAATAGAAAGGACGGTGAACTTCGTCCTGGACGCTGGGTGTTACTAATAGAAAGGACGGTGAACTTCGTCCTGGACGCTGGGTGTTACTAATAGAAAGGACGGTGAACTTCGTCCTGGGCGCTGGGTGTTACTAATAGAAAGGACGGTGAACTTCGTCCTGGACGCTGGGTGTTACTAATAGAAAGGACGGTGAACTTCGTCCTGGGCGATTGGGGTGTTAAGAGGAACTTTAATGAAGTTCTGGTCTCCAATAAATGATATATTTTCTAACCATTTAATCTGTTGAGCATTTGATCGATCTCTGCGATTCATTTAGATCAGACAGTGACGGTAAAATAAGGTACCAAAATAAGTAAAACGGTAAAATAAGTAGCTAAATTATTAGACCCACTCACTAATCCCATTATTAGACTTCTATATTTGAATATGATACCTTTCTCTGTCGATTGTTTACTGACTGTTTTCAAAATGGTCCCAGGTTGAGTCTGTGTTTAGCTTGGCTGATCATTTGAAGCTTTGCCATTTCAGCTTGGCTCGGCTCCGTCTGTAAATATATGGTTATCTGTGTTTTAAATCTATGGTTTTTTACTTTCCTTTGCTCCTTTTGCAACCTGAACCTTTTTTTTTAGCTCAGGCGGTTACCCGCTGCCTTCCGTCACTGTCAATAGCACTAGAGGCTCATGGGAGTCGTAGGCCCACAAAGCCACTGTATCCCCCTTTTTAAAACAAGTTTGTAGTCCTATCAAAACTATCGCTAACACTATCAACAGTGCAAGCTTATCACCGCAGGAAAGACAACAGCGTGGCGTGCAACCTTCACAGCCCCCTCAATATCGTAACTATTCTATTAGGATGGCTCTGATATGGTAACCCTGCTAATTATGGTTTCTCTTTAGACAGCCGTGTAGCGAAAGTAAGGCATGTAGATTAGAACACTGGTTCCCCTAACGGTGAGTCGGGACCCTTTTGTGTCTCACGGCCCCTTTATTTTTGGTTTCAACCTGTGCAATTCATGTGTGCATTTTCACTACCAGCTAGCCTTAAGCCCCATTCAGACTGAAGAAGCAGAAGCTAGCTTCTGCTTCTTCGTCCCATGTTATCTCTATGCAGAACAGCTTCTGCGTTTAAAAGCTGGAACAATAGCTTTTTTTTGTTTTTGCTTTTTTTTTTGCTCACCGGAGCTTAACTTTAAAGCAGCTTTTAAAAGCTGGAGCTTTAAAAATCTGCGTGTAGCCAATCAGAGCACAGCGTGGTTTGAGGAGGCGGAGTTGAGCTCATTTTACAAAACCGAAAACCCTCTGGAAAGCTGTCCGACCCAATTGTCCGCATTAAAAAAGAAACTTTTTGAATATGGGCTGTATATGAAATATGAATGGATATTTGGCAAGACCATAGCATATTTTGTGATAGAAATTAAAGTTTATATGAGAAACAAGTTGTCGAAGCGGTGAAAACAGGTTGTGTTCCGTGTGCCGTCGCGAGTGTCACGTTTCTGGGGACAAGTCATCGTGCATTCACCCCCCCCTCCGGTTCTCATCGAAGCTATGGATGGACTACTGAACTGAACTCTCCGGAACGCTATCCGTCGCTGACGCTGATTGTGGACTAAACAGTGCACACACACACGGTTGATAAATTAGCAGATATAGATAGATAGACAAACAACTAAACAATAGTTGTGTCGGGAGTTTTCGCCAAAACCTTCCCCGAGAAGAGGGAAGTAGCAGCCCGCTCTCAGCGCGTTTCTGTGCCGATCCTCGTGTGTCTCTCGGTAGTATGTTGAAGCTTTTGCGCCGTCAATCAATACCTTTAAAATAAATAATTAATAGCCTTTATATCAGTTGTATGTACCCCCTCTATTTATGCAATATGTTGCCCATGTTTTGTGATTGGTTTGCTGCGTTCTGAATCGATAAACCAATCGCATATATTTATTTGAGGGAATCATTTCAGACAGCGCCGAGATAGGAGCTCCCTTCCACGGGAGACTTGGGACTGAATGTCCGGAAATCGCACGTAAACATAAGCTGTTTTAATTGCTTTTACGACGTGCTGGATACATACAATTGTATTTCTACGGTATGCTCTTTCTAAATCAACATTAACATTACATACAGAGCCGCCATTTAAAACAATGCCCGGAGTGTTTCGCTCGTGGCCTAGGGGGGAGAGGAGAGCGGAGTGTGGGGGGGAGACATGAACACTGAAGACGGGGAGGATTGAGATCCGGTCCGTTCGGTTATTTACAAACAAGTTTACCAAGATTATATTATTTATTCATCCATACATAGGTTATGATGTAACTAAATATATCATTATTTCTCCTCTACAGTCGCTATTTTACATTTTAGACTTTCAAATGCGCATCTGCTCAAACTGCCTGTCTCTCGTCTCAAAGCCAGACAGCCAGTCCAGGCAGCTTGAGTGACAGGTACCTTGTACACGCCCACTTTCTCAAAAAAAAGCTGCGTCTTTTAGCTTTCTGCTTCTGCTTTTTAAAGCAGCTTCTTCGGTCTGAACGGAGCTTAAGCCTAAAGCCCCATTCAGACCGAAGAAGCTGCTTTAAAAAGCAGAAGCAGAAATCTAAAAGACGCAGCTTTTTTTTGAGAAAGTGGGCGTGTACAAGGTACCTGTCACTCAAGCTGCCTGGACTGGCTGTCTGGCTTTGAGACGAGAGACAGGCAGTTTGAGCAGATGCGCATTTGAAAGTCTAAAATGTAAAATAGCGACTGTAGAGGAGACATACTTATATATTTAGTTACATCATAACCTATGTATGGATGAATAAATAATATAATCTTGGTAAACTTGTTTGTAAATAACCGAACGGACCGGATCTCAATCCTCCCCGTCTTCAGCGCTCATGTCTCCCCCCCACTCCGCTCTCCTCTCCCCCAGCTGGCCACGAGCGAAACCCTCCGGGCATTTTTTTAAATGGCGGCTCTGTATGTAATGTTAATGTTGATTTAGAAAGAGCATACCGTAGAAATACAATTGTATATATCCAGCACGTCGTAAAAGCAATTAAAACAGCTTATGTTTACGTGCGATTTCCGGACATTCAGTCCCAAGTCTCCCGTGGAAGGGAGCCCCCATCTCGGCGCTGTCTGTCTGTCACTGACCTCGGCTGGCTATATGTGGCAGTAGCCTAGAGTCAGACCGCTCCTCCACCACCCCCACGGACCCTCACCGTTTACACTGACTACAGCATCAGCACATTTAAAGTTTGCTTTTAATTAGCAGATGATGTGAAACATTGTGCCAACTAGTAGTAGGCTATGCATACTTTAATTACTTAATTAATAATCAATATCACGGTGATATTATCACCGGAACGGAGTCCAGTGCAACGGACATGTGCACATGCATATCATACAACTGATATAAACTTTATATCAGTTGTATGATATGCATGTGCATAGAGAGATCAATAATTAATAGCCTTTATAATAAAGGCTATTAATTATTGATCTCTCTCGCGCACACACACACACGCGGTGCATACGACGCGCTGGGGACTCTGGACTTTAGTTATTTGTCTATAGACTATATATATATATATATGCTCATTTATAAACCGTGTGTGTGTTTAGTCCACGGTCAGAGACAGCTACGGGGTTCAGTTGTTCACCTCGGTGGGAACCGGGAGGGGGTAATTACTGCAGGGGCACTGAGAGAGAACTGGCTCGCAAGTGAGCCCCGTGTCGGCTCCTCCACCGTCCACGGTGCTCAATATCTCACACACACACACACACACACACACACACACGTGTTCTATCTATCTATAAATATAGGCTATCTACTATCTTTCAACTTTTGGTATGAGGTTCATCGATAGGCCTACATGAACGCAATAGACCAATTTAAATGATTCCCTCAAATAAATCTTATATGCGATTGGTTTATCGATTCAGAACGCAGCAAACCAATCACAAAACATGGGCAACATATTGCATAAATAGAGGGGGTACATACAACTGATATAAGGTATGATCAAGGCCCCACTCCTGTAGTACATTACTAGCGCCACTGTACTACTACCACGGTGATAGTGCCTCGGGTGACCTGCGGCCAGACCCCGTCGTCGAGGAGAAACCTCGAGCGAAAGTGGACCGACTTCTGGACCCTGTGGCCCGGCCCGCGGAGGACCCCCTAAATTGAGACTGGGTGTCGAGGAGCGTACACCAGTGGTCAACTCCCTGTGCTCAGGGCGAGGTCCCGCGACAAGGGCAATTAATTTTAGTGCGAGGAAACGTCCAGCAAAACACACGAGGACCGGCACAGAAACGCGCTGACAGCGGGCTGCTGTTTTTGGGAAAACTCCGACACAACTATTATTGTTTAGTTGTTTGTCTATCTATCTATATCTGCTAATTTATCAACCGTGTGTGTGTGCGTGCACTGTTTAGTCCACAAACAGTCCACAAGCGACGGATAGCGTTCTGGAGAGTTCAGTCCAGTAGTCCATCCATAGCTTCGATGAGAACCGGAGGGGGGGGTGAATGCACGATGACTTGTCCCCAGAAACGTGACACTCGCGACGGCACACGGAACACAACCTGTTTTCACCGCTTCGACAACTTGTTTCTCATATAAACTTTAATTTCTATCACAAAATATGCTATGGTCTTGCCAAATATCCATTCATATTTCATATACAGCCCATATTTAAAAAGTTTCTTTTTTAATGCGGACAATTGGCTCGGACAGCTTTTCCAAGGCTTTTTGGTTTCGTAAAATGAGCTCAACTCCGCCTCCTCAAACCACGCTGTGCTCTGATTGGCTACACGCAGATTTTTAAAGCTCCAGCTTTTAAAAGCTGCTTTAAAGTTAAGCTCCGGTGAGCAAAAAAAAAAGCAAAAACAAAAAAAAGCTATTGTTCCAGCTTTTAAACGCAGAAGCTGTTCTGCATAGAGATAACATGGGACGAAGAAGCAGAAGCTAGCTTCTGCTTCTTCGGTCTGAATGGGGCTTAAAGCAGTTTTTACTTGAATGTATTGTTCTGTTAACTGAGTGAGAAAAAGTAACTGAGTGTTAGACTCAGTCAGAAGTCAAAATGTTTTGTACATCAGTTGATAAAACCTTTACGATAAGCTTTTTTAAGAAAGGTACTTTCATGCCACAAGACTGGAGTAGATTGTGATGAAATCCTATGTATTGAATCGAGAATCATTTTGAATAGAGAATCATTTCCAGAGAATCTGGGAAAAAAATGCTTTTAATGTAAAAAATAAAATCGATTTGAATCGAATCGTGACCCCAAGAATCGGAATCGAAGTCTATAAACACACACCAATGTGATCTGTTGTATTACTGTACCAGACAAATTGTTTCCAAATGTTTGATATTGTTGTGAATTTGAATTTACATGAAACAGTTTCTGATTACATTTACACATGAACTAGTCCATGCAGTTGCGAATATATTAGAGGTCTAGTTTAAACGTTACAAGTTTAAACTAGGGTTCTGGGTAACATTTGTACATTTGTAAATTTTGACCCGTCAAAACCTCTACTTGGGACTTAAAGGAGAATACTAGAAGGCTTTCTTACCTTTATTTGTAGTTGTTGCGTCCCCACCAAAGAGGTCCAGGTGTTATTTTGTGCAAAAGTGCATTATTTGCTATTTCCCCTACCATAAGCCCTCAATGAATTGCATTGAATTGAATGGGGCTATGGGGTGTTGTGCTAATTTGCTTATTTGTTGTATATATCCTCTCTTCATAATGTAAATAGTATCCCAAGTCGCGCACTTTACTACACTTTAAATAAGCGAAAAACCCAACCCCCATTGAGGGCTTATGGTAGGGGAAATAGCCAATAATTCACTTTTGGACAAAATAACACCCGGACCTCTTTGGTGGGGACGTAACAACTACAAATAAAGGTAAGAAAGCCTTCTAGTATGGAATTCTCCTTTAGAGATCTCATTCATACTGCATGTAATTTAATAACTCAGGAAATGTTTGGCAGGCTGCTGTTTAGAAATGAAGCTAGACGACGCTGCTCTCCTGTCAGTGTCTGCTTTCCATCCTGGCTTAATAGTTTCATGTCATGCTCATAGAGTCCAATGAATGACAACACAAATGTTAGTTGTGTCAAGAGTTTTCCTGGAACTCCCTGGAGATAGTTTTTTTTTTTTCCTACATAACAAACCAAAGATAAAGTTAAAGTACTGGTCAAAAGTTAAACAGTAATTTCTAACATGTCATAAAAAGAAAACCTTGGGCTATATTTTCGCCCCTAAACTACTTTGCCTTTGTTTGCTATTTAGATTTTTTTTTAATAGTTAAAATAGCCAATCTACAAGCTCACAATGTGTCGATGTAGATCGGTTAGTTGAACTATTTACGTTTAACACAATCGGCGCCAGGATTTCTTTCAAAATAGAAGCCCGGGGTGCCGGGAAGTTATGGCCGCTTTTACTCTGTAAGCCCCAGAGTAGTCACATTTGTGTCACCTGGAACGTTTTAGTTTGTTTAGTTTTAGTCGACTAAATCTACAGTTGATTTAGTCGACTAAAATGTATTTTGGGCGGGCCATGATGCGCAACGCGTTGTGAGTTTGTAGGTCGGCTATTTTCAGTATGCAAGTGTAAAATGACGTATACTGGATCTCCTGCCCTTCCTTTTTTTTAGTCTAGTTTTTATTTGTTGATGAAATCATCAATGTCTTAGTTTTAGTCATCATAGCTTAGTTTTCATTTAGTTTCCGTTTAGTTTTCGTCAGTGAAAAAAGGTAGTCGACGAACATTTTTCGTCATAGTTTTAGTCGACATGAACAAGTCCCACGCTCTCCCAGACAGAGCCGTGTGTTCTGCAGTCAAACATATTGCTTCATAAACACGTTAAAAAGTGTAATATTTACGATCCAATGAGTTTGAGAGAACCATACCCATTGTTTAACGGTTTGGACTGGTTGCGGTTCTCTGCATTCAGGTTGCAAAAGAGCAGAGCTCTGGTGGTTAGACCAAGTGGGTTTAATAATAATCACACTAGCATCAAAATAAAAAAACGAGCACTATGCATTTTGAAATGTAACTTTTACCGTGCATTTTGAGCCAGAGAATTTACTTTCTGAGCCAAATAGCAGAATGGGCATTTTAATAAGTAGGGGTTTAAGGATTATGTAGCGCTGGGAAGAGATCTCTCTGATTTTGTTTTTTTAGCTGAAGACTGTTCTTTTTTTTTTGCTTGCAGTTCTTCAGCACCCTCTTTGCACCTCTGGGTTTCTTCGCGGACAAGATGGAAAGCTTCATCCCGGCCAGTTTTTGGCACCCGCTGACTCGAATCTGACCTCCGCCCCGCACCGTGTCCACACGCGCCCCACACACACACACACACACACACACACACGCGCGCACACACGCACACGCACACACACACTCCAACGACACTCCAGTCGCAACAGCACAGAAAGGAGAAGAAAATGTTTGCTCTCCTGTCTTCAGCATTACTGCACAAAGTAAATCCTTTGTGTTCATTTAAACCCCCGAAGAGTGTACAAATGGACCCTTATGGGTCCATATTATGAGTCCATTTGGTTCCAATTGAACGCTCTTCTGAGTTTTTTTTTTACTGCGTGTCCACTTCACGGCCGCATTGTTACTGATTATGTTGGCTGAGGTTGTATCAACACAGCAATACCAGTCTTAAGATGCTCTCCCACACTGCTCCGCTCCGCTCCGGCAGCCTGTTCCTTCTCCGGGAACACATTGAGCAAATACTGTACCATTCAACCAGGATTTCACATTCCCCTTCATTTGTCATTATTACGTTAACGCTACATAACGGTGGGAAATTGGGGATTGTGTGAACTGGCTCTGAATCGAATCTGGACATTTTTTATCATATGAAATTATTGTTGTTGGTTGTTGTTATTATTTCAGAGCATACCTATTTACACGCACCTCGACAGTGGGTGCAGGGCCAATAAGGCAATTATGGAGGACCCTAACACCATTCTTTTGGTAAATAATTATTTTTTTGAATAAATAAACGACAACATTTCGATCTTGACAGATCTTCATCAGGTCAGTAATATGACTATACTGACCTGACGAAGATCTGTCAAGATCGAAATGTCGTTTATTTATTCAATAAAGTAATTCTTTACCAAAATAATGGTGTGCAGGCCCTACCTCCTTCCATCCCGTATTATTAATAATATATCATGAGCTGACCTCCTGCTGTCACTAGTAGGTGGGATTATTTTTGTCCAAACAATTTATTTTAGTTGAATTAACCATTAAGACGTGGAATGCATCTATGTCACTTTAGCTTTAACCACTTTTATCCATTATGTTATACTTTATCTATTGAAAATAGCAGACCTTAGCACGGCACCGAGTGCCGCGCCACAAGCTTGTAGTTCTGCTATTTTGGAAATATCGTGAAAACGTGTGCAAATCTTTGAATATATATTCTTTCGCTGCAACAAACGATTTTTAATACATACATACTATTTTGAGGGTCCTTGACATGAAACATTTTGAGAACCTCTGATAGAGAAACCTGGGTTTTTAGAAAACTTTTAGGATTTGAGACTTGAAGAGTTGTAGAATCGACCTCGGGTCTTAATGTAGGTAGGGTAGGTGGTATTATTTGGTCCAAACATATATTTTTTCAATAACAGACTCCTCATCATCCAGCTCTTTAATTATTTCTTTCCGATGTCCGTATACGTACCCCGGTGCTAGGGGACGTCATATCCCAGGTCTGTATGGTTGAGTCCCACCGCAGAGCTGATACTGTATGCACAACATAGTTTTAGATCTCGTTCCATATAGCTCGCAGATTCCATGTGTGGTATACAGACAGAATCCCCTTGTGTCACATTTGGAGCCCCATAGTCATCCCGCTGGGACAGATTTAATGTTTGTGAGACCCTCCTAAAAACAGAGCTGTGATTTACAGCCTTGGAAGTGCCTGCGGTGTAGATGCAACAACAACAATGCCGCTCTCGGCTGCTTCCACAGTTGTTGTCACCATGATGGAGCATGCTCACACCTCAGCACCTCCGCTGCCACCACCCCCGCAGCCCCCTCTCTCTCATCCACTGCTCACACCTCAGCACCTCCGCTGCCACCACCCCCGCAGCCCCCTCTCTCTCGTCCACTGCTCACACCTCAGCACCTCCGCTGCCACCACCCCCGCAGCCCCCTCTCTCTCGTCCACTGCTCACACCTCAGCACCTCCGCTGCCACCACCCCCGCAGCCCCCTCTCTCTCGTCCACTGCTCACACCTCAGCACCTCCGCTGCCACCACCCCCGCAGCCCCCTCTCTCTCGTCCACTGCTCACACCTCAGCACCTCCGCTGCCACCACCCCCGTGGTCCCCTCTCTCGTCCACTGCTCACATCTCAGCACCTCCGCTGCCACCACCCCCGCGGTCCCCTCTCTCTCGTCCACTTCTCACACCTCAGCACCTCCGCTGCCACCACCCCCGCGGTCCCCTCTCTCTCATCCACTGCTCACACCTCAGCACCTCCGCTGCCACCACCACTGTTTATTTCGTCGACTAATACTGTGACGAAAAATGTCTGCTTGCCTTTTTTCACTGGCAAAAACTAAGTAAACTAAGCTACGATGACTAAAACTGAGACTACATAATGTTGACAATTAAAAAACGAATAAAAACTTAGACTACAATGTTAGGAAGGACTAGTGGACAAGAGATCCAGTATAAGTCATTTTACACTTGGTTGCATGCTGAAAATATAGCCAATCTTGGGGGGGGGGGGGGGCAAAATAAGTCAATGTAGCATACAGATCAGTTCAACCACATTAACTCAATATGCGTCGTCTATTTTAAAAAATAAATCTTGAAACAGAAAATTATTAAAGTATATATTATTTTTTTAAATACTTTTTAACAACGCAAAGCGTAATGTGCGGGGTTCCCTGACACAGGGATTTTGAGCTTGTAGATCAGCCATGTTTGCTATTTTTTAATTGGAATCCTGAAAAGTACCATTTTTATTTTTATTTCAAATGCATTTTGTTATTAACTTTATGAACTTTAATGCAAATACATTGGAAATAAAAAAAACACTACAATTATAATACTAGTCATTCAGCTTCTAATATAGTCTTAAGTAATTAAAGCGGGTCATGTTTGCATGTTTGGAATTGTAACGGCATGTGGCCCCCGGGGGCCGCCAGTTGCCCATGTACTGTAGGGCAGTGGCTCCCAAACCTTTTCATCTCAAGGACGCCCAAATTGACACCTTTTAGCCCGCGGACCCCCATTTGAAACGACATGCCAGGGACCCCCTATAAGAGAAGACCCCCAGTTTTACATACATTTAGGGTACGGACCCCCCATTTAATGGCATTTATATCTCTGGGACCCCCAATTTATATAGTGAAATCAATGTTAATTTAACTCTGAGAGTGTACAAATGGGGGTCCATTTGTACACTCAGAGTTACAGACCCATAAGAGTCCCATTTGGTTCCAAACTAATTTAGCTTGGTACCCCCTGGAACTCCCTCAAAGACCCCTGGGGGTCCCCGGACCCCACTTTGGGAACCACTGCTGTATGGTACATGTGGTCAGGGGATAACAACTCGAGGAGGCATTGGTCAATAAATTCACAAGCTGCAGTGCGCCGCACACACCCCCGTGGCACAACAATAACCGCTGCGGTGCGGTGCTCAACCACATGAGCCCCAGCGTCCATTTTCTGGGCAATGTCGTAAGAGGTGAACATTTTGGCGAAAACAATTCACAACATGATGCGTTGTGGTCTCGTAAAATCAGCTATAGGCTATTCGGCTAGAGATTTGGTGTAGACGGTGGAAGAAAGATGGGTTCAAGGATAGAGCCCTGGAGGACTATATAGGTATATGTGGTTTAAATGTGCACATTAGCAACGTGGCCATATTTATAGGGGGACAGTTTACACAGTATTAGCCCATTAACCCATTTAGACCTGAGGGCGATTAAAAAAAAAAGGCTTCTACAGTTTTCTGGAAAACCCATGTTTCTGTGTGTCAGTGGTGCTCAACCCTTTTCAGGTCAAGGACCCCCAGAATTATCTGTATTTGGCTGCAGACCCCCATCTGAAAATATGTTGTTTCAGGGACCCCCCAACCCCCCTCCCAGTAGCAAAGATTTGAGTTAAAAACGTTCACTGTGAAGGAATATATATTCAAATATTTTTCTAAATGGCAGATCTACAAGCTCGTAGCAGTGGTGGGAAAAAAAGTACTCAAATGTTTATCAATACTGCAATGTAGAACTACTCTGTTACAAGTAAAAGTCCAGAACTCAAATGTAAAACGTTACTGACGATGATGTACGGACAGTCGGACACTCCAATACGTGATGCTTCCGGGGTAGTCAAAGTGCCTTCTATGTCAGTGGTTCTCAAACTTTTTCATGTCAAGGAAAACCAAATTGACACTCATTAGCCTGCGGACCCCCATTAAAAAAAATATACGCCAAGGACCAAGAGAAGACTTTTACGGCTCTAGCAGTGATTCCCAACCAGTTTAATTTCAAGGACCCCCAGGTTTGACCTGATTTTAGGCTATACGGTCCCCCATTTAATGGCATTTCTATCTCTGGGACCCCAATGTATATTGTAAAAATCTAAGTGAATGTAACGGGTTCCATTTGTACACTCACTGAGTTACATAAGGGTCCATTTGTTTACTATCTATTTAGCTGGGGACCCCCTGGAACTCCAAGGACCCCTGGGGGTCCCTCGGACCCCACAGCTTAGCACACTGATGTGGCACTGTAGCTAGAGATGATCTGAACTTTGTTGGCCATACATGTGCAACTACGATATTTTAGTCTAGAGCGATAAACACACAAATTTACATCATCATTATCAATTGCAATTCTGCCGATTTTCTAAAAAAATAATAAAAAAAGTCTTCTAAATACTAAAAGTCTTCTGAAAAACCTATGTTTCTATGTCAGTGGTTCTCAAACTATTTCATGTCAAGGAGCCCCAGACTTAGATGTACGTATTTGGCCGCGAACCCTGCATCTGAAAATATGTTGTTCCAGAGACCCCCCTCCCCAGAAGCAAAGATATGAGTTAAATAAGTTCGCTCTGAAAGAATATATGTTCAAAGATTTGTGCCACATTTCCACGATTTATCAAAAATAGCTAACGTATAACAATGCTTAAAACACCAAAAGGGGTTCCCGGCCGCCCTGAATGAGATAAATCACTCATTTCCACTGTGTGAATAATATGGTCAATATTGTCCAGTGGCTTTTATCGTGTAGTTAAACTAGCCCAAGAAGTGACGAAGTGATGTTGATTTGTGCATTTTAGGAAGTAGCCAGTCAAAGTATGGTTACCACTGGAATTACCAATCGTTTTATTCAGACTTAAAACATTTTTCTATCAATGCCACGAAGACTGTTTGACACATCCAACAAGAGTGATCATGAATGTTTACGTTTTTTGTTTTTTTTTACATCGAAATGCATCGTGTTCTGGTGAAACTGGAAGCAATGCTGAAGACGGGAGAGCATAATAGTTGACCTAATGTAACTACCATTGGATGAGTTCCAAACAAAACGCAACAATAAATTGGTGTTTGAATGTACATAAATATCGTGGCTTGTGTTTTGAATTAATTTTTGACCGCTTTGCTGCTTTTATTTTACGTTGAATAGGTACGAGGAAAGAGCGGACACGACATCAGTGGTGGAAAAGGTACTCAAATGTGTTACTTATAAGTCAAAGTATCAATACTGCAATGTAGAACTACTCTGTTACAAGTTTAATCAAAATTTACTTGAGTTAAAGTATCGGTATATCAAAATGTACTTTAAGTACCAAAAGTAAAAGCAATCGTGTAGAATGTCCCGTTTCAAGTTTTATAAGGTATAAAATATATTTGAGTGGTGCAACCACCACTCCCTTACGGAGCTATGTGTGTGGCTGGCTGGTTGTTTTTCACCACCTGTGCGCAACCTAATAGACACACAAACGCACATGCACATATTAACTTTATATACGATGATTTTGGGTGTGCCAGTACAGTACTAACAGTACAGTACAGTAGAGGGACCCCGACACGGTAACTGTCATTTCTCGTTTCGGACGTGGGGCTGCTCGCCCGCTGGCCGTGGTCCTGTGGGTCTGGATTTCCGGTGACCCCCACACAGAGTTGCACCACTCACTTCACACGGGTGTAATGAATGGATCTACAAGCTCACAATGTGTCAAATTCATGAAAAATTAATGCAGCCTGCGGGTTAATATCCAAAAATGGATATATTATTGATTTCAGCTAATTACTAGTATTAAAATGTTGTTGTCTTTTTTGATGTCCAATGTATTTGTATTTAGTTCATGAAGTTAAATAAAAATGTTACTTTTCAGAATTCCAATTCAAAAATAGCAAAACATTATTCAGGATTTCAATTCAAATATAGCAAAAATAACTGATCCACAAGCTTGTATATCGCCTATTGTTTTTGCTACGACAGCAATATGCAATGTGGCCCCTCTGGAGTGAGTGTGGAAATATAGTGGCCCTCTGGAGTGAGTGTGGAACTATAGTGGCCCTCTGGAGTGAGTGTGGAAATATAGTGGCCCTCTGGAGTGAGTGTGGAAATATAGTGGCCCTCTGGAGTGAGTGTGGAAATATAGTGGCCCTCTGGAGTGAGTGTGGAAATATAGTGGCCCTCTGGAGTGAGTGTGGAACTATAGTGGCCCTCTGGAGTGAGTGTGGAACTATAGTGGCCCTCTGGAGTGAGTGTGGAAATATAGTGGCCCTCTCCATTGTCAAAGTTGCCCACTCCTGTTCTACACTGTGTAGTGTACTGTAGCTTAAATACAGTACACCTCCAGACCAACAAGATGGGGTTAATTATAGCAGGCGACATGGACAGTGTTGTAGGCCATTGTTCAGGGGAAATTGCCTTGTTTAAACACGAAGAAAAGTATAACAAAAACAATTGATTTAAAAATGAAATTGGGTTGAAACGTAGCACGGGTGAAGCTGACAAGATAGCCGCACACACACAGTGTGCAGCAAGTATTCATTCTGTGAAAGAGATGTAAGGTGGTTCAGCAATGTGCTTTTCCCCCAGCTACCAATGATGATGCCGTCACTTGGCAAGAACACGACACACACACACACACACACTGCGGTCAAGCCCAATTTTATGTCCACAGAAAGTGCTTGATTACCACTGATAGGGGCCAAAAGGGCTCTCTTCAACGCCAAGAAAAGCAATGAAACTATGAGTTATTTTAGCCAAAGATTTTCAACACTTTGGCCTAAGTAGTCCAGATGGGGTAATTTAACAATTCCTAAAGAGTACACATATCAACATATTTCCCATATTACTGTGTACAGATGATATTAATCATTTGATTGGGGGGGGGGGGGGGAACAAGGGTTATTTTATAATAAGTAATTTATATGCAACTTGAACAATTTCAACTCATTAAAAACGGAAAAGCGTCTTTGTCCACAGCGAGCTTGTAACATCTGCTGTTTTTGTACATTTTGGAAACAATCTTGAAAGTGTGATATGAGAAGAACTACCGATTTAGAAGGCATTGTAGCATCAGGCCTCACGGTCTTAATGGGTTAATCCATCATGTCACAGCAGTGTTGTTTTTGGCAGCAAATTTGTATTTTAGTTTTTTTTAGTTTGCAGTCTCTTGAATAGTTTTAGTCACCTGGATTGTTTTAGTGTCTAGTTTTAGTCGACTAAATATCACGAGTAAGACGCGCGAACGCAGATCGTAAATTGCAATAACAATTCACCATGACTCAGCCATAACCATATAAGGAGTCCCCAAAGCAGCTATACGTCCAAATATGGAGTGTGTTGCATCAATGACAAACTAATCACTCAGCTCCATATATGGGCACAAAGGGGGGACGGACACACGGACACACACACAGACATGATCTGCTAGGTCTCATAGTAAGTGCTCACTGCGTTCGCAATATGCCGTCGTAATGACAGTTTTTTCACTTGCTGATCTGCAAGCCCACAACGTGCTGAGACGCGTTGTGGGCTTGTAGATTGTCTATTTTCAGCATGCAACTAATTGTAAAATGACTTATACTGGATCTCTTGTCCACTAGTACCTAACATTTTTGTCTAGTTTTTATTTGTGGAAAAAGGTACAGTCGACATTTTCCGTCTCAGTGTTAGTCGACGAAATCAACACTGAAATCAACAATCCCTTCTCCGGTGGTGTCCCTGAACGTGACCCGTCCCACGGGGCTACACACCCCCCCCCCCCCCCCCCCCCCAGGGGCCCATTTTAGCTCTTGAGAAATGTTGTCACATTGAGATGCCCATTTTGATATCACTATGGGTGGCACACAGAATGCCAGCCATGCCACCCATGTTATTTTTACAGACTTCAAACTGGATCAAACGTTTGTCAGGATCAAAGCGACTCATGTGGCCGGCCAACACATTTGGAGGCCAGTGGAGCGTGGCGTGCCTAAGCCGTTCAATGGGCATGCATTTTTTCTAATCATTCCGTACAACAAAGGTGTTGTGTACGGTACTGTACAGCAGTGATTCTCAAATAAAATACATTTAAAAAACCGCACTCGCGTGAAGTGAGCGGTGCCTTTTATCACAGTGATGATGTCTGATGATGTCAACATGACGTCACAGACGGACAGACAGACCAGAGCCTTATAGATACAGACAGAGTTACGCAAACTGCGTTCACTTTATGGGGCTTCAGTCCAATGGCGGCTCTCCTACATAGACTTCTATTGAGAATGGGGACAACCAACTGGGACAAGTCCTGGACCGGAAGTAGGCAGAAATGCATTGGACTCAGGCAACAGCCCAGCTTTAATGATCTTAAATCCCTTTATTTTAGATTGTTTTGTTGTAATAGTACAACATAAACATTAAAGAGACTTTAGTTGTTACTGTACAATACTTTAAAAGAGTTGTCATGTTCCACACATGCTTAAAATAGCTCTTATTTGTGCCGCCCTCGTTGAAAACAATGTTTTCCAACTCCAGCGTGTCTCAGTTCAGGCTGCATGAACAGTGCTCGAGCGCTCGGTTTCCGCCCATATGCACACGGCTGCCATCTTGCCAGCAAGGTGCTACCTAGGTGCAACTTCCCATTGACAGCCCATTCATCCAAACAGAAAAGTCCTATCTGATTGTATTAAATAACGTCAAACTCACCAACATTGCAGCTGTAGGGAAAGCTTGAATTATCCTCTTTCTATCTGCAATATGTTTGTTTAATAAATAAACAAATTCTAAACACGTGGTACACTGATAGGGCCTGGTCAGTACTTGGATGGGACTATGTGATAGTCAACGAGCAGGGAGTAGCTCATAACATGTCTACGGTGGAATGTTATTGAACAAACACATTGCAGATTGAAAGAGGATAATTCAAGCTTTCCGTACAGCTGCAATGTTGGTGAGTTTGATGTTATTTAATACAATCAGACTTTTCTATTTGGATGAATGGGCTGTCTATGGGAAGTTGCACCTAGGTAGCACCTTGCTGGCCAGATGGCAGCCGTGTGCATATCATCAATATTGTAACTCTTCTATTACAGTAGATGGCTCTGAGACAGACATACAATATACACAAAGCTGTGCATGGCCAGGGACCCCCATAACGTTCAGAGTTACAAACGTTTGATAGTCCAATCATTTGGTTAACTATCAAACATTATGATGGGGACCCCCTCAAGGACCCCTAGAGTCCCCAGACACTACCTTGACACCACAGGTGTACAGATCATCACTGGTACAAGGGTCCCAGGGACCATGGTCAACTTAAAATGTTTATGTACGTATCGTTGCCTTCGAGTAGAAATCTCCATATTTAAATTATTATTATTATTTTATTGTTTTATAATTGAATGCCCTACTTCATCAAACTACAGTGTCACACAAAAGTGGAAAATAATTAAGCAATATTACACGAGAGTATGTGGTTTAACGTGATTATTGCCACGACAGTGATGCGGTCAGGAACGAGATGTAGTCGAGTTCCGCAAGCATCACTGAAACTTGTGGACTGAAACTTAACCTTTCTGGTATGCGGTCAGGCTTAGGCTTGGCTCAGGGAAGAGGACGCCCCTGCCATGCATAGTCCACCATGGCACCTTGGAGGTGCGACAAAGAAAGCAGGAAGACCATCCTTCTGTATGAAATAATAGATTCTGTCTGACTATTAACGGTTGGATGGCACTTACACCTGCCTTCTAATGAGAGCGCAAAATCTGTCTTGGAATCGATCTAATATACGACAACCTTCCCTGTGTTTCTTCACTAGTGTGATCCAGAAGAACACAGTTTGCCGGCCACTGCTACAGAGCTGATCATGAGGTTATACTGTATCTCTCCTTTGAATTGAATTGAATTGTATCTCTCCCTTCTTCTCTGGAATCCTGCCTCAAAGCAGACCAGAGGTCATTCCCTGATATCATCACTACGGACACATGCAAAATGCAGCTGGAACTGGGGATGGCAATGAATTCTGCTTTTGAAAGCTTCCCCAGAAAACATTGATAGAATCTGCAGCCTTCATCATCACAAAAGGCTTTTTCAGATTTTTTCTTTGTTTTTCAACATAATTATTATAAAATGAAATATCTGCTGAAACCGATAAATTAGTTTGATATCGATCCGATACCGTTATGTTAAGGCCAATATCGGCCGATACTGATGTAATGACCGATTAATTGCCCTTCCCTACTCTCAACGTGTTGCACTGTGATGTGTTGAGAGCCTGTAGATCTGCTATCTTTGAGTGGTGCAACCACTCCTATAGACAGCTACATATGTGTGTGTCCCTGTGTCCGAGCAAGTAAATAGCGTTATAGCGTTTGTTCAGTGTCACTGTTGCACAGGCTAACGCACAGACACACACAGGCCAGGGAGGATGGCTTGTACAGCACAAGTACAGTACAGCAGCACTCACTTCAGACGCACCACTCACTTCAATCGGGTCTGATTTTTTTGCTATAAAAGTCCCCTTTTAGGGAAGTTCAGCCCCTTTAGCCTCTGTAACATTCTCTGCACGTCTCTGAGTATACACGAGCGACGGGAATCTGGCCTGACATAAAGGAGACAATGCTGAAGGAGAACGGAGGAGCTCTAATGTGAGTGACAGGCTGGATCAACGAGGTTTAATATAGAACTGCTGGGGTATTTCTGAGCCCTTTCCAAGGTGACAATAACACCCCCCACCTCACATTAATATGCACATCACGACTCTTTCACTCCGCGCTGCACCAAGCCCAAACACTATAGTGGTTGGAAAGTAACTTTTAACTTGAGCATTTAAAAAGAATGCTGATACTTAATTGCACTACTTCAATCAGGAAGGAGATATGGTGTACCAGCATACAATATGGTCAGACTAAAGAGGTCCTTTGTCCACCAGTCGACCTTGAGGCTTAATCAGGAGTTGCAGTAGCCACAGGGTAATCTAAGCGGTCGATATTGCTCTTGTCTTCATGTCTTTATGTATGTAAATTGTCTTGTTCTTTGTGTTATGTCAAATGTGTGTATGTGTTCTGTTATGTGGGTCGCAAGACAAATTTCAGTGTGAACTGACAATAAAGTACTATATCATATCACTTGGATTCTCAGGGTGCAAATATTGTACTTTTAACTCCACTGCCATTTATTTGGCAGTTTAGTTATACTACTAGTTACTTTTTTATAAATACAACATATTAGTGTTGTAGTAGCCTACTTAAGTCTCGTCTCGTCTCGAGTACTCGTCTCGAGTAAATTTTCATTTACTTGGTCTAGTCTCGGTCTCGCATGTAATTTGACTCGGTCTCAGACCAAGGGACAGAGTCAAATTACCCCCCACCGAGTCCGCACTCGAGTCACTGCGATTCAATTAAATTAATGTATTACGAGGAGCCCATGCATTCGCAGCTGACGCTGTACCTCGCAAATGAGGGAAAAAAAGATAAAGAATTCTGCTCTTGGTCACGACTCGGACTCGACCCCATAGAGTATTAAAAGGATAGAGAATGAACCGGCGTGATAGCCCCGCCCCCAAAATGTGGTGCCCAAAATGCGGAAGTGCAAACGGGCGCTCAATGTTAAAGCCCAGCTGCAGTTTCCTCGTCATAACTCCACGGGTCCGCCTGCAGTCCCACCTCTTACCACTAGGGTCCAGTGGTTCAACGTTGGAGAACTGCACTGGGGGCTTGCTCAACCCCCTCCTACACATCAATTGATTGAAATCAGCCCCACCTTTTACCAGTTACAACATTAAACATTTAAAGTTAAACCCTAGATGACCAGAGTCCCCCAGGTCTCTATTCTGTATTTAAAGGACCACTTCACCACTCGGTCTCATAGGAGGGCTGTGGGCAGTTCAGAAACCATCTTCCAGTGACATCGATGGGGAATACAAGCTAATAGAAACTGCAGGCTTTCTAGTCCTGAAAAGGTGCAATGCAAAAATGGAAGCCATCGTTCTCACGATAATGAAAATCTAAATATTGTTGTAAAATAAATAATCTTGTTTTAAAAAAACTCTGCCTGATGATGATGTCACTGAAAGATGGTTTCTAAACTGCCCACAGCCGTCCTATGAGACACAAGCTGAGTAGAAAAAAAACGTGCCATTTTTTCATGATTATTAGTGAGGACCTATTAAAGATCGGTTGAAAAGTGGTGAAGTGGTCCTTTAAGTCCTTTAAGTTGGGGACACAAAAGCGACAAAAAAGTAGGACCCGGAAGTATCTCTGGAGGGGGCGCTCACGTCACGGCTAAAATACTGACTACCGCTCTTTTCCCCCCTCTACACCAAACCGTCAAATGCAACGTGCTGCTTTGTGAGCTTTTAGATATGCTATTTTCACGAATGTCCCCCATTCAAGTGGTTGAGACAACTCATATTATTGGAGCAGGCTACACGAGTACTTTAATAATTATGTGGTACTGCAAACTTCATATATTAATGTGAATACTTCTGTACTTTTACTCCAGTAACACTTTGAATTAAATAAATTTTCTCTTACAACAGTGTATTTGTCATATTGCTAAAATTGGAGGACTTAATTCTTCCACCTCTGATGGAAAACACGCTAGACTTGGACTTGAAAATCTGAACTGATGCTCCACAATTCTCTATTGAACTCAATTACAAAATACAAAAGACTAAACATAACGTTTTGTAGCTCAAAACCATGCAGACCTGCAGCCTAGATCCAAATGAGTCACTGAGAAATTCAACATGACCCGACCCAGGCCTGTCAGCGTTGTACAAGTCTATCGAAGTGTTTTATTTTTTGTGTGTTTTTACTGCCCAGGTTTCTTCATACAATGTCACCACTAATTGCCTTTATGAGTTCCGTGAGCCCACTGACATTATAGTGGCAGCAGTCGTCGTCCACTGAGTCGTCCATTTGTTTCACCTAATTCGGTCGGACGGGACAGATGCTGGATTTTGCTGGACCACAAACGAAGGCGCGTTGCAAAAATACCTCCAACGTTGAGTTATCACACAGATCAGGGGCCGCAGCGTGCATGTCGCTGGCCCCGTAATAACACAGAGGCTGTACTGCAGCTTCATAATTTACACGCAGCACGCTTTTTTTTGTGTTGCAATTAACTTTTGACATGTGAACTTTTGATACCGATATGGCTTGTTCTCTTTGTTTAAAAAGCATTTTGGTTTGGCCCTCCTATTCCTCGCCCCTCATTACGCTCACTCCAGGAATTCGGGGGTTGACTTCACTGTTCTGAGCCGGTTGTCAGAGTCATTTAGATCTACAAACCCCTCGGAGGGCCGTGTCTCCAGTGGGTACGTCCAACAACACCGTGTCTCACGGCTGCATTTAGCCAATTCTGGACGGGGAACCCCTTTTGGTGTTTAAGCATTATGTCATGCTTTAGCTGTTGAAAAATGTGCAGATCTACAAGCTCATAGCGCTGTGTTATTTTTTTAATACATTTTGAGCGTAATTCTGGGGGTCCTTGGCATTGAAATAGTTTGACATAGTCTGACATAGAAACATATAGGACTTTCAGAAAATTGTCAGGATTTAGAAGGCATTTTGTAGAATCGTCCTCAGGTCTAAATGGGTTAGTGAATGTTGACATGAACCGTTCAAACGCAGAGCTATATCAGCCACTCTACTGTTGCTGTGTGTGTGCAACGTCTTGGCCTGCTTTCATGCAACACTTCACCCTCTTGCAGACTGGCCATGCAGAGCCAGAAGGCTTTGTGCACATGCAGCAACAGTGAAAGCAATCAGTTGCTATAAGATTGCGATATGAAAGTGTTCTATCGCGATGACACAGTATTGAGTCTCCATCATGGCCCGTAGCACTTGCCCTAGCCCCGACGACCTTACAGGCATATGCAAAGGCTCAACTTATGTAATTTAGATAGCACTTTATGTAGACTTAGATAGCATTTTAAGCAGACTTATAGCATTTTATGTGGCCAGCACTAGAATAGCATTTTAGGTAGACATAGCACTCTAATATATATATGCATAGTTTCATTATATAGATATTCCACTGTTACGTTCTAAGCTTATAACTACTTTTTAATGTATGTGATGTATTGCCATGCTTTTTTGTTCTTACTTAATGACATGTAAATCGCTCTGGATTAAGAGCGTCTGCTAAATGTCTAAATTGTAAATTGAGTAGCGGTTCTCAAACATTTCCCTATCAATGACGACACATATATGTATTTGGCCACGGATCTTTAGCCTGGAAACCAGACAAATCTGCCACAGGGAAACAATATCCCTGGGGAGGTTGGTCTGGCACGCGTGAATTCCGTTTGTGTACGAGCATAGGCATGGTAACGCCCCGCCTGCCTGTGATTGGTCTACTGACACTGCCCGTCTTGACTGTCCTCCAAGACGCGAGATTACTCTGTGGTGAGATTGAGAAATAAATAATACAAGACAATGACAGCTGGGCACGCACGACAGAATGCAGCCCTGTAACTAACTTGTACGTTTTATTGTTTGTGCCTGCCGTTTGCTTTGACTGAATACGTATGTTGTACTATGATTTGATTTGGGTAAATAAAGTGTTAGTGTTGATTATCGTGTATTAATGTAATTATAGTAAACTAATATTACACTAAAAAGGATAAATAATAATGTTTCAACACACTTTATTTTAGAACACACCCAAATCATATTATGGCGTGCATGTTCAATCAATTATTCCTTCAAAGCAAACGGCATAAACAATATTAGTTTGCCTCTTCTACAAAAATAAAACGTTAGCGTTCTCTTGTATCATCCGTACTACTTGTATTATTTCCCACCACGGAGTAACCTCGCATCAGACTATCCAGGATTCCAGGCATCCAGCATATCCACCTCGGACGGAGCTCGGAGGACAGTAGGCCAATCACAGGCAGGCGGGGCGTTACCATGCCTATGCTCGGACACAAACGGAATTCACGCGTCTGGCACTCCTCAGTTTAAAATATATCGCTCACCCCAGAGATGTGAGTGACCAATCGGAGCCCACTATTCAAAGTGAGACATTTTTTGCGGTGACGTTGGAATCTGTTTGAAACCGTCCCTTGGAAATACATCTTCCACGCCCAAGTTCCAGATGAATATCTACGCAGTGATTTTGTCTGGCCATGTCAGGCTAACAGATCCTATCTGAAAAGATTTTCTGGCAGCTATAGGGACCCCTGGGCCTAATAGAAGATCTGCGTCGTTAAAATGTTTCGACATTTAAAAGAAATGCGCAAAGTTTAAAATAGGATTAAAGTGGTTGAACTTAAAAGTTTATTTAGTCATTTATAGCTGCGGGTACCCCCTGGAATCCCCATAACCCATTCTGGACGGGAACCCCTTTTGGTGTTTTAAGCATTCTGTTATACTTTAGCTATTTGAAAGAAGGGACATCCACACACTGCCACTTGCTAGTTCAAGGCACTTTATTAAGCAACGTTTCGGTCTTGCGACCTTCCTCAGGCTTGAACTACTTTAGCTATTGAATAATAGCAGATCTACAAGCTCATAGCTATGTAGAGCTTGTAGATCTGCTATTTTTTTTAAGACGCGGAAAAGCCGGCAGTAGTCAGTTGAGTGACAGCGAGAGACATGGAGTCGCATGAGTGACGTCACTTGGGCAGCGACGCAGCGTGCCTTCAGCACTTCCTGCTTGACTTCCTGCCTTAAATGCAGACACGTCGCTCCAATGAAGTGCAGCGGCCAATGAGGCATCTATATATATTTTTCTATGAAGTCACCAACCAGATGATAGCATTCAAATCCGCTAGCTCTAGCAGCTTTTGAACTTACTGAATGATTACGGATGAATAAAACGAAGACATTATAACATGACCCTTGAGTGTGGAGGCTAACGTATACAATAAAGAATGGCTTGATATTGACCATTGCAGACAGAACCTCACAGAGCCAAAGACAGTCACATAATGTTTTCATTTATATAGAACAGAAATAAATGCATTCAGTGGGGATTTCTATCAGCGTTTGTATACAGCAACGGCCCACGCAGGGCAGGCGGACGACACTGCTATAGTTAATGGTGGGCCTCCTGGCAAATGCTAGCATTTTCACTACAGTCCCATTTTAACAGTGTTTCCCCACCTTTTTCTGGGACAGGACTTGAAAAACTCGATGTTAAGTGGTCATGTGGGCGGGCTGTGTGCATTTTCAGAGCATGTTTATTTAATGATCAATCAATCGATTATGTTCAATGAAACATAGCGTATACTATGTTTCATTGATTAACAAAGTTAACGTCATACTTACTGGAATCACAATGAAATATCTATTTTTTTAAGATTTAAATAAATAATTATGACATTTACTTATATTTATTTTATATTAATGTCTCCAATTTGTGTTTTGCCAATTATTTGGGGGCCGCCGAAGTAATCACCAAAGCATTACCCCTGCTGCCACCCCATTTTATTAAACCTAATAATACATTACAGTACAGTATGTCCGAAAGGCCTTCTCCAAAATCCTGTGTTTAATTGATTTTGGCCTCCTATAGCAGTTCTCTGTGTCCACATTCTGGATTTCCAGACTTTCCAGATTTCCAAACCTGGAGTTTCTTTCCTTTTTTCTTTGTATTGTTTTACAAATTCCTTTATTTTTATTTAATTTATGTTCGAGTTCCACATAATTGTAGCATGATAATAACTGCATTTTATGCTAAATGTGATGTAGTCGTAATACAACAAGTTGATGTATTTTTACTGATTTCTCAAAGATCTCTCTCCCTCTCTCTCTCTACCGGCCCACTCCCCATCTCAATGTCCTCTTTTAAGCAGATGAAATGTGCTTTACAGATACCACAGCACTGTACAGCAAACAAACTGAAAAGCCTTGCCTCGACCAAAGGGTGCATTTGCGACAGTCCAAAAAGTCCAGAGTCCAAAAAGTCTGTTTGAAAACGAAAAGAACGAAGAACGTGTGGGAGAAGAGTTGTCGTCTCAGACATGTACAATATATTAAAGCAGCACACCGTAAGTAAACTGCGACCTTTTTTTCTTTTTTCTTTTCCAGTTCGCCGTCATTGTCCAATGAAAATCTAAAACGTTTCTGCTTCAGGAAGTGTTCTATGATTAGAAGTCCAATCAGATCAGAGGTAACAAAGGTAACACACCTGGGTCCCCCCCCCCCCCCCCCCCAGTTTGGTAGTATGTACCAGAACCCCATAACTCTCGAGAGTGTACAAATGGAACCAAATGATCACGCAAGGGTCCATTTGGTTCTATTTGTACACTCTCAGGCCCCACCTGGTTCCTAACCATCAATCATTTAGCTGGGGAACCGCCTCACGGACCCCTTGGGGGGCCTCTGCCCCCCCCTTCCCCTTCAGGTTAGGTCCAGCCAGTCGGGCCGCCTGTTGTGAGGCTTGCACGTGTGCACGTCCACCGTGTTCTCGCAGTCCTGGCACTCCACGGCGCAGCACCAGCGGAACTTGCACTCGCACTTGGTGACGCGCTTGACGCGCATGGTGTCGTAGCCCCGCCCACAGCACATGACCTCGCAGCCGTCCGTGCCCCGGGAGGACTTGTTGCACACCCGGCCCGCCGTGCCCAAGGAGCCTGCATGGTGAGACAATAATAATAATTAGACATGTCCCGATACTGTATCGGTATCGGAAAAGTATTGTTGTTTTTTGTCATATCGGTTCATATCGGTATCGGCGAATATGCCAGTCTAACCAGGGGTAAGGGGTTGACACTATGGCAGGTAAATAAAATGCTTTGGAGTTCCCCAAACTGCAAGTGCACATTTGAATGAGGAGTCTGCTATAAACACAACACGAAATATATAGGTAGATAGCTATAAACACAACACGAGATCACAACACTGGTATCAGTATTCAGTATCGGTATTGGCTAACACAGAAATTGTGGTATCGGGTTCGGATCGGGAACGATAAAAGTGTATCGGGACATCCCTAATAATAATCTTTATTTTCCCGAAGGATATTCATCTTCAGAGATCTGTTCAAACACATAGACAGTTATCTTATAGACAGTTATCTAACGGAGCGCAGCTGACGTGTCTGCCTGCTATCGCATTGTTTTATGTGCCTATCAAAATGTGAAAACAATCATTAAAAATCTGGTCCCGTCGGTCTTGGTCTCGACTCGGGACTCGACCCCCTCCCACACTCGGTCTTGACTCAGAATCGGCCCCCATTCCGACTTGGTCTTGACTTGGAACCGCTTCACGTGGACTTGACTACAGCACTGCTCCTTCGTGTTAAGAGAACAGACCAGTAAATTAACATTGGGATTCTCACTGTCTACTGCTATATCATAGCTGTCCCAGTAGTAGTGATTTACTGCATTTTCACGCTCTATATGGAAGGCATCACATGGGACGGGATGGGAGAGACAGAGCCTCGCAAGGCAAAGCAAACACTGCGGGGAATTAAGGGAGATGTTAAAGGTCAAATAATTGAACTTTAAGCTGTGAAGGAATGCAAGCCTTCAGTGGACGATGAGTCTGAGTCTCACAGGTTTGGTGAAGCCGACAGCAGGACCGTGGACAATATGTATATATATATCTTCTTGTCTCCTTTCCTGCTTGTGAGGAAAGGTCATTCTCCATAGAGAAAATCAGTGTAATCATTTTTACGCGGATTATCATTAAATAAAGCGCTAATTAAAGGCGTCGTTGGCGGTGCGGGATTTCATTAAAAAAGGCGTTAAAGAAGTCCTTAGCCAAGAAAGAGTTAACGAACCTACCTGCTGCACGGTCCATGAGACAGTAGTCCGGAGAGTTCTCCACGAACACCAGCTCGTTCTTGGCGCCGCTCCCCTTGCTGGCGGCGTCCCTGTCGGACACCATGAAGCCCGTGCCGTCCTGGTTCATGGTCACCTCGATGGCCGCGTTGTACTTCTTGCGCAGGTAGTCTCCCGTGCGCCTGAAGTCGGACGTGGCCAGCCAGCAGGTCCGCAGGGAGCAGGAGCCGCTCACCCCGTGACACTTACACTCCAGCTTCATGAAGCGCTTCACCGCCTGCAGGACGGACAGGAAATGGGGAGAGAGATGGGGGAGATGACATGCAGTAAAGGGCGTCGGGAGTCGAACCCACGGCACACTGCCAGACTGGACTATACCAGCCAATTGGTGCCTGGACCGCTGAGCCACGGCCCCAGGGCGACTGCAACCTTTTATAGTAACCAGGTCGGACTTTGTTCAAAAACGGGCAGTTTGCATGTTCTCCTCGTGTCCCCTATACTAGGGTAGGGTACCCTCACATGTTCTCCTTGTGTCCCCTATACTAGGGTAGGGTACCCTCACATGTTCTCCTCGTGTCCCCTATACTAGGGTAGGGTACCCTCACATGTTCTCCCCGTGTCCCCTACGGTAGGTACCCTCACAAAAAACATGCAGTAATCCTGGTCTCTAAACTGCCTCCCCCTGGCCAGCCGGGGCGCCTGATGGAGGGGAAAGAAACTGATTGGGATAACGTGTTCCTCCCACGCGCTATACGTCCAACCAGGGAAACTCCCCCTGTCAGATGTACAGGAGTGACTTGGACACTCCTGTGTAGAGCCCAGGATCACATAAGATAATTGACACAGGGGTGAAAAATGGGTTACAAAATCGTGGGATATACAAAGATGATATACATTTTTTTTAAACGGGCTGTTGGCTCACCATTCTCCCGCAGCGGTTGTTGTGCAGGTTCATCAGTGCCCGGGCGTCCTTCACCATCCTCTCCCGCGCGTCCACGAAGGCCTTGGCGAACTTGATGCCGTAGTTGATGTTGTCGCTGCAGCCGCCCCAGTCGAAGTCGCCCCGCTCGTCGCTGGCGCGCCCACGCTTCAGGCCGTCACAGCTGCAGATCTTCAGCTCCCCCTGGCTGCAGGCCTTGGTAATGGCGTAGACCACTCCCGCTGAGGAGATGGCATACACGAACGCTGCCTCTCTGCTGCCTGGATGGATGGGGGGCAGAGCAAAGACGGCTTGTTTAACCACCACTCAGAACAGTGGCTCTCAACCGGTGGTCCATGAGGGGGTTCCAGGTGGTTCCCAGAGAGTCGGTAACCAAGTGGACCCTTATTAACCTCGCCTCACCAGGCTTTCCAGGAGGAAAGCCTGGTCTCTGTTCCAAAAGTGTGGTGTGAACCGGTCTGGAACGGATGATATCGTTACGTCATGTTGTAGTCATTGTTTTGTAGTCATCAGGCAGGAACAATCAATCGGAACTTCCTTTTCCCTCAAACCGGAAGAACAACAATAAAAGCTCTCGTAGCCTGTAGCTTTTATTGCGAAAAATCGGTTTGAGGGAAAAGTTCCGGAAGATTGATGACTACAAAACAATACTACATGACGTAGCGATATCATCCACTCCAACCGGATCATAAACCCGAAATGGAATGGTGCCCAGGCTAGACCCTTAACTTAACGCTTGACTTATCATTTTTATCCCACGATTTTGCGCAGTTTTTTTCCGCCCAGTGCCAATTATCTAATGTAATCCTGGGCGCTACACTTCCTCTGCCAACCTGGGGGGCAGCAGACTGACCTCATGCCTCCTTCTATGCATGAAATGTCCAAGCTGCTTCTTTTCACCTGGCAGGCGGGAATTTCCCTGGCCGGACGTAGTGCGTGGAAGGAACACGTTATTTCGACCAGTTCCTTTCCCCTCCATCCCCTCCATTGGGCCCTTTCGCCAACCCCACCTCGGGTATGGGCACTGATGACGCAGAGGGGGGAGCACGTCCCCAGCGGGAATCGAACCCAGGACCTTCTAGCTGTGAGGCGACAGCACTACCGACTGTGCCACCGTGCCACCATGTTTAACTCTTGAGGGCGTGAAATGCTCACTATATACAAGCTCACAACATGTCATGTTAACAACTTAAGCCTCATAATAGAGGGCGTGACATCATCATCGAACCCGGGAGTTATGCAGGAACGCCTACCGAGTGGCCTTGTCAGCCCATACATCCAAACAGAGAAGTCCTATTTGATTGCATTAAACGACGTTAAACAATGTTCAACTCACTCTTCCAATCACTTTGCCACTCAATTTAATTTCCACTCGATTTTCCATTCACTTTATATATGCGCATATGCCCTCTATACTGTACTCCATCGCACAACAAGTCTGTGAATATATAGCTCACATTGCGGTGCATGGATTTAAATCAGTCTGACCACAAAACAGGGATGAAACAATCAAATCTGAATGACCAGAGGGGGATATCAAAAGCTGAGGCATCGATCCCCATCAAACCCTATGATGGCAGAAGCTACAGTATAACATCCCAGTGAAGCAGACTCCTCTCCTTTCACCTTTTAATTTGCACAGATGGCAGCTTTCTCAGTCGCCGGCCTGTGTTTTCATTTCAGAGAGGAGAGGAGAGGAGAGAGGAGAGATTTTCTCGGGCCGGGGTGGGGGGTTGTTTGGTCTGGCTTTCCAACGCACCTCCCATTCTCATTCCTGCTCCTTCAATGAGGCAGAACACATGCAGGCGATATGTCAGGGAGTGACGCTTTGTCTGGCTGCCAGAGACATCTACCCAAATATTTACATCTCCTATTACTGTTTATACATCACCCATGTGGATCTCTCCAATCTGCTACTTGTTTTCGGAGAACATCCACTTTCACAATCTTTTTCTCATTCCCGAGAAGGTGAAACCACTTTCTCCAACCCCCCCCCCCCCCCCCCCCTTATCTGTTCTCTGGGGGAAAGTTCACACAGGAGGCCAAAGTTGAATCAATAAAATTAAATGCATGTTTATTAGCTAACAAGCACGTATATGCAGACAGACAAGCCACATGTACACCATTTACGCACACACGGGACACGAAAATCATTCATTCATTTGTTCATTCATTAACGTTAATGTTTTTGTGTTAGTCTAGTTTTAGTCGACTAAATGTCATGCGATTCTAGTCGACTGTATTTTGGCGGGCCTTGATGCCGTCGTAATGGCTGTTTTTACACAACGCGCTGCGACGCGTTGTGAGCTTGTAGATCGGCTATTTTCAGCATGCAACCAAGTGCAAAATGACTCATACTGGATCTCTTGTCCACTAGTCCCTTCCTAACATTTTAGTCTAGTTTTTATATATTTAGTCTTAGTTTTAGTCATCATAGCTTAGTTTTCATTTAGTTTACATTTAGTTTTCGTCGGTGGAAAAAGGTACATTTTTCGTTTTAATTTTAGTCGAGGAAACCAACAGTGATTCTACGGACATGCTGGTGAGCCCTGAGTGATTGAGAAGAACTCACTCCTCAGCATGAGCCGTCCGAACACCGTGTGGTCCCGGTCCAGCGTGCTGCAGTTCCAGCGGTGGTGTCTGAACTGGTGCTGGCACTCTTGGATCCACTCCACGGCCCCCTCCCCCATGGACTGCATCAGGTCCGGGTGGCGCTGGCACAGCTGGCGCTGCTTGTTCACCAGGCCGGGAATGTTGTCACAGATCACCCGCGCGCCCAGCGCTCCAATGTACCTGCAGGTGCAAATAAGAAATACAGGTGATTTCAGTATAGAGCAGATGTGTCCCAAGTGTGGCCCGCGGGCCAGATGTGGCCCGCCGGCCGGATTTTATACGGCCCACAGCTTCATACCTGAATTGTATTATGAATGCCCCTCCCCCCAACATTATGGGACAGTTTTTTAACCTGGGCATTTCCCAGAGTATATATACTTTGTCAGTGTTCCTTACTTCCTTGTTCCTTTTATGTTTTTTTGTTTTGTTACCTTGCTTGCTTGGTTACATTACATTTGGTAATGTGACATACAGTACAGTAAGGCTTAAAAAAGGCTGAGATACACTTTTTGTTCACAGCACACACCTGACAAAAGACCATTGATATTAAATATTGATGATGATAATTAAATATAATTGTTTAAATCCGAAGGTACATTGTGTAGTTGGCCCTTGATTGTTTTAATATTTTCTAATCCCTTTGAAAACACCCCTGGTATAGAGTATCAAATATTTATTTTCAGCATTGTAGAGCTGATGTTTGAGGATTGCTGGGTAGATGTTTGATGTTTCAATGCTCGACCATGCAGTGATGCTGATGTCAGGATCAAATAGTGAAAATGTGGTGCAAATCTTTGAATCTATATATATTTTTAACTCAAATCTTTGCTTCTGAGGGGGTCCTTGGAACTACATATTTTCATTTGGGGGTCCACAGCCAAATACAGATAATTCTGGGGGTCCTTGACATGAAAAAGTTTGAGCACCGCTGACATAGAAACACAGAAAACTGTTAGGATTTAGAAGCCATTTTCTTCTCCACCATGCACTTTCAACCTAGTGTCCCTGTTTTGGGCATGTGCAAAAAGCTATAATTAAAAAACAAAAAACAAGAAGGAAAATATAATAATATGCAAAATAGCAATACCACATCTATAGTACGAGCTCACAATATGCATGGAATACTTCTTAGTGTTTGAGTATATAGGGCTTAAGTTGTGAATGTCAGCATGGGCGAGAGACATGACATCTGACATTGAGAACCACTGACATAGAAACATGGGTTTTTCAGAAAACTGTCAGGATTTAGAAGACATTTTTAAAATTCAGTCAGGCCTAAATGGAATAAGTCCAATGAAAAGCATTTCACTCCCTGGTAGGTTTGCTTCCTGTTCTATTCAGACATTAATCCTTAACATTACAGAAACTCTAAAAAGGTGTTATCACATCACATGGTATAGATGTATTATGAATGATGCAGGGAGGGGGCTTCTCCAGAGCCCTTATGAATTGGACAAGGGAGCGGTCAACTGACCGGTACAAGAAGTGACCCCCCTGAGACCTGTTCTCTTCCAACACCACAGCGCACCCATACGACGGCAGTAGGACCCCCCTCCTCTAAGCCTGCACGCTCCACTCTCCATCCGGATATCGTTATAGGCACTAATTGCACACACATTTGCGTCACCCCGCGGGCCACACAGACAAAGACTTATTAGCAGAGAGTTTCCATTCCCGTTAAGGCTCATGTCCCCATCCGTCCCATTCTAACTGGAACTGCTGTGTGTGTGTGTGTGTGTGTGTGTGTGTGTGTGTGTGTGTGTGTGTGTGTGTGTGTGTGTGTGTGTGTGTGTGTGTGTGTGTGTGTGTGTGTGTGTGTGTGTGTGTGTGTGTGTGTGTGTGTGTGTGTGTGTGTGTGTGTGTGTGTGTGTGTGTGTGTGTGTGTGTGTGGGCGCCTGAGCAGTAAAGCAGTGCATCGCTGCGGCACGGTGTGTGTGTGTGTGTGTGTGCACACATGCGTGTGTGCGTACATGCGTGCGTGTGCATGGGCTTCAGAGAGAGAGAGTCTTGAGAGTCTGTACATCGCTGGTGGTTAAAAATACTATAATCTGGATGAAATAAATATCATCTAGAGCATGCAGTGGTTCCCAAACTGTGGTGCGTGCATATATATGGCAATATATGCCATACTCGGGTTCATATGTGCATATATGTGGATAAATATGAAATGTATGTCTTTATATATAGCTTATGCAATTTATAGTTCCATGTGGGGGAGGGGGTGCGTCAGCTAGGTCGGGAGGTAACAGGGAACGGCTGATCTAGTAGAGTCTCTAGTCTAGATCATGATGATGATGAGACTGAATAGAGAGAGAAAGCTTCCAAGTCTTTCTCAGTTAGATGTTGATCTGTTTCTGATTCTCCTTTCCTCTGTTTCAGGATTTACGGAATACTAAGGCTACCATAAAATATGATGTCAGCTCTGGATAGAAACTGCAATTTTCTTTCTCTTCTTTTCTCTTTTTTTTTTACTATGGATATATACAGTAGTAGGCCTACAATCAATGCTCTCAGTTTTAGCCCATCTGTAAAACACTGCAGGTTATAATGAATTCTCAAGGGACAATAAAGTCCATGCAATAACACCAATAAAATAAAATAAAATAAATATTAATATTGCATTTATTATATAGCCTCATTTACATGGCCTAGCCCTAGGCCTACTTATACGTTTCTGGAAATCTCCACAGAATGTATGACAACTGTTTCAGGTCAAGTGCGTGCGTGCGTGTGTGTGTGTGCGTGCGTGCGTGCGTGCGTGCGTCCGTGCGTGCGTGCGTGCGTGGGTTGGTGTTAGTAGACTATATACCTGCTTTAAAGCATTTCCCTCAGGGCTTCTTAAACCCTCCAGAGAAATCATCAAGGGCCACTTATTCATGCTCCATCGCCTGCACCTGCCACTTACTGTGGGCAAGATGGATGGATAGGGGAGTCCCCCCCCCCCCCACACACACACATACATACATACATACCATTAATCTTCATAAAGAAAACCAACACATTGCACTGTGCCCAACAACTGCCCATCGTGTCACTTTGCACTGATGTTTTGAGACACTCACTCACATCCATGCAGAGTATTTCATAGATTTATTAAAACTATAATGTATAGCTCATTGTGTGACACTGAAAATAACAATAGTCCCCCCACAATATTCATTATTTTAAGTCGGTGACATTTAGCATGTCTCCACTATAACTCAATCTTTACAATAGGCAAATTAAATGGTCACTGGTCAGGTGTGCATACATGCCTCTGGCTTTTTAGGTGTGCATGACAGCTATAGTATAAAAGAGAAGCTGATGAAGCAAAGAATAGAATGATGTATAAACAAAATAAATGAGGTCAGCTTGAAAGTAGCTTGTTATGATTTACATAATTCCCACTTTGTTGCCACTGCCAGTCCTTCATAGGGCGAGGAGGACATTGTTGGAATGCAGACCAATGGCGTAGTAGGCTAAATCAACTTTTTGATTAGTGTCAATCATAAAATAATCTACATTTATGTCATAGTAGGTTATAAAATATAACAACAATGCATGTAGCCTACAGACCTATCCACACAGCTGCATGGTACAACCAGTGGTCCGGGGACCACTTGAGGAGGTTCCAGGTGGTCCCCAGATAAATGATGGAGAGGTGGCATAACCAAATGGACCATTATAGATCTTTAACTCTTGCGAGTGTAAAAATGAAACCAAATGGACCCTTATGGGTCCATTTGGTTTCATTTTTACACTCTCAAGAGTTAAATTAGACTTCTACACAATTAGAGAATGTAGAAGAATTGTTATTTTTTTGGGGTCTGAGAGGCTAATTAAATCTCATCAAATGGTGCAGGTCCGTCACAATACATAATGGGCCTTGATATGGAAAGGGTTGAAGAACACAGGCCTATATCCACTATTTACAGTTAAATATTATAAGGAAAATTAACTGACTGAATTTGAAATGATATTATCGGCATTAAGTTGACATGCTTCATAACTTACTCACCACCACGATGAGTCGACCCTCGGCGTGAACATGAGCAGAAGCAGAATACAGGTAAAGAATATCCTGGAGGTATGTTTGGAGTGCTGTCGCCTTATCGCGCCGTGTCTGATCCCGTGCATAGTCCCAGCAGCCCTGCGGCAATTATTATTAGGTGAGCTCCGAGTGCAAGACATGTTTCCTTTCATTTGTTGTATTTCACGTATTGGCAAACACGGTAGACTCTGGTATGAAAGTCCTCCTTGACCGCTGTCCACCGGCGTCCATCATTGGAAAACAAAAGGGAATGACAATTGAGTGGAGTTAAAAACTGCAGCAGCGGGGTTGGTGGGTGGCATTGTTGACGCGTAACAATGCCATGTAGATTATTGTCAATGAAATATGTCCATAAATAAACTTCTTTGGCTGCTACATCCGAGATGAAAGTTTATTATGTCATATAGTCCGACTCCACTAAAATAGAACACGGGATCCGTCCTTCGATCGTCTCAAATTCCCCATTATCTCCCGCAGATGTTCACTATAACTGTCAAATCATATAAAACCAACCATTTTTTCCCTCAGCTGTTGCGCGTTGAATTTCAGCCAGATCAACTGAATGATATAAGCGGCCGATAAGTTGCAATAATAGGCTATAGTAGGCTACACGTACGCTGATTGGGGAGAAGGGAAAACATAAAACGAACGATCAAATGAAGTTAAACAGGCTATTGTAGACTCGCGAGATCATCCAAAAAGATGAGGAGACATGAGGAGACTGCATTGCATTGTGCGCACCTACTCTTTCCTCAACAACCGCGCGCGTAATGAAGATGCGCGCCTGGATCAATGCGTCAGTCGTCCTGTTTGTCCGTGCCTCTCTATAGCAGCACCGATTCACACACACACACACACACACACACACACACACACACTCTCTCTCTCTCTCCCTGAGCAGCAGAGCTGCAAGCAACACAGCGGCGGCGTCGCGTCTGCTGTTTTCGGCGCGCGACACCGTCGTTCCACGGCGCGTAAATGCAGGCTTTTGTCAGACAAAATATGCAGACGGTCGGTGGGACAGGACAGGACAGTCGGTGTGGTGGTGGATGTGTATATTTAGAGCGATGGAAAGTAGGGCCCAGTGATGTTATTATGTTACGAGGTCTAGCTATACCTATAAATCAGCATGTCCAACGGTTCCACTTTGGCCATCCGTCATACTGTCGTCAGTTTAAATACTTTTATTTAGAAAGACGAAAAATGTTACTTTTTTTTTGTTGTTGTTCTCTTTGATCAATTATCCTCAAACATGCAGGCACGCACACGAAAAGGGTGGGATATATTCCTCAGCCTAGTAGGAAAGTCTGTGTTGAGTCTAGTTCGAACCCAGGCTCCCCAGAGTTAGTGTCGAAGTGTCCTTGAACAAGACACTGAACCCCAAATTGCTCCTGATGTGCTGGTTGGTGCCTTGCATGGTTTCTGCCGCCATCAGTGTGTGAATGTGTGGGTGAATGTAATGGTTATCTTTTGGTCTAGAGTGATTGGTCTCCATCCAGCACGTCTTGGCGCATGGTCCTCATTGCAAACCATCACATGTGTGTCAGATATGAAACTCTGATTAGGCTGCTGAAGTCATTCTTCACCTTGACAAAAACAATCTCTAAAGGCCTCATTCCCACGTACCAAACACCAATCAAGCAATGTTTGGTCGTTTCTTTGTTCTTTTGGGCCACCACAATGCTTTTCCAATGGGAGTCACGTGGTTTGATCAAATGTGACACTTCTGTTGTCTCCAGCAGAGTGTAGAGTAGGAGAGTAGCGACACGCTTTGATCTCGCCGCAAAGCGTGTGCCTATGGGCTGTAGTTCCAAACATTGCTCCTATGGCTGGAACTATTCCATTGAGATAGAATGAGCACTTCCGCATTCCATTGTTACAATGGGAGTCAACGCTAGTTTCACCACTCTCTTACTATATTACTCTGGTCTGCAGCATGTGACGCAGATGAAGGCTTGTTGACTGCCGAAACAATTGTGTTGTGTACAGTACAGTACGAGTAGTACATGGAGTTCAGTACAGTACCTATAACAACAATATATGTACCACTCAGTTCACACAGGTATGATCTTTCTTTTAATTTGAATAATTATGGGGAAGAATAAGGCCCTATTAAACACACACACACACACACACACACACACACACACACACACACACACACACACACACACACACACACACAGGCACCTCACGTATTAATTTAGGTGGGCAGTATGCAGTGGCCAGAATAAAGGACAGTTGTTTTCGATGAATCTACAGTATCATGGTTAAAATGGTGGTTCATGACAATGGGTTTGTATATAAGAAGGGTGCGTGGCAGGTAAAATGTATATGAAATATCTACTGAATTGAGCAACTTAAAAACTGGGGTCTGGAGTGTTCACAGGCCTGAGCCTGTTGTATTTTTTCTTGTATTCATTGGGTTTTAGTTATTTTGTAGTATTGTTTTGTGCCTTCCTGTCTGCCCATGTAGTTCTGTATCTGCCTTGTGATTAGTCTCTTTTTTCCCACCTGAGTCCTCTTAGTCCTTCAGCCAATCACCTGTGTCCTCTTAGTCCCCCAGCCAATCCCTGTGTTGATTTGTCAGTTCTTCACCTGTGCCTAGTTAGTCTTTGTCTATATTTATATGCTCCATGTGTTTTCAGTTCCTTGTTTGTTAGTAATTGTCAGTGACAGTGTTTGTTAGCGCCTCGTGATATTTTCCAAGTTCCTAGACCTAGACCTATCTTGCTCCTAGTATTTCTGTCCTTGTGTATGTTCCTGTTCTGGTTTAACACATTCAGAACGGGAACCCCTTTTTGTGTTTTAAGCATTATGTTATACTTTAGCTATTGAAAAATAGCAGATCTACATAGCTCATTCTGCCCATATGATAAAAATACACATCTGTGTGAAGTGAGTGGTGCAACTCCGTGTGGGGGTCCCCAGAACTTCCAGACCCACAGCAACGCGCCCAGTGTGCCGTCCCGGTCCCAACGAGACGCCCCTCGTCTGAAACGGTTGAGAAATTACAGTTACCGTTTGGGGGTCCCCAGGGGGTCCCTCTACTGTAATGTACTGTACTGTCACCCGTGTGTGTGTGTGTGTGTGCTTGGACACAGCCAGCCAGCCAGACACACATAAGTCCGCAATGGACTGGTTGCACGGTTGCACCACTCAAAATATAGATGCGTCATTGGCCGCTGCAGTTCATTGGAGCGACGTGTCTCCAATGAAGGCAGGAAGTCAAGTGTAAGAGCCATCCTAGGACAAATAAAGAGGATGGTGCACGGAGGCGCGGCATAGGCTCCTGCGGGAGGTTTGCACATGCTCAGTGTAAACAGGAACTGCGATGATGGAGTGTTCCAGCAGAGGTGCTAGATAGAAAGCTCATAACTTGTGATGTAAATAATGAGATCCAGAACAGTTGAGAATTAAACAGCAGCCAAGAAACGATACCTGCTGCTGTTTAGATCCTCAGATAAAATTATATACTGTGCACTCTGTGCACATCGAAAAGTAAGTGATTAGAAAACAACCTGACATATGTCTTCTTTTATATTCCTGAACCGATTATATGACAAAGGTCTCAATTGTTCATGAATAATGTTTGTTATGAGCTGCTCCAGCCGGCTCCATTCACTGTCTGCCATGTATTCATTGAACTTCCGGTGTGAGTTTGGCTCCCATGAAAGTGTCCATGAAAGTGTCCATGGCGCAGCCCAGTCATGTGACCACTTCTCTTCCTTCTCAGAGCTTCCTTGAGTGCCATAGGGAAGTGCTGAAGGCACGCTGCATCGCTGCCCATGTGACGTCATGCCCCTACCTTGCCTTGCTCCTATATTCCCCCTCAGCCAATCTCCTGCTCTCTTCTCTTCCCTGAATGCAGTCACCTGTGAGGACTAGCTGAGCCTGGTTTGGGTGATGAGCTCCTGAGACTATTAATACTGTGTGTTTCTCCTGTGTTAAGTTAAGTTATGATCTCCTGCACTTGGGTCCTACAACACCTGCAAACGGTGACTATTAAAGCTTTCTAATAATTGTAGTGAAGTAAAAGTACAACATTTGCCTCTGAGATGAAGTGGAGTATAAGTAAAAGTGAAGTTCTCCAGTAATGAAAAAAATGTAACCTCAAAATTGTACTCAAGTATATGTAGCCTAAAGTATACTGGAGTCAGTGTATGTAAACTTCACTTTTGCGCCACTGGTTTTGAGTGGTCACTGACCAGGTGACGTTCATCTAATCAGCATAATGTGGAAACAAATGGCCCGTCTCAAGGACACTCTGTAGGCCTGCCTGCTAGTTCAGCTGCTGTTGCTACAGTAGGTACTGTGTTTTCAGCCACTGCTAGGGAGAGAGGCTAGCGTGCGTGCGTGTGTGTGTGCGTGTGTGCGTGTGTGTGCGTGCGTGCGTGCGTGTAAGAAAGAGGAGGACAGGGGCAGAGCGTTACATTTGTCTGTGTGAAGTGGGCTTGCAAGTGTGTGTGTGAGAGCCTGTGAGGTCATTTTAATCAGAACAAATCCTGGGGCATTAGTCACATGACCTAAGTAAAGGTCAAAAACAATGCAGCTGCCTAAAAATACTGCCACACAGACTGTGTGTGTGTGTGTGTGTGTGTGTGTGTGTGTGTGTGTGTGTGTGTGTGTGTGTGTGTGTGTGTGTGTGTGCGCGTGTGCGTGTGTGTGTGTGATGAAGGCTTTCACCTAGAGCTCCATATATTATATGGAGACAACGGAGATATCTAATGCTGACATCAAGTCACTGTAGAAACCCTATTTGTGGGTATGGATGATGGGTGGCATCGTCATTGTGACACGCATCCAGTTGGCTGGCAGCGACCCTCATGTATATAAAGAGTGGTTGTTGCCCTTGAGAGGAGGAGAGGTTAGCAGCAAGTTAGACGCTCCTCGGGAGAGACTCCATCGCCTTCTTCACGAGTCAGGATATTTGGCCTTACAACCCCAGATATTCTCACCGATACCTGGTCTTACAACCCAAATATCGCTGTGTTAGAAGTTCCGGCATCCCGGTTAAGTTCTAATCGGCCACAGTGGTGTCCGACTAGCCTTAACAATTCCACCTTGCTGTGCTCCTGGGCGTGGTGATGTCAGATGGCAGGGTCCCAACGTTGTGGGACCCACCTCCTGGTCTGGGAAAACGGTCTTCACCTGCAGGGCCTGATGGTTCCGGCTGTCAGGTTAACATCTGGCAGATCCAGATACTGGTGCAGGAGAACCATAGAGTATTGTATAGGTGTTCAGAGAGGAGTCTGGTTTGTTCAGAAGGTTTATACAGTAAAGTTAATTCAAAGAGAATACTGGAATTAAATTATGTTTTTTTCCGGAGTTTGTATTTCCTTTTAGAAGATTGTTTTCATGGTGGCTTATTTGAAAGCAATACTGCATAAGGTGCATGAATCCACATCGCCCTTAAAAAGCGCTGCTAAAGTATATAGATGCACTTTACTTCACCTTTGTACTTTCCTTGTGTATGTATGTTTCTAATGCTTTGTTTCCTAATGTACGGTACAGTTTGTGTATGTATGTTTCTAATGCTTTGTTTCCTAATGTACGGTACAGTTTGTGTATGTATGTTTCTAATGCTTTGTTTCCTAATGTACGGTACAGTTTGTGTATGTATGTTTCTAATGCTTTGTTTCCTAATGTACGGTACAGTTTGTGTATGTATGTTTCTAATGCTTTGTTTCCTAATGTACGGTACAGTTTGTGTATGTATGTTTCTAATGCTTTGTTTCCTAATGTACGGTACAGTTTGTGTATGTATGTTTCTAATGCTTTGTTTCCTAATGTACGGTACAGTTTGTGTATGTATGTTTCTAATGCTTTGTTTCCTAATACGGTACAGTTTGTGTATGTATGTTTCTAATGCTTTGTTTCCTAATGTACGGTACAGTTTGTGTATGTATGTTTCTAATGCTTTGTTTCCTAATACGGTACAGTTTGTGTATGTATGTTTCTAATGCTTTGTTTCCTAATGTACGGTACAGTTTGTGTATGTATGTTTCTAATGCTTTGTTTCCTAATACGGAACAGTTTGTGTATGTATGTTTCTAATGCTTTGTTTCCTAATGTACGGTACAGTTTGTGTATGTATGTTTCTAATGCTTTGTTTCCTAATGTACGGTACAGTTTGTGTATGTATGTTTCTAATGCTTTGTTTCCTAATACGGTACAGTTTGTGTATGTATGTTTCTAATGCTTTGTTTCCTAATGTACGGTACAGTTTGTGTATGTATGTTTCTAATGCTTTGTTTCCTAATGTACGGAACAGTTTGTGTATGTATGTTTCTAATGCTTTGTTTCCTAATGTACGGTACAGTTTGTGTATGTATGTTTCTAATGCTTTGTTTCCTAATACGGTACAGTTTGTGTATGTATGTTTCTAATGCTTTGTTTCCTAATGTACGGAACAGTTTGTGTATGTATGTTTCTAATGCTTTGTTTCCTAATACGGTACAGTTTGTGTATGTATGTTTCTAATGCTTTGTTTCCTAATGTACGGTACAGTTTGTGTATGTATGTTTCTAATGCTTTGTTTCCTAATGTACGGTACAGTTTGTGTATGTATGTTTCTAATGCTTTGTTTCCTAATGTACGGTACAGTTTGTGTATGTATGTTTCTAATGCTTTGTTTCCTAATGTACGGTACAGTTTGTGTATGTATGTTTCTAATGCTTTGTTTCCTAATGTACGGTACAGTTTGTGTATGTATGTTTCTAATGCTTTGTTTCCTAATACGGTACAGTTTGTGTATGTATGTTTCTAATGCTTTGTTTCCTAATGTACGGTACAGTTTGTGTATGTATGTTTCTAATGCTTTGTTTCCTAATACGGTACAGTTTGTGTATGTATGTTTCTAATGCTTTGTTTCCTAATGTACGGTACAGTTTGTGTATGTATGTTTCTAATGCTTTGTTTCCTAATACGGAACAGTTTGTGTATGTATGTTTCTAATGCTTTGTTTCCTAATGTACGGTACAGTTTGTGTATGTATGTTTCTAATGCTTTGTTTCCTAATGTACGGTACAGTTTGTGTATGTATGTTTCTAATGCTTTGTTTCCTAATACGGTACAGTTTGTGTATGTATGTTTCTAATGCTTTGTTTCCTAATGTACGGTACAGTTTGTGTATGTATGTTTCTAATGCTTTGTTTCCTAATGTACGGAACAGTTTGTGTATGTATGTTTCTAATGCTTTGTTTCCTAATGTACGGTACAGTTTGTGTATGTATGTTTCTAATGCTTTGTTTCCTAATACGGTACAGTTTGTGTATGTATGTTTCTAATGCTTTGTTTCCTAATGTACGGAACAGTTTGTGTATGTATGTTTCTAATGCTTTGTTTCCTAATACGGTACAGTTTGTGTATGTATGTTTCTAATGCTTTGTTTCCTAATGTACGGTACAGTTTGTGTATGTATGTTTCTAATGCTTTGTTTCCTAATGTACGGTACAGTTTGTGTATGTATGTTTCTAATGCTTTGTTTCCTAATGTACGGAACAGTTTGTGTATGTATGTTTCTAATGCTTTGTTTCCTAATGTACGGAACAGTTTGTGTATGTATGTTTCTAATGCTTTGTTTCCTAATGTACGGAACAGTTTGTGTATGTATGTTTCTAATGCTTTGTTTCCTAATGTACGGTACAGTTTGTGTATGTATGTTTCTAATGCTTTGTTTCCTAATACGGTACAGTTTGTGTATGTATGTTTCTAATGCTTTGTTTCCTAATACGGTACAGTTTGTGTATGTATGTTTCTAATGCTTTGTTTCCTAATGTACGGTACAGTTTGTGTATGTATGTTTCTAATGCTTTGTTTCCTAATACGGTACAGTTTGTGTATGTATGTTTCTAATGCTTTGTTTCCTAATGTACGGTACAGTTTGTGTATGTATGTTTCTAATGCTTTGTTTCCTAATACGGTACAGTTTGTGTATGTATGTTTCTAATGCTTTGTTTCCTAATGTACGTACAGTTTGTGTATGTATGTTTCTAATGCTTTGTTTCCTAATACGGTACAGTTTGTGTATGTATGTTTCTATTGCTTTGTTTCCTAATGTACGGTACAGTTTGTGTATGTATGTTTCTAATGCTTTGTTTCCTAATGTACGTACAGTTTGTGTATGTATGTTTCTAATGCTTTGTTTCCTAATGTACGTACAGTTTGTGTATGTATGTTTCTAATGCTTTGTTTCCTAATGTACGTACAGTTTGTGTATGTATGTTTCTAATGCTTAGTTTCCTAATGTACGTACAGTTTGTGTATGTATGTTTCTAATGCTTTGTTTCCTAATGTACGTACAGTTTGTGTATGTATGTTTCTAATGCTTTGTTTCCTAATGTACGTACAGTTTGTGTATGTATGTTTCTAATGCTTTGTTTCCTAATGTACGTACAGTTTGTGTATGTATGTTTCTAATGCTTTGTTTCCTAATGTACGTACAGTTTGTGTATGTATGTTTCTAATGCTTTGTTTCCTAATACGGTACAGTTTGTGTATGTATGTTTCTAATGCTTTGTTTCCTAATGTACGTACAGTTTGTGTATGTATGTTTCTAATGCTTTGTTTCCTAATGTACGGTACAGTTTGTGTATGTATGTTTCTAATGCTTTGTTTCCTAATGTACGGTACAGTTTGTGTATGTATGTTTCTAATGCTTTGTTTCCTAATGTACGGTACAGTTTGTGTATGTATGTTTCTATTGCTTTGTTTCCTAATGTACGGTACAGTTTGTGTATGTATGTTTCTAATGCTTTGTTTCCTAATGTACGGAACAGTTTGTGTATGTATGTTTCTAATGCTTTGTTTCCTAATGTACGGAACAGTTTGTGTATGTATGTTTCTAATGCTTTGTTTCCTAATGTACGGTACAGTTTGTGTATGTATGTTTCTAATGCTTTGTTTCCTAATGTACGGTACAGTTTGTGTATGTATGTTTCTAATGCTTTGTTTCCTAATACGGTACAGTTTGTGTATGTATGTTTCTAATGCTTTGTTTCCTAATGTACGGAACAGTTTGTGTATGTATGTTTCTAATGCTTTGTTTCCTAATGTACGGTACAGTTTGTGTATGTATATGTTTCTATTGCTTTGTTTCCTAATACGGTACAGTTTGTGTATGTATGTTTCTAATGCTTTGTTTCCTAATGTACGGTACAGTTTGTGTATGTATGTTTCTAATGCTTTGTTTCCTAATGTACGGTACAGTTTGTGTATGTATGTTTCTAATGCTTTGTTTCCTAATGTACGTACAGTTTGTGTATGTATGTTTCTAATGCTTTGTTTCCTAATGTACGTACAGTTTGTGTATGTATGTTTCTAATGCTTTGTTTCCTAATGTACGTACAGTTTGTGTATGTATGTTTCTAATGCTTTGTTTCCTAATGTACGTACAGTTTGTGTATGTATGTTTCTAATGCTTTGTTTCCTAATACGGTACAGTTTGTGTATGTATGTTTCTAATGCTTTGTTTCCTAATGTACGTACAGTTTGTGTATGTATGTTTCTAATGCTTTGTTTCCTAATGTACGGTACAGTTTGTGTATGTATGTTTCTAATGCTTTGTTTCCTAATGTACGGTACAGTTTGTGTATGTATGTTTCTAATGCTTTGTTTCCTAATGTACGGTACAGTTTGTGTATGTATGTTTCTATTGCTTTGTTTCCTAATGTACGGAACAGTTTGTGTATGTATGTTTCTAATGCTTTGTTTCCTAATGTACGGAACAGTTTGTGTATGTATGTTTCTAATGCTTTGTTTCCTAATGTACGGTACAGTTTGTGTATGTATGTTTCTAATGCTTTGTTTCCTAATGTACGGAACAGTTTGTGTATGTATGTTTCTAATGCTTTGTTTCCTAATGTACGGTACAGTTTGTGTATGTATGTTTCTAATGCTTTGTTTCCTAATGTACGGAACAGTTTGTGTATGTATGTTTCTAATGCTTTGTTTCCTAATGTACGGTACAGTTTGTGTATGTATATGTTTCTATTGCTTTGTTTCCTAATACGGTACAGTTTGTGTATGTATGTTTCTAATGCTTTGTTTCCTAATGTACGGTACAGTTTGTGTATGTATGTTTCTAATGCTTTGTTTCCTAATGTACGGAACAGTTTGCTTGTTTTGTTTTATGTTTTTACGTGGGGACTGCGGATGAGAATTAGCATTTTTGTGTATTTTCTTTGCATTTATGTGATGCCCATTCAATATGCATTGTCCCGTCTTCTGAAAAACCTGCATGTTTCTATATCAGTGGTTCTCAAACACTTTCATGTCAAGGACCCCCAAAAAGATATGAAATTGGCCGCCGACCCCCCCCATCTGAAAATAAGTTGTTCCAGGGACATACATTGCGACGCATTGTGAGCTTGTAGATCGGCTATTTTCAATGGATTTTGTACACATTTTGAACTTAACCCTAACCCTAACCCAATAAGAGTACTTTTACTTTTAGTACTTTAGGTACATTTTGATGCCGTACTTTTAATTATAACGAAGTAGTTCTAAATTGCAGTATTGGTACTTTTACTTAAGTAAAACAATTGAGTACTTTTTCCACCACTGCATGTTTAATATTTAATATTTCCCTGATCCATATTCTAGTCATACGACTGTGTCCCATGCAGTACAGTACATGCATCAAGTCAACAATACCACGTGATCTCGTAGTCCTACTAAATTATTTTGGCAAAGGGACACCGATGTATGTATCAATAACACTTCACTGGACAGCGCACGTTCTCATAAGCATTAATGTGCACACATATACACACATGCCACAAACGTGCACATGCACACACTGCCTGCCAAAGACGCACGCACGGATACACACGCGTGCACGCGCGCATCTACGCGCGTACAGTACGTGCACAGTGCACACACACACACACACACACACACACACACACACACACACACACACACACACACACACACACACACACACACACACACACACACACTGACCTGCCTGCAGCTGCCTTGCCTTTGTCCTTCAGTTATGTCATGTGTCTGGATGGAGATAGTGGGATCCTCATTACATGTGACCCTGTCTTTCTTTGCCCCGGGACAAGCTGTGGGTTTGACACTGACATCTCTATAACAAATTGCTTTACAGGGAGCAGGTGATGGCGGGGAGACCGGCGTCTCTCTCTCTCTCTCTCTCTCTCTCTCTCTCTCTCTCTCTCTCTCCAGCTGTGGTGTTTTAGGAGGCTCAGTGTTGGGGCCCCGGGGTCCTATTCTGGGACCATCTCATGGCCTGCATGGTCTAAGTTTAGGAAAAAGTGAAGGAAAGAGATAGAGAGAAAGATTGGTGAGATAGAGAGAGAGAGACAGGGAGAAAGACTGGGGAGAGAGAGAGAGAGAGAATCTGGGATTAGCATACAGTGGAACCAGTCTGTGTAATTTCCTGTGACAGACCGTAATAGAGCTGATCATGGCTGAGAGACAAGACAGACAGGACAGACAGAACAGACAGACAGACAGACAGACAGACAGACAGACAGACAGACAGACAGACAGACAGACATATATCATTGGTGGGTCAGCTGTGAATTCTCCTTTTAAATCAAGTCACGTTACATGTGTCCTCCTTGACCTGCACACATGCAGCACATGAGCGCTCGCATGCACAGAAACACACAGCGCCCCACTTAATTTACCAAAGCGTCCTCAATGGGAGGTTCTTTATCTCTCTGCATCAGTCCCTTGCTATTTTGGTCCGTCTTGAGCATTATTTTTAAGGACTGTCTGGGACCCAAATAAGAATTGTAATCTCACTTTTCCTCATGTACTTCTTTGGTGTCCTATACCAGGATGTACGCAAACACACTGCCTCAATCCTGTCATCCTGTCAATCTATCTCTGATGACAGCGTCAGGACAGTGGTGTTTTGGCCACGGACCCCCGGCCCCGGTGGCGCGAACCCCATACAAGATGTGTTGTTAAAATGTTATATTAAAACATATACTGACCTGACGAAGATCCTGTGAGATCGTTGTCCTAAAATAAAGTAAATTATTTGCTGGTGTGCACTGCGGCCCATCTCCTGCCATATCATCATCAGGCCTTATTGGCACAGCATTAAAACATTGACACAATGATAGTTTTTGAAAATAGCAGATCTATGCAAGCTCTGACACGTGTGCTTGTAGTTTGGCAAGAGTTAAAGTGGTATACAGAGTCAACTCAACCACCTCATGTGCATGACTTGGTCGTGTCCCCAGTATACAGCGAGCGATTCTGGTCACCTTTGTGTTTGACACACTGTCAGATGTGCTAGAAATTGCACTACAACCCTGTCCATTGATAGCTATATTCGGCACACCATCAAACCCCTTAAAGTATACGAATCAGAAGTTATAGATTATTGCTTTTGCAACACTCTTAGCTAGAAGAAGAATAGTTGCTATCTTGGAAGTCTCCCAAAACCACCTCTCTCAATCAATGTGGCTCAACGATGTGATGTAACCACCGAAGGCTTCTCTAAGGCATGGAGACCTTTTATAGAATACTTTAATATTCCTACCTCCCTGGATTAGACTGCTCTGTGTGACCCAAACGTAGCGGACAGTGGATTTGAGAAGGAACAGACAGTGCCTCTCTCACATGTGTACAATACTATGACTGTGACCCATGATGTCACCTTTGCTTCTTTTTTGTTTTTTTTCTTTCATTTTATCCTTTGTCCTGTTGTGTTTGTTTCTTTGGGGGGGTGTACGTTGTTGCTTTTACGTTTGTGCTTGTTTGTGATACTTTGTGGAAGAAACAAAAATGGTGACACCCTGGGATTTTTCCCGGGGATTCTCTGGAACCCCCTCAAAGACCCATGGGAGTCATGATACTGTCATGATACTGACATGATTCTGACCATGATACTAACTTAGTACTGACAGGATACTGACCATGATTCTGACATGATACTGACATGATGCCGACATGATGCCGTGATAATGACATGATAATGAAGATATAAAGAAGACATTTGAGAATATATAGCCTACAACTTGTGCCATGCGAGGCTTGTCACAGCAGCTCAGACACACACAGACCCTCACAGCTCTATCACGCAGCACTGCAGATGTGTTTACGGAGTTCCAGCAGAGAGCCGGAGGAGCGAGCCGCTGTTGGCTTTGGGATGCGGGCCTCCTGTCCCACACCAGAATGTTTAATTAGGTGAGCTGAGCAGAGAAGAGGTGACCCGTCCCCATTCCCAGCCCCGCTCCCCAGATGAGGTAGATTGAGTTTGAGAGATAGACAGACAGCGGCCGAGACACACGCTTGGTCCACTTGCGCTCCAGTCTACAGCATGAAACCAGACAGTGGCCTTGTGGTTAGTGTGTCCTCCAGGAAACTGGGAGGTTGGGGGTTCCATCCCCGGCCGGGTCATACCAAAGACTGTAAAAATGGGACCCAATGCCTCCCTGCTTGACACTCAGCATCAAGGGGTTAAAATGGGACCCAATGCCTCCCTGCTTGACACTCAGCATCAAGGGGTTAAAATGGGACCCAATGCCTCCCTGCTTGACACTCAGCATCAAGGGGTTAAAATGGGACCCAATGCCTCCCTGCTTGACACTCAGCATCAAGGGGTTAAAATGGGACCCAATGCCTCCCTGCTTGACACTCAGCATCAAGGGGTTAAAATGGGACCCAATGCCTCCCTGCTTGACACTCAGCATCAAGGGGTTAAAATGGGACCCAATGCCTCCCTGCTTGACACTCAGCATCAAGGGGTTAAAATGGGACCCAATGCCTCCCTGCTTGACACTCAGCATCAAGGGGTTAAAATGGGACCCAATGCCTCCCTGCTTGACACTCAGCATCAAGGGGTTAAAATGGGACCCAATGCCTCCCTGCTTGACACTCAGCATCAAGGGGTTAAAATGGGACCCAATGCCTCCCTGCTTGACACTCAGCATCAAGGGGTTAAAATGGGACCCAATGCCTCCCTGCTTGACACTCAGCATCAAGGGGTTAAAATGGGACCCAATGCCTCCCTGCTTGACACTCAGCATCAAGGGGTTAAAATGGGACCCAATGCCTCCCTGCTTGACACTCAGCATCAAGGGGTTAAAATGGGACCCAATGCCTCCCTGCTTGACACTCAGCATCAAGGGGTTAAAATGGGACCCAATGCCTCCCTGCTTGACACTCAGCATCAAGGGGTTAAAATGGGACCCAATGCCTCCCTGCTTGACACTCAGCATCAAGGGGTTAAAATGGGACCCAATGCCTCCCTGCTTGACACTCAGCATCAAGGGGTTAAAATGGGACCCAATGCCTCCCTGCTTGACACTCAGCATCAAGGGGTTAAAATGGGACCCAATGCCTCCCTGCTTGACACTCAGCATCAAGGGGTTAAAATGGGACCCAATGCCTCCCTGCTTGACACTCAGCATCAAGGGGTTAAAATGGGACCCAATGCCTCCCTGCTTGACACTCAGCATCAAGGGGTTAAAATGGGACCCAATGCCTCCCTGCTTGACACTCAGCATCAAGGGGTTAAAATGGGACCCAATGCCTCCCTGCTTGACACTCAGCATCAAGGGGTTAAAATGGGACCCAATGCCTCCCTGCTTGACACTCAGCATCAAGGGGTTAAAATGGGACCCAATGCCTCCCTGCTTGACACTCAGCATCAAGGGGTTAAAATGGGACCCAATGCCTCCCTGCTTGACACTCAGCATCAAGGGGTTAAAATGGGACCCAATGCCTCCCTGCTTGACACTCAGCATCAAGGGGTTAAAATGGGACCCAATGCCTCCCTGCTTGACACTCAGCATCAAGGGGTTAAAATGGGACCCAATGCCTCCCTGCTTGACACTCAGCATCAAGGGGTTAAAATGGGACCCAATGCCTCCCTGCTTGACACTCAGCATCAAGGGGTTAAAATGGGACCCAATGCCTCCCTGCTTGACACTCAGCATCAAGGGGTTAAAATGGGACCCAATGCCTCCCTGCTTGACACTCAGCATCAAGGGGTTAAAATGGGACCCAATGCCTCCCTGCTTGACACTCAGCATCAAGGGGTTAAAATGGGACCCAATGCCTCCCTGCTTGACACTCAGCATCAAGGGGTTAAAATGGGACCCAATGCCTCCCTGCTTGACACTCAGCATCAAGGGGTTAAAATGGGACCCAATGCCTCCCTGCTTGACACTCAGCATCAAGGGGTTAAAATGGGACCCAATGCCTCCCTGCTTGACACTCAGCATCAAGGGGTTAAAATGGGACCCAATGCCTCCCTGCTTGACACTCAGCATCAAGGGGTTAAAATGGGACCCAATGCCTCCCTGCTTGACACTCAGCATCAAGGGGTTAAAATGGGACCCAATGCCTCCCTGCTTGACACTCAGCATCAAGGGGTTAAAATGGGACCCAATGCCTCCCTGCTTGACACTCAGCATCAAGGGGTTAAAATGGGACCCAATGCCTCCCTGCTTGACACTCAGCATCAAGGGGTTAAAATGGGACCCAATGCCTCCCTGCTTGACACTCAGCATCAAGGGGTTAAAATGGGACCCAATGCCTCCCTGCTTGACACTCAGCATCAAGGGGTTAAAATGGGACCCAATGCCTCCCTGCTTGACACTCAGCATCAAGGGGTTAAAATGGGACCCAATGCCTCCCTGCTTGACACTCAGCATCAAGGGGTTAAAATGGGACCCAATGCCTCCCTGCTTGACACTCAGCATCAAGGGGTTAAAATGGGACCCAATGCCTCCCTGCTTGACACTCAGCATCAAGGGGTTAAAATGGGACCCAATGCCTCCCTGCTTGACACTCAGCATCAAGGGGTTAAAATGGGACCCAATGCCTCCCTGCTTGACACTCAGCATCAAGGGGTTAAAATGGGACCCAATGCCTCCCTGCTTGACACTCAGCATCAAGGGGTTAAAATGGGACCCAATGCCTCCCTGCTTGACACTCAGCATCAAGGGGTTAAAATGGGACCCAATGCCTCCCTGCTTGACACTCAGCATCAAGGGGTTAAAATGGGACCCAATGCCTCCCTGCTTGACACTCAGCATCAAGGGGTTAAAATGGGACCCAATGCCTCCCTGCTTGACACTCAGCATCAAGGGGTTAAAATGGGACCCAATGCCTCCCTGCTTGACACTCAGCATCAAGGGGTTAAAATGGGACCCAATGCCTCCCTGCTTGACACTCAGCATCAAGGGGTTAAAATGGGACCCAATGCCTCCCTGCTTGACACTCAGCATCAAGGGGTTAAAATGGGACCCAATGCCTCCCTGCTTGACACTCAGCATCAAGGGGTTAAAATGGGACCCAATGCCTCCCTGCTTGACACTCAGCATCAAGGGGTTAAAATGGGACCCAATGCCTCCCTGCTTGACACTCAGCATCAAGGGGTTAAAATGGGACCCAATGCCTCCCTGCTTGACACTCAGCATCAAGGGGTTAAAATGGGACCCAATGCCTCCCTGCTTGACACTCAGCATCAAGGGGTTAAAATGGGACCCAATGCCTCCCTGCTTGACACTCAGCATCAAGGGGTTAAAATGGGACCCAATGCCTCCCTGCTTGACACTCAGCATCAAGGGGTTAAAATGGGACCCAATGCCTCCCTGCTTGACACTCAGCATCAAGGGGTTAAAATGGGACCCAATGCCTCCCTGCTTGACACTCAGCATCAAGGGGTTAAAATGGGACCCAATGCCTCCCTGCTTGACACTCAGCATCAAGGGGTTAAAATGGGACCCAATGCCTCCCTGCTTGACACTCAGCATCAAGGGGTTAAAATGGGACCCAATGCCTCCCTGCTTGACACTCAGCATCAAGGGGTTAAAATGGGACCCAATGCCTCCCTGCTTGACACTCAGCATCAAGGGGTTAAAATGGGACCCAATGCCTCCCTGCTTGACACTCAGCATCAAGGGGTTAAAATGGGACCCAATGCCTCCCTGCTTGACACTCAGCATCAAGGGGTTAAAATGGGACCCAATGCCTCCCTGCTTGACACTCAGCATCAAGGGGTTAAAATGGGACCCAATGCCTCCCTGCTTGACACTCAGCATCAAGGGGTTAAAATGGGACCCAATGCCTCCCTGCTTGACACTCAGCATCAAGGGGTTAAAATGGGACCCAATGCCTCCCTGCTTGACACTCAGCATCAAGGGGTTAAAATGGGACCCAATGCCTCCCTGCTTGACACTCAGCATCAAGGGGTTAAAATGGGACCCAATGCCTCCCTGCTTGACACTCAGCATCAAGGGGTTAAAATGGGACCCAATGCCTCCCTGCTTGACACTCAGCATCAAGGGGTTAAAATGGGACCCAATGCCTCCCTGCTTGACACTCAGCATCAAGGGGTTAAAATGGGACCCAATGCCTCCCTGCTTGACACTCAGCATCAAGGGGTTAAAATGGGACCCAATGCCTCCCTGCTTGACACTCAGCATCAAGGGGTTAAAATGGGACCCAATGCCTCCCTGCTTGACACTCAGCATCAAGGGGTTAAAATGGGACCCAATGCCTCCCTGCTTGACACTCAGCATCAAGGGGTTAAAATGGGACCCAATGCCTCCCTGCTTGACACTCAGCATCAAGGGGTTAAAATGGGACCCAATGCCTCCCTGCTTGACACTCAGCATCAAGGGGTTAAAATGGGACCCAATGCCTCCCTGCTTGACACTCAGCATCAAGGGGTTAAAATGGGACCCAATGCCTCCCTGCTTGACACTCAGCATCAAGGGGTTAAAATGGGACCCAATGCCTCCCTGCTTGACACTCAGCATCAAGGGGTTAAAATGGGACCCAATGCCTCCCTGCTTGACACTCAGCATCAAGGGGTTAAAATGGGACCCAATGCCTCCCTGCTTGACACTCAGCATCAAGGGGTTAAAATGGGACCCAATGCCTCCCTGCTTGACACTCAGCATCAAGGGGTTAAAATGGGACCCAATGCCTCCCTGCTTGACACTCAGCATCAAGGGGTTAAAATGGGACCCAATGCCTCCCTGCTTGACACTCAGCATCAAGGGGTTAAAATGGGACCCAATGCCTCCCTGCTTGACACTCAGCATCAAGGGGTTAAAATGGGACCCAATGCCTCCCTGCTTGACACTCAGCATCAAGGGGTTAAAATGGGACCCAATGCCTCCCTGCTTGACACTCAGCATCAAGGGGTTAAAATGGGACCCAATGCCTCCCTGCTTGACACTCAGCATCAAGGGGTTAAAATGGGACCCAATGCCTCCCTGCTTGACACTCAGCATCAAGGGGTTAAAATGGGACCCAATGCCTCCCTGCTTGACACTCAGCATCAAGGGGTTAAAATGGGACCCAATGCCTCCCTGCTTGACACTCAGCATCAAGGGGTTAAAATGGGACCCAATGCCTCCCTGCTTGACACTCAGCATCAAGGGGTTAAAATGGGACCCAATGCCTCCCTGCTTGACACTCAGCATCAAGGGGTTAAAATGGGACCCAATGCCTCCCTGCTTGACACTCAGCATCAAGGGGTTAAAATGGGACCCAATGCCTCCCTGCTTGACACTCAGCATCAAGGGGTTAAAATGGGACCCAATGCCTCCCTGCTTGACACTCAGCATCAAGGGGTTAAAATGGGACCCAATGCCTCCCTGCTTGACACTCAGCATCAAGGGGTTAAAATGGGACCCAATGCCTCCCTGCTTGACACTCAGCATCAAGGGGTTAAAATGGGACCCAATGCCTCCCTGCTTGACACTCAGCATCAAGGGGTTAAAATGGGACCCAATGCCTCCCTGCTTGACACTCAGCATCAAGGGGTTAAAATGGGACCCAATGCCTCCCTGCTTGACACTCAGCATCAAGGGGTTAAAATGGGACCCAATGCCTCCCTGCTTGACACTCAGCATCAAGGGGTTCAAATGGGACCCAATGCCTCCCTGCTTGACACTCAGCATCAAGGGGTTAAAATGGGACCCAATGCCTCCCTGCTTGACACTCAGCATCAAGGGGTTAAAATGGGACCCAATGCCTCCCTGCTTGACACTCAGCATCAAGGGGTTAAAATGGGACCCAATGCCTCCCTGCTTGACACTCAGCATCAAGGGGTTAAAATGGGACCCAATGCCTCCCTGCTTGACACTCAGCATCAAGGGGTTAAAATGGGACCCAATGCCTCCCTGCTTGACACTCAGCATCAAGGGGTTAAAATGGGACCCAATGCCTCCCTGCTTGACACTCAGCATCAAGGGGTTAAAATGGGACCCAATGCCTCCCTGCTTGACACTCAGCATCAAGGGGTTAAAATGGGACCCAATGCCTCCCTGCTTGACACTCAGCATCAAGGGGTTGCATTGGGGGTCAAATCAACTAATGATTCCCGAGCCCGGCGCACGCTGTGGCTCACCGCTCCAAGAGATGGGTCAAAGGTCACACACTGTGGCTCACCGCTCCAAGAGATGGGTCAAAGGTCACACGCTGTGGCTCACCGCTCCAAGAGATGGGTCAAAGGTCACACACTGAGGCTCACCGCTCCAAGAGATGGGTCAAAGGTCACACACTGTGGCTCACCGCTCCAAGAGATGGGTCAAAGGTCACACACTGAGGCTCACCGCTCCAAGAGATGGGTCAAAGGTCACACACTGTGGCTCACCGCTCCAAGAGATGGGTCAAAGGTCACACGCTGTGGCTCACCGCTCCAAGAGATGGGTCAAAGGTCACACACTGAGGCTCACCGCTCCAAGAGATGGGTCAAATGTCACACACTGTGGCTCACCGCTCCAAGAGATGGGTCAAAGGTCACACGCTGTGGCTCACCGCTCCAAGAGATGGGTCAAAGGTCACACGCTGAGGCTCACCGCTCCAAGAGATGGGTCAAAGGTCACACGCTGTGGCTCACCGCTCCAAGAGATGGGTCAAAGGTCACACACTGAGGCTCACCGCTCCAAGAGATGGGTCAAAGGTCACACACTGAGGCTCACCGCTCCAAGAGATGGGTCAAATGATGAGGCTCACCGCTCCAAGAGATGGGTCAAATGGCTCACCGCTCCCAGAGATGGGTCAAATGGCTCACCGCTCCAAGAGATGGGTCAAATGATGAGGCTCACCGCTCCAAGAGATGGGTCAAATGGCTCACCGCTCCCAGAGATGGGTCAAATGGCTCACCGCTCCAAGAGATGGGTCAAATGATGAGGCTCACCGCTCCAAGAGATGGGTCAAATGATGAGGCTCACCGCTCCAAGAGATGGGTCAAATGCGGAGAGCAAATTTCATTGCATGCGGTAACGTGTGTGACGAATCGTACGACTTCGACTTTGTCTGGTGACCGCGTCCGTCTTGTAAGATGTAATGCGAGACAAACAAGAGGCCAGGTCTTTGGCTATTTGAAAATAGCCGATCTACTATAAGCTCACAACACTTTTTACTTTTTCATTTTAGGGGCGACGACGTCTGGCTTTCAGAAATTATGTCATATTCTCAGCCAAGTCTATACATGGGCTTTTAATGTTTGCTTAACAGCAAAGTTAGTTTAAAGTCATTTGCATTAAGGAAGTGGTGTGCCCCTCACTTCACACAAGTGTGATTTATTTTATACAATTTACAATTTAGGCATTTAGCAGACGCTCTTAATCCAAAGTGTGTGGAAAAATGCACTTTCCTTTGTTTGTAGTTTCACAACTTCCCACACTGTCCCTATGCAGCTCTCTCATGTTGTCAGACGGGATCATTTAATAAAGTCCCATCCCAAGAATGTTCAATGCATGCTTCAGGTTGTGGCAATAATGTGACCCCCAAACGAGGTGCAGAACAGTGTTGTTTTTGGCAGCAACTTTTTATTTTATTTTAAGTCATAGTCTTTGGAATGAAACTTTGTTTAGTTTTAGTCGACTAAATGTCATGCGATTTTAGTCGACTAAAACTACAGTTGATTTAGTCGACTAAAATGTATTTTGGCGGGCCTTGATGTCGTCCGTAATGGCTGATTTTACACTTGCTGAAAATAGAAGATCTACAAACAACGTGTCGCAGTGCGACGCTTTGTGAGCTTGTAGATCGGCTATTTTCAGCATGCAACTAATTAAGTGTAGAATGACTTATACTGGATCTCTTGTCTACTAGTCCCTTCCTAGCATTTTAGTCTAGTTTTTATTTGTTGACGAAATTGTCTTAGTTTTAGTATAATAGCTTAGTTTTCATTTGTTTTCCATTTAGTTTTCGTCAGTGATATTAAAAATGTTACAAATTTTAACATTTTTCGTCTTAGTTTTAGTCGACGAAATCAACACTGGTGCAGAATAACAAACATTATTTCTATTTCTGTTCATTCCCGTACATGGATGTCATAACCGTGTTGCACTTGTCTTGCACAAGTGACTTTAGCAGGAGTTGAAGTATTCCGTCACTTATCGGATATGCATGTTTCGCGCATGCACGCACACACACACATGCATGCATGCACACACACACACACACACACGCACGCGCACACACACACGCACGCAAGCGCACAAATGAAACCAATTGGGACATAGAAAAGTAATCATTCTAGAACACATTAGTGTTCCAAACCTTCCAACCAGAGGAGGTTTATTAGTGTTTTGAGTTATCATAACTCAATATGATAGGCAACTCACAAGAATCTACAAGAAATTATATGTGAATACATGGTGGTCAACATTGTAATTAATTATGTAGATATGTATTTAAAGTATATATCGCTGTATACCAGTAGCCTACATACAATACATCACAACATGATAATAGTATGCTATTGTTTTATTTTAATATTCCTTATCAGGAATAACATCCTGAATTGAAAGTATAACTGTGGTAAAAGTACAACTCAGATCCCACATTGCCATCTAGTGCCGGCACCATGTTCCTGCAGTAGCCTACACAAACTAAATGAATGAATGAATGGATGGATACATACAAGCCTTAATCATGATAATCAATTTATTGATTGAGCCACTTTCCAGCATGCACTGTATAACATTGTAAAAGGATAAGATAACAAACATATAGTCAGTAAAATGCTTCATCATCATACTGCAGTTAATTAACTTTTATTCATAGTTCCTTATAAAAGACAAACATGGGTATAATTCCTCATAAGACTCACTTAAATCCTATGCAGCGTACAATACAATACAAAACAATACTGACTGCATATGGACGTATGACGTACAAGAGGCATGATGAACAAACCTCTATACAAGCTGAATGAATCGTAGTGCGCCACTTGGTAAGTTGGTGCTGGCTATGAGCTTGTAGATCTGCTATTTTTCAATAGCTATAAAGTATAACATAATGCAAAAGGGGTTCCCACCCAAAAATGTGGGTTAAAACCAAGTGATTAACCAATATTTGGGGCATGTCATTATAGGAAAAAAAGTTATCAAAGGAAAAAAAGGGGAAAAAAGAATCACACCTGTGTGAAGTGAAGGGCGCTTTTATCATCGCCCAACAAACCCACGGTGAGGCCTTTAGGAGGGCCATTCAAGCCTCAAGCGGAGCCTGCAGCACCACCAAGACAGTGTGCGGGACCCTTTTCTTCTCAGCACATTAGAAATTAGAAGTCTGTCTTTGTTTTCAATGTCTGTGTGAGAGAGCTGCATGTTCATAAGTACCGTAGTTGACTGAAATGTATTGTACAGGACACCTGAAGTCACATTTAATTCCACGACACGCCTCCAATCTCTACTGCCACTCCCACCATCCATCATCAGCACTGGAAAACACTAACAGTGGATTATACACAGACCAAAACACCACTAGGTCCACATAGGACTGTAACACAGAGCTCAAACTGTTTTATGATACCATAGAAAATGTGTATAATTATTTTGGCCACAGCATTAAACGGTGGGCCATGCTGACCGATTCATCTCACCCAGGCATCACGTTGAAGTGATTATGACCTACCTGTTGTTGGTCTTCTAGATGACTCCCTTGCTGCTATACGCTACAGACATGTGGACGTGATGAAAGCACTGACAAAAATAGCTCTAATGAGCGTGGTGAAGCAGCGGGATTGAAGCAATGGAAAATATTAGAGAGTGTTAATGCTGTCACTAAATTACTCCAAACCAAAGACATGGAAATGCAGAAGGCCTCGAACTTGCTGGAGAATATGATAAAGGTCTTGTCTGAGTACAGGAATGCTTTTGATGAGGCAAAGACAACAGCACAGACGCTTGCAGACAAATGAGCTTAGAATACCTTAGAAAATACAAGAGCAACTCTAACAATAGTACAGTATTACTGCAGACAGCTACCATTTGGACAGATGCACCAACGCAAAGCCACGTAGCCAGGTGCCTATGGGGGTAGCACCCGCAGTTTCATTAAAGAGGATATTTCCAGAGCACTTTACCTGCCAGTTATTGCGAACGCAGTGATTGCGAACGCAGTGAGCACTTACTATGAGACCTAGCAGATCATGTCTGTCTGTCTGTGTGTGTGTGTGTGTGTGTGTGTGTGTGTGTGTGTGTGTGTGTGTGTGTCTGTGTGTCTGTCTGTCCCGCTATACGTCCAAATATGGAGTGTACGTCCAAATATGGAGTGTGTTGCATCAATCACAAACAAATCACTCAGCTCCATATATGGGCACAAAAGGGGCCAGGTCCACATATACAGTAACAGCGGGACAGACACACAGACAGACAGACAGACATGATCTGCAGGGTCTCAGCTGCGTTCGCTTCCCGCGTTTGCACGTCTTACTGGTAGGTAAAGAAACATTGAATATGTATGTGTTTGGTTCCAAAACACCCCAGAGAATTACCTGCAGGAAAGTGAAGGCTCGTTTGAGAAATATTAAGAACAAGCAAAGCATTGATGTCCATTTATTGGAATCACCCAAGTTGAGCTCTTCTACGATTAAAGCCCAAACGGAAAGATAAGGAGGGACTTGGAAGCAAAAGGAATGCCCAGAGCAGATGTACCCATCGTTAGGATGGATGCAGTGGAATTCGGAGTCCTAATTGGCGGAGACCAATATTGGAAAATAGCAACAGGAAAAATGGAGAGACTGATTGAAGGACTACTGGAAAGTGTATTTGGATGGCTGGTGCAAGGAGAAGTCACCACGCTAAATGTCATAACTGAAGTTGTGGACATTGAAGTGATGCACATCAGCGTCGGAGAGGAACAGGCACTGTCAGATCAGTTACGCAACAAGCCGTGCATATCCACGGCTATGCAAAGCTGTGCATATCCACGGATATGGATTACGGATTTAGGTGTTGAAAAATAGCAGATCTACAAGCTCATAGCTTGTAGATCCCTGGAACAACATATTTCCAGATGGGGGTCCTTGACATAGAAAAGGTTGAGAACCACTGACAGAAAGTCAGAGTGGTCCTGGGGTCTAAATGGGTTAAGTAAGTCTCTCACCTCTCCAGTCCGCGTATACTTTTAATGCATTAATGAAGCGCAGTACAAAATAATGAATGCTCTGTACAGACTATTACACACGAATCACTGAAAAAGTAGTAACAAATAAACTATTTGGTGTAATAAGAGTAATACTTGGAGATAAAGTAGGTGAAGAACCATATAGATTTTGGTTGTTTTTCTATTTCTTTGGAATATAATGACACCATCAAATACATGATTAGCCGTACCTGCTTTATACAACATTATTTCATATTAAACACAAATAATATGTATATATTTTTTTATATAAAGAATGGTATACATTTAAAAAAAAATCCATAACCCAAGGCTAAAACGAATCAGTTTCTCAACTGTATACCAACTCAGCACAAATTACTTCAACAGTCACTTTACAAGAAAACTGCATACAAAAACAAACAAAATAAATATGAATAAGAATTAAGCGGACAGTGTTTAAGGGAACTTGTGCTCATGACGAGCATAAAGATAACACAGTACCGTAATCAAAATGATGAGTATAGATCACTGTTTCTCAACCTATAGGGTCTGGGGGACAACCAGGGATCCAAATGGACCCTTCTGTATCTACCCCAAAGTGGGGTCTGGGGGAACCCCAGGGGTCCTTGAGGGAGTTCGAGGAGGTCCCCAGCTAAATGATATAGTTAGGCCACTAATGGACCCTTATGGGTCTGTAACCTAGAGAGTGTACAAATGGAACCAAATGGACCCTAACGGGTCCGTTTGGTTCCATTTGTACACTCTCAGAGTTAAACTAAGGCCCCTTCTCCACCATGGTTGAACCGGTTATTTTTTCCCTCCTAATTTTGGACCAAATTATTTGTTTCGGATCACTAAAAGTTGGTTCGGAAATGGAACGAAAAAAAAAAAACGTCTTGTCCTGAAGTGGTAACCAAAAGGGGGCTTGTTCTACAACCAAAGTTATTTTGGTGTAAAAGGGGCCTCGATCGCCGATCAGAGAGTTTAATTAACTTAATTCATTTACAGAATGTTGTCCCAGACTATTATTATTCCGCAATGTCCGAACGCTAAATACAGTCTCAAGCTACAGTACACACCCCCTGAAAGCCAATTTTGCAAGCTGTCATCTGTTCGTCATTTCTGTTCACCGAAATATATTTTGAAATATATATATATAATATATATATATATATATATATATATATATATATATATATATATCTTTTTTTTCCTCATTTCTGATTAAGCAGCTGTTATTAGGGTTTGACAAAATGTACTGGCGACTGCTGTACATTTACTCACAGACCATTGATTCGCTTCCGAAGTCCAGACTATATGACGGAGGCATTTCAAACCCTCTGTCTGGAGGAGAGGCCATGCAGAGATTTGTGGTCTAATGAATGCATATCAAACTGGGGGGTCGTTGAAAAGAGAAGAATGTTGAGAATCACTGATATAGATCGCATCACATTTCACAAGCAGCACAGCAGTTGGCTAATGGGCTCTATATGCACACGCGGCCATTTTGGAAAGAACTTGGGGCCCCTTCCCTACTTCCTTCACAGGTGTTACCGATGATGCTAATGAAGGCTACTGTTCCATTCTGGTCAAACAGAGTCAGGGTGCTGCTATAGAGGGTATTCGCGTGACATCATCGTACCTGGAAGTTATGCGGGAACGCCCACTGAGTGGCAAAAAACTACTTTCTGGCCTTGACAGCCCATTCATCCAATCAGAAAAGTCCTGTCTGATTGCATTAAGCAATGTTAAACTCACCAACATTGCAGCTGTACGAAAAGCTTGAATTATCCTCTTTCTATCTGCAGTTTTCGTTTCATAAAAATCCACCATAGAAACGCTATGAGCTACTTTCTGTCAAGAAATGCCCTGCATTTGATTATTTTTCGCATCCCTTCAGGCGATGGGACGGTAGCTAGGGGCGGTAGCTATGCTATACGCAGGACGCATGGAGTGTGTTTGTGTACAAGTCAGATAGTCGGCCAGCTGTACCAGTTTACTGCTATGTGGCTTATTTCTACCCTATAATGTTTTCAGATACATATTTTGGAAACCGAGTAATACACTGTCTGGATGTTATCTTGAATGGGAATAAAAACAGAAGATTTCTGTAATCAGTAGCAGCTGTGTTGTACAGTGTTGGACGGACGCGCAGATCAAACGGATGAGCTTCATTTTTATTGGCTTTTATCAAAATATTTCACTACGCCTTTAATTAGTATCATTGCCAACACCTGTGAAGGAAGTAAGGAAGTGGCCCCGGAAGTAGGAAGAGTTATTCTGTGTGCATATAGCCCATTAACTGACCCATCAGTCACTCGACGGTCAACTCTAATTGGAGGAGACCACCATGTCCAGTTCCTTGACCGCCTCCTGGCTGGAGGTGATGAGGCCACAGCTGGCCGAGAGGGGGCCGTCAGAGAAGTGACCGGCCCCGGCGGCCGACCGGGGCACTGGGGCGGGCGAGGCTGGAGCCTGGGCCAGGCCGGGCTTTTTGGGGGGAATGGGCGGAGGGTTGCCCCTGTCCGCCCTGGGGATGGTGGGCGACCGAACGCCCTGAGGGGGGAGAACGGACGCGGACGCCCTGCCGACCACCGGAGACAAGGGCGCTGCCAGGCTGCGGTAGTCTGTGCCAAAGGGAGAGTTGTTGGGCGGCGTGGTGGTGGTGGCGGCGGTGGGGAGCTTGGCCACGGCGCTCTGCTGCACCGTGGTGAAGCGAGACAGGACCTGGGTGACGGTGCTGCGGGCCAGCTGCTTCACCGGGCTGGCCTCCGCTGGCGGCGAGGGGCTGGGGGGCGAGGGGGAGGGGGACTGGGCAGATGATGATGATGATGATGACGCAGGCTGGCTGGCCTGCAGGGGCTGAGGCTCGCCGGGGTCCGCCCCCGCCGCTGTGCCCTGGAACTTGTGCCGAGCGGCGTGGAAGCGCTGGTTGATGCCCGCCTGGTAGGAGGACTGGTAGCCTCCGGGGAGGAGGGCGGGGCTGCCGGGGCTGACGGGAGAGGAGGCGCAGTGGGGGGAGGAGGAGGGGGTCAGAGAGGAGGTGTCCGTACCACCGGGGGAGAGCGAGGAGGTCTTGGTGTGGAGGACAGGAGTGTTCTCCGCACGCGGCGGGTTCTCCGGGAGGACGCTAGTTATATCGACGTCAGCGCGGTGGTGGCCGTTGGTCTCCGTCGCGGGACAGTGGTGATGACCGTTCACACCGCCGGGCAGGAGGCTTCCCTCCTCCTCCTCCATGTCCTCCACTTGAACGCCGTCTGTTCTGGTCTTGGCCAGCGGGACTCTCCTGGTCAGCTCCTCCTTCCTCCCTGCTGCCTCCTCCGCTGTCGCCTTCTGCTCCTCCAGCCTCACCGCTCCTCTTCCTCCTCCCCTCTCGGTATTGGCCGCCTCCAGCGTTCTCCTCAGCTCCTCTACCTGGTCGGGGGGAGAGGAGACGACACCTACGGTTAGGTTAGTGACCTCCATAGATCACCTTTTCTGTTGTCCCGAATACAGAAAAGGTCATCTAAATCTAATAATCTCCAACAGAGTGAATCCAGAGTGACTCCAACATGAAGACTCCAACAGAGTCTTCATCAGGGCAAGTATGATGATACATCAAGACTGTCAAAACATGTTGGATATCTATTTTTATCCACCCTGTCCTCATTTTTAACCTTTTGAGTGCTCAGGTCGCCGCCTTTTCTGTAATATCTATGTTGGTACCATTAGGAGATGCAACGGGCAAACGTTAATCAAAAATAACAATAGTTTTACGTTCTCTATTTGTGTAGACTTCTTGTAATGCAGATGTAGAAGCAGAAAACAATGATTTAACTCTTGAGAGTGTACAATGAAACCAAGTGGACCCTTACAGGTCAATTTTGGTTTCATTTTACGCTCTCAAGAGTTCAAAATTTGGTTACCAACTCTCCATCATTTTTTGCTGGGGACCACCTGGAACCCCCTCAGGGACAACTGGTGGTCCCCGGAACACTGGTCTAAGGCACACAGGCGCTTTGGTTAATGATATAAACCGACTGGTGACACTCCAGTGCTGCTGTCAACACCTTAACGACATATTCACACCTGCTGCTGAAGCTGGCAGCAGTGAGCCTCCTCCTTCTTTAGCCGCGAGCGGAGCTGCTCCCGCTCCGTGTCGAACTCGGCCAGCGTCTCCTCCACCCTGGCCTCCATCCGCAGGGCTCTCCTCCTCTCCTCCTCCAGCTCCCTGTGCACGGCCTGGGACGCCTCCTTCTCCTGGTAGCAAAACCTCCTTGAGTTCAGTTATCCCTTTTCGACCTGTCAGGACCTGAGGACCTGACAGTTTTCTGAAAAACCCCATGTTTCTATGGCAGTGGATCTCAAACTATTCCATGTCAAGGGACCCCTAGAATTATCTGTATTTGGCCGCCGACCCCCATCTCAAAATATGTAGTTCCAGGGTCCCCCCAGAAGCAAAGATTTGAGGTTTGACGTTCACTCTGAAAGAATATATATTCAAAGAGTTTTCACGAGTATTCACAATTTTTCAAAAATAGCAGACTTACAAGTTCATAGTGCGGCACTCGGTCCCGCACTATGAGCTTGTACATCTGCTATTTTACAACAGCTAAAGCATATATGCTTAAAACACAAAGGGGTTCCCGCCCAAAAATATAGGCCTGGGACGCCTCCTTCTCCTGGAAGCAAAACCACATGGAGTTCAGTTACCAGAAAGAATACACAGGGTTCAGAAATCAGTGGTGCTCAAACCATTTCATGTCAACGACCGATATTTTGTTCCAGGGACCGCCAGAAGATTTAAGTAAAAAATGTTTTTTACAAGATTTGTATACCTGCAATGTTTGAATTATATAACAGTAAACTAGCTGAAAAAATAAATAAAAATCAATGACAGATGTAGTCACTACGATTTTAGAAGCCATTTTTCTTTCAGCTCTAAATGGCTTTAATAAATCAAACCATAATACCAACCTTGTCGAGCTTCCGGTTGAGCTCGGCCACGCGCTGCCCCTCGTCCAGAGCCCTGGAGCTGGCCCACTTGCACTCCTTGGCCAGGGCACAGGACAGCTGCTTGTGCTGCGCCCGCTCCTCCTCCAGCTGCTCCGACGCTCTCCGCTGCTCCTTCTCCAGGCGCCGGACCTGGCTCCTCTCAAAGTCCAGCTGCAGAGAGACATGACATGGTGTATAATGGACCTGGCTCCTCTCAAAGTCCAGCTGCAGAGAGACATGACATGGTGTATATATAATGGACCTGGCTCCTCTCAAAGTCCAGCTGCAGAGAGACATGACATGGTGTATAATGGACCTGGCTCCTCTCAAAGTCCAGCTGCAGAGAGACATGACATGGTGTATAATGGACCTGGCTCCTCTCAAAGTCCAGCTGCAGAGAGACATGACATGGTGTATAATGGACCTGGCTCCTCTCAAAGTCCAGCTGCAGAGAGACATGACATGGTGTAATGCAGCGGCGTTCAACGCCCTTTTTCCTTTCTAATAACCCACAGTTATTATCAGGCGTCTGTCTGACCCCCGTCTGATTGGTTTTTTCTTTAACCCATTTAGGCGTCAAAATAAAGACATTAAAACTCTTCTAAATCCTGACTGTTTTCTGAAATTCCTATGTTTCTATATCAGTGGTGCTCAATATTTCATGTCAAGGACCCCAAAAATGATATGAAAATGGCCGCCGACCCCCCCATCTGAAAATATCTTGCTCCAGGGACCCCCCCAGAAGCAAATATTTGAGTTAAAAATGTTCGCTCTGAAAGAATATATATTCCAAATTTGCGACACATTTTCACGATTTAAAAAAATAGTAGATCTACAAGCTCACCGAGTGCAAGCTCACTGAGTGCAGCCCTACGAGCTTGTAGATTAACTATGGTTGCAGGAGAAAGGAAGTAGTAATAACACGGCTAAAGTTGGGACATAGTGCGTTAAACAAAACACTGAAGGTGATGGGCAAACATCCTACAGGCCTATGTGAACACTGTCAGGAGGAGGAGTCGGTGGAGCATGCCATTATGGACTGTAGACAGTATCAGAGAGAAAGAGAGAGTATGGTGGAAGAGCTGAGAGGGTGGGGAGTTGAATAAATCACTTTTAATAAGATAATTGGTGCAGCAGAAGATAATACGGGGAGAGGCACGGTGATCAGGTTTATTAAAGAAACTGGGTTATGGGATAGACTGTAAGTAAGCAAGAGTAACAGAAGGGGGCGGTAATGCAACTTTTTGGATGCCAACCGCCATAAAACCCCATGAAGAAGAAGAAAAAGAAGAGGAAGTCTGTTTCAGTTGGAGCCAAGCTGCCATGACAGTCCCCATTGTTTTGGCATCCATTGCTAGGTATGCCCATGTGTTTTAAACAATGTACACACTTTGGATGCACGTTAAACATGGAACCTCCACAGCATTAGGTGAGTAGTAAAGTTCATTGTATGAGACTCATGCTGGCTCACACTGGTACAATCATCAATAACAACAGCTGTCCCCCCAAAAAATATTAACAGGTAGACTACAGTACTGTTACTGTCACTGCCTGCAAGAATGTGATGTTATTACTTGAAGTTCACTTTAGCCTGCTTATATGCATACTTGTACTTGGAACTGCTTGGCCGCCGTGCCAATTCTTAATACACGTGTTGGTTCATTCATTGAAGTGGGTCCGCTATGCACTGTGGACACTTAAATGTTTTTTGGAATGAAATGGAATTTGTGTGAGAGAAAAATGCAGGAGCTGAGGCTTGTAAGACCCTCAGTTGTGTTTGTTTTAAAGCGATGTAACACTCATCATGTTGTAGGCCTACAGTGGGTGTGTGTGTGTGTGTGTGTGTGAGGGGGGGGGGGGGGCAACTCAATACCCCATGGTATGGAGTTGTTCCGCCAGTGATAGTGGTTTTGTTGAGTCAATTGCGACAGTACGTCAATTTACGTCAATTTACCAAGAAAAGTGCTGTATGAATTGGATGTTATTATTATTATTATTATTACTAGAGCGGTGCCCGTTGGAGCCTCTACAGCGGTGCCCGTTGGGCACTGGCCTACTTGGAACGATGCAAGTTGGAAATCCATGCCCCACCCAGATATTAAGTCTGTGTCCGTTTTATGCCCATATATGGAGTTCTTTGTCAGGAATGCCAAAAATATGGCGTCTATGTAGACATCAGAATGATGTCAGAAAAGGCTCAGCTCCATATATGGACCCTCAGTGGGCAGGGGCCCGGTCCAGAGCCCGGGCAGAGGCCTTTTTGGGGCGCTTTTGGACAACCGTGGGTCCGACCGACTCGCCACCGGGCACTGCCCCCCCTGTGGTGGGGTGGAACAGGCGTGTCGAATTTGAAGTCGGTGGGGCGAACGGTTCTCGGGTTACGTGGATTACACACGTACAGACCTACGTACACAGCTGTTGTTGGAAATTCACCTAATCAGGCCTATAGGCTGGGGTTGCTATGGTGATCAATTGGCTCAACACTGGTCCAGGGACCACCAGTGGTCCTTGAGGGGGTTCCAGGTGGTCCTCATCCAAAAGATGGAGTTAGTAACCAAATGGACCCTTATTAACTCTAAAGAGTTACAATTATTGTTAATCATCTACATCAGGGGTTCCCAAACTTTTTTGGCTTAGGTACCCCTTGGGGGGAAGAATTCTTTATTTGTAGGGTTAGATTATTATTATTATTCTACCTGTTGATGTAAGCGCTCCCGCTCCTTCTCCAGGATGTAAGTGACGTCATCGCCCTCGGCCGTGTCCTCAGCATGCCTCCTCTTCTCCTCCTCCAGATCCAAAATTACCTGGTGCAGACACATGGGGGCGACAGAGGGCAGTGTTGAGTTTGACAGCAACATTTAGATTTTAGTTCTAGCCATATAGTCTCTTGAATATTTAGTTTGAGTCACATTTGAGTTTTTTACCTGGAATGTTTTAAGGTACGTTCAGACTTGAATAAATATATTCACCTCGGTTCGTCTCGTTTGTACCGCGCCAGGTCGCGCCGTGCACATTCGCACAATTCTCGTCTTTGCATTGACTTTGTATGTAATCGCACCGCTCTAGTTTTAGTCGACTAAATCTACAGTTGATTTGGTCGACTAAAATGTATTTTGGCGGGCCTTGTACTGTATTAATGACACTAGCTCACAACGCGTCGTGCTGTTGTGAGCTTGTGGATCGGCTATTACCGTCCTGCAAACATGTGTAAAATGGCTTGTGTCTTACTTAGACTGGATCTATTGTCCAACATTTTAGTCTAGTTTTAATTTTTTGATGAATTTGTTAATATATTGAGTCTTAATTTTGGTCATCATAGCTTAGTTTTTCAGTTAGTTTCCATGTCATCAGTGAAAAAAAGGTTGTTGATGAAATTTTTCAACACTGGCAGTACCAGTCTCACGTTACCAGACTGTTGACTCTCGCAATTTCCAAATGCTTCATCATACAGTCTGGACCAACGGAAGAGCTACTGTATCATGCGTAAGCGATAAAGCGGAAGTGGAGCCTCCTCCCCACTTCCGTTTCGTCTTACAGTCGCACAAATGTATTCTAATATAAATATAAATCATCTAAGCATATAGCTTGTTGCTTAGCAGAAAATAAAATATTTTTTAATATATTTCCGTGAACGGATATGGCAGCTTCCTTACTCAGCTCATGTCATGGGGGCTATAGTTCCAGACTATAGCATTCCTTACTCAGCTCATGTGGACTGTAGTTCCAGACTCTATATAGCATTCCTTACTCAGCTCATGGGGGCTATAGGTCCAGACTCTATATAGCATTCCTTACTCAGCTCATGGGGGCTATAGGTCCAGACTCTATATAGCATTCCTTACTCAGCTCATGGGGGCTATAGTTCCAGACTCTATATAGCATTCCTTACTCAGCTCATGGGGGCTATAGTTCCAGACTCTATATAGCATTCCTTACTCAGCTCATGGGGGCTATAGTTCCAGACTCTATATAGCATTCCTTACTCAGCTCATGGGGGCTATAGTTCCAGACTCTATATAGCATTCCTTACTCAGCTCATGGGGGCTGTAGTTCCAGACTCTATATAGCATTCCTTACTCAGCTCATGGGGGCTATAGTTCCAGACTCTATATAGCATTCCTTACTCAGCTCATGGGGCTATAGTTCCAGACTCTATAGCATTTGGAGATTGTGGAATAGTTGTCTGGCTACGCGATACTACTGGCAGAGGGACACGAATGGAATAATACATCTGTAATGACCCGATACAGACACATGGGGGTGATAGAGAGACACAAATGTAATAGTCACTCCCAGCAGCAGCACTGACTGGGTCTGTTTAGTATTATAGTTCAATTATGGTTTCTTTGAAGAAACATAATTACTGAGCGGTAAACAAAGATCGTGACAGCAATTTAGTTAAACAACCGTTTAAAGTTGAGCTAAAATGAATACTACGTCCCAAGAAGAAAAACACAAACAAAGTAACATGGTCCGAGTTCTTTGCATTCGGACTATTTTGCTTAATGCAGGATTAATACAATTTCATATCAGTTCCTCGAAATCAACTGGAAAATATTATTAGATATTATTATTAAAATTATAACATTATAAATGATATAATGTCATTCTTTTCATCATCCGGCTGCATAATTCAGCCTAAATAAAATAGAATTAGTTCAACAGTTAATTTATATTATATATTATTATGAGGACCAATTATATGAATATAGGTTGAAAAGTGGTGAAGTGGTCCAGTTTAAAGGAAGGTCTGAACTATGAAACAAGTATTATAGCACTTATAACGCACAGTCACAGTTACTGTCATTTCAACCTGACGTAAATAAACTATTTCTATAATCTACAAATGCAGCTAATCCTCTCTCACTCTCTCACACACACACACACACACACACACACACACACACACACACACACACACACACACACACACACACACACACACACACATATATTCCTCAGCCTAATAGGAAAGTCTGTGAAAGATTTCACGTAAATTGCACGCTGCGTTCATGATTTGAGGCTTTTTGTTTCCAAAGGGCCAATCCTGCAAACTTTGAAAGCCTATGTTAGCCAATTAGGATGGAATATGAAATATCGGATAGATCCATCTTGAACACATGACTATAGAGATAGTGTGTAACGATTTGTGTCAACTAATTTAGACCTGAAAACTGATTCTACAAAATAACATTTAAAAGACAAATGTCTTTTAAATCATGACTTTCTGATAAACCTATGTTTCGATGTCAGTGGTGCTCAACCTTTTTCATGTCAAGGACCCCCAGAATTATCTGTATTTGGCCGCCGATCCCCATCTGAAAATATGTTGTTCCAGGGGACCCCCCAGAAGCAAAGACTTGAGGTATAAAACGTTGATATCCGCCACATATGCGCCATATTTTCACGATTTTCCAAAAAATAGCACTTAAATCCCTTTATTTTAGAATGTTTTGTAGTAATAGTAGGCTACAACTGCTACAACATAAACATTGAAGAGACTTTAGTTGTTACTGTACAATACTTTAAAACAGTTGTCATGTTGCACACATGCTTAAAATAGCTCTAATTTGCGCCGCCCTCGTTGAAAACAATGTATTTCCAACTCCAGCTCGTCTCAGTTCAGGCTGCATGAACAGTGCTCGAGTGCTGGGTTTCTGCCCCCTCTATACCGTAACTCTTCTATTAGATGGCTCTGACCTTACCCTCCTGTGCCTGCCCCCTCTATACCGTAACTCTTCTATTAGATGGCTCTGACCTTACCCTCCTGTGCCTGCCTCCTCTATACCGTAACTCTTCTATTAGATGGCTCTGACCTTACCCTCCTGTGCCTGCCTCCTCTATACCGTAACTCTTCTATTAGATGGCTCTGACCTTACCCTCCTGTGCCTGCCTCCTCTATACCGTAACTCTTCTATTAGATGGCTCTGACCTTACCCTCCTGTGCCTGCCCCCTCTATACCGTAACTCTTCTATTAGATGGCTCTGACCTTACCCTCCTGTGCCTGCCTCCTCTATACCGTAACTCTTCTATTAGATGGCTCTGACCTTACCCTCCTGTGCCTGCCCCCTCTATACCGTAACTCTTCTATTAGATGGCTCTGACCTTACCCTCCTGTGCCTGCCTCCTCTATACCGTAACTCTTCTATTAGATGGCTCTGACCTTACCCTCCTGTGCCTGCCCCCTCTATACCGTAACTCTTCTATTAGATGGCTCTGACCTTACCCTCCTGTGCCTGCCCCCTCTATACCGTAACTCTTCTATTAGATGGCTCTGACCTTACCCTCCTGTGCCTGCCCCCTCTATACCGTAACTCTTCTATTAGATGGCTCTGACCTTACCCTCCTGTGCCTGCCCCCTCTATACCGTAACTCTTCTATTAGATGGCTCTGACCTTACCCTCCTGTGCCTGCTCTCGGCGGCGGCCAGCTGGGCCAGCATCTTGTCCTGCATCCTCCTGCAGTGGCTCACCACCAGCCTGAGGACCACCAGAGGGTTGGAGGAGGAGGAGGAGGTCTCCTTGCCGCTCGGACCCCCGCCGCCGCCGCCGCCGCTGCCCACCGCCTCGCCGTCCCTCTGCAGCGCCAGGAAGGGGTCGCTGAGGTCGTAGCGTCCGTAGCGCTCCTGCACGTACACGTCTTTGCGTTGAGCCTACGTGATGGGGAGGGGAGGGGAGGGGGAGACGACATCACGGACAGTTTTTATTACAGTCACCAGTAGTTTTAGCCCGTCGGTTACCGGCCTACTTGAGAAGGATGCAACTTGGGAACCTAATAATACCCGTGGTCAACTTGTCATAGCACCTTGTCTGTGACGCCCTTTCCACCGGTTGGTTCCCAATGGGAACCGGTTCAGTTCTTTTTGGTTTTTAGTCCATGAGCCAGAGCTCCAAAATTGTTGGGACAAACTAGACCTATATTAAATTGTTTATAGGATCAATACACGTATTGTTTTGCTTCCTGGCTGCCTTAAAGAGTGCCACAAGAGTGCCACAATTTTTGTATTTTTCCAGTTTTTCATGTGTCTATGAGGTGACAGTACTTTATTAGACACCCTGGAGTCGTTTTTATGTGCAATGGTGTATTAACTTTGTATTTAGGGTTTCTTCCTGTATGCTGAACCCTTGACAGTCAAACGGGCCAATGAAATAAACAGTAATATAGTGACATCACACTATCAGCCCCTCCCCTAAGCCCTCCCCCTTTATCATTCAACTACAGCTGTGGGTGCGGCTTCAGTTCAGGTGGATCACCACCCACCAGGCAAACCAGGCATACTTAATGAACTGGTGGGCGTGTCCACATAAAAACAACATTTTAACAAATACTGTACACTTTTTTGAAAACATTATACCTCCTTATATAACAATAAGACCTGACGATCATGTTTTAGGGTGGAAAAATATCACAGCACTCCATCTTTAAACTGTTGAACTGCGTCTGTCTCAGCTGATAACTATCATGCCAAGTCGTCATGTTCTCTGCTCCTTCAGGCTGCTGTCAACACCCCCCTCCCGTCAGCCTCACCCTCATCTAAACAGGAAATCACACAGTACCAGAGCTCCATAACGCAATATAAAGTCAGCACCGTGGGGGAGAGGGGGAGGAAAAGGTAAACAGAGACTAAGAAAAGAAAGAACGAATGGACTTTAAAAATAGGAAGTTGGCAAGAAGGACTGCAGTCAACACACACAGCGTGGAATGTAAAGTGGAAAAGGTTGCTGGCAGATGGAAGAAGCAGCAGATGGGTGTCTGGCGGCTCAGCTGCCGCAGGGGGTTCTGGTTCTGGTGCCAAAACACAGACCTCTGTTCTCTGTTAGAACACAATGGAGGGCTAATGGCAGCACGTCCGGCACGGGGGGGTTCATACGTTGACAGACACTAATTAGCCCCATGGACCCCCATTTAAATAGCGCCTTTATCCAAGGCGCTTTACATAGATTGTGCGTTGCATTCACCCATTCATTCATACACCGATGGCGGCGGAAACCATGCAAGGCACCAACCTGCACATCAGGAGCAATTATAGGGTTCAGTGTCTTGCTCAAGAACACTTCGACACTAACTCTGGGGGAGCCCGGGATCGAACTGGGAACCTTTCGGTTACCATACAGCCACTCCACCCCTGAGCCACCAATGTTGTCCAGGATGCAGATACTGTATATATGGACACAGCATTATATTTGGTAACTCTTTTCAACTTCTTCCTACACCTCTTTGGAGCTATTGTCCCTCTCCTTGTACTGGAACCTCTCTCGTAGTGTTGATTTTGGCAGAGATGAGAATGTATTTTGGCGGTCCTTGATGCCGTTGTAATGGCTGATTTTACACTTGCTGAAATAGCAGATCTACAAGCTCACTGGCTGTCGGGATCAGGAGTGGGACCCGCCACACTGCCAGACTCGGGCAGTGTGGCCAAACACCAAAGATGCATTCAACTCGAAATGATGCAAGGGGGAGGGATGACGACGACTGAGAGTAAATTGACCTTGAATGACACTACATACTGAACAGGAACCCACTCATTCATATTAGACTTAATTTGAATGAATGGATCAAAACTGAATCCCATTTCTCGATCTCCTTCAAACCGCCATCAGCAGCTTTAATGAATGGCCATTCATTCAATCATACATATTGTAGCAATCATGATTACATGATGACTCAATTCTATGACGGATCAGTGGTTTTCTGAATGTCAGCCGAGTGCAAGAGTTCATCTGTCTCAATAACCACATGATGAACCCCTAGTATGGAGTCCCTTTTTTCTGGGCCGTGTCAAAATATGCGAGAATTCTGCAAAATAAGTAGTTCAGGGCGGCGTGGCTTATTGTCGGTATCAGCCGGTAACACACAGGGAGTCTGACGCTCTGTCCCGTTACAATACGCTTAGCCTCGGAAACCCAGACGTTTTTATTTCCAGGGAGGAAAAAAAAGTCTGGGTCCGAGTCCACTTCAATGCGGCATACAGTGCCAACGTCGATCACTCTCTGCTGATTTCTGATCGTCTGCACCTTTGTTAAATTGACATACACACATAATTAGTCTCATGTCACGCAGCTGCGTCTAGATTCTCCCGGCGGATCCTGCTGGGAGCTGCCTATGCCATAGAAAGCATAGGTGGACCCCAGGCTACAATGCGCTTGACCCCTGGGAGATGTATTGCTGAGGTGGAGTGCCACACCTACCGCCAGCTCCCAGTACTCGCTGCACGCAAAAGCACTGACTGAGCTAAAACATACGTTTTATGAAAAAGGTTATATTGCTATTATATCAAAATAATTCATGTCAAAGGACCCCCAACATTATATGTAATTGGCCGCCGAACCCCATCTTAAAATATGCTGTTCCAGGGACCCCCCCAGAAGCAAAGAGTTGACTTGACTTAAAAAATGTCCGCTTAAAAAAAAAAGATCTATTCAAAGATTTGCACGCATTTTGCAGCGTGTCGCGGATTCGACTCCCGATCCCGATGACCTTTTAATTGCTCCGTGTTTCTACTCCACAGAAAAAGCCCCCCAAAATATCTTTAAAAAAAAAAGAGTGGTTACAAGCTCTGAACTGAAGCCCTGCTCTGGATGTAAGCCATGCACGGCACGGCAGAGATCAGGATCAACAGGATGCTGGGATGAAGACAGACAGCAAGAAGGAAAGGCAGAAGTTCTCAAGAGAATAAAGAAATGCCTCCCAAAAATGGGCACAGCGTGTAGCCTGACCTAAACCAGTCAGTCAGCACCTCTACTGGAATGACTATATATTACTGATGACGAGACCATAGCAATCATCATTAGAAAAGAAAGAAGAAAAACAGGAAACCTTATCCGCTGTCTGGATTAAGTTAAACCACGAAAACGTAACATGTTAAAGAGACCTCTCTGTCTCTGCAGTTGTAAGACTTAATTATCAATGTCTTGAACGTGGATGATAAATGGTAAAATGGCGCACGCACGCACGCACACACGCACGCACGCACACGGGACAAAGGGAGGCTGTTTACCCTGCCACAGCTCCATCATCCTCCAGTGGTGGAGGAGGAGGAGGAGGAGGAGGAGGAAGGTGGAGGGAGTGAGAAGAGAGAGATGACAGGAAGCACATTCCTGACGTGACTAATGTTTAACAGCCAGCCTCACTCCCATACATGTACACACCGTGACATGCAGCCGCACTGGAAAGTATTATCTGGAGTACATTTACTCAAGTACAATTTTGACATATTTGTACTTTACTTCTCCAATACTTTTACTTCCACCACTACATCTCGGATCCAAATACTTTTTACTCCACTACATTTATTTGAAAGCTTTTGTTTACTCGTTACTTTTTCTTTTTTTCTTCTTTTTTTTTTTACTTTGTAGAATTTTGATTATTTTTGATTATTATTACAAGATATCTAGATTAATCACATCAGCCCTATATCCATTTAATAATTAGCCAATCTACAGGCTCACAATGCGTCGCTAATATACTGTATCTAGGTTCACTGTAGGTTCATCCTTGGTAATTCACACAACAGACAAATCCAATTGTCCCACTAGGAAGCATTCCCGTATAGGTGTGTAGTAAAATGAGTCACACGGTGATTCAATTTCCACGGGCCAGTTGGCGTCATTAGCGAGCAACAGTGATGACTCCCTGAATGGTGGCCACTGTTCCAACTCTCTTCAAAGTTGACCAGAGGTTCAGCTTTTTTTGGACCCATTTAGACCTGAGGACGATTCTAAAAAATTTCTTCTAAATCATGACAGTTTTGTGAAAATCCTATGTTTCTATGTCAACCTATTTCACGTCAAGGACCCCCAGAATTATCTGTATTTGGCTGTGGACCCCCATCTGTAAATATGTTGTTACAGGGACCCCCCCCCCCCCAGAAGCAAAGATTTGAGTTAAAAACGCTGAAAGAATATATTCAAAGATTTGCGCCACATTTTTTCAAAAATAGCAGACTTAAAAGCTCGTAGTGCGGCATTGCCGCACTATGCCGCTTGTAGATCTGCTATTTTACAATAGCTAAAGTGTAATATAATGCTTAAAACACCAAATGGGTTATCCGCCCAAAATGGGCTAGTGAAGCTTGAGGCCAGCGAGCGGTTTTCATTCTCTGACTGTTGTCTGGTTTTAGTGCCTGTAAAGACTTTATAAGGCAGCATGCCCTCATTATGACGCAATCATTTAGAACAGTGGGTTTTCAACCATTGGTCCGGGGACCAACCAGTGGTCCTTGATGGGGGTTCCAGGGTGGTCCCCATGCAGCTGAATGATGGAGAGTTGGTAACCAAATGGACCCATATTAGAGCTTTAAAGCTGCTATAAGCAATATGTCAAAACTTTAATGACTTCTAGGAACATCTTTAAATGCAGATTGCGGCCCCTAGATGTGTCACAGTCAGAGACTACATTTTTTGGGAGCTTTTTAGCCATTGCTGGCTGACTGAATACAAAAAATAAGAAAAGAAAAGGTCATTAAAGATTTTACATATTATTGCTTATAGCAGCTTTAACTCTTTAAGCCCGGGTAGAACATAAAAGTAGGGCTGTCGCTATTACTATACAAACTAGTAATTAGCAATTATTTTTGTCCTATAGTCGCAAAGATGTTCATCCATAAAAAAGCACATATATCTACAAGCTTACTGAACGTGCCGTGTTAAGCTCGTAGAGCAGCTATTTCCGCTATGTTTACCAAAACGTTGATAAAAAGAAATCTGTATATTTCTGTTATTTTTTTTTTTGTAAACTTTATTTTTACAATATTTCTGTTATTTATCATAATAGTGCCCTATGCACTTTTTTAATTACGAAACCTAAAAGGTGTGTGTGTGTGTGTGTGTGTGTGTGTGTGTTCAAAGTGATGTGATAGACACTGGGCTGGGCTCACTGCTGGATTACTACAATGACCACAATGCTTTGCTGCTCTCACCCCACCTTGTGGAGAGGGAGAGGGCTGTATTACTGAGACAGTATGTAGTCCAGGAAGGAAGTGAGTAATCGTGACAGCCCTACAGTAAGTTACATATTGTAGATGAATTTGTGCTCCATCACACAACGGAGTCACTTGCCAAACGTTATCCGTAGTTTTTTTTATAAGAATGAGTTTTAACAACGTGTATCTGATTAATGAAATGAATGGCCTGTAACATCAAGCATTAATCAGTGCTGTGAGCGGCGGTGTTGTCCTAGAGTCTAGACATGCACCGGCTGGTTTTGCCTTTTATTTCAACTGGACAGTATGTGGAGAAACGACAGTGGTGGCGGGGAAAAAAGTACTCAAATGTTTTACTTAAGTAAAAGTATCAATACTGCAATATAGAAATACTCTGTTACAAGTAAAAGTCTGGAATTCAAAATGTACTTAAAGCACTACCAAAGGTACTCATGTTTCTCATTTCAAGTTTTCAAATGTATAAAACCATATACCGTATACTTGAAAATAGCAAATCTACGAGCTCACAATGCGTTGTACATTGGCTATTTTCAAATGGTCGAAATTTAGATAGAGCCGAAGTAGTTAAGAAAAGCTACAAACTAAACTAACGTTTTCAAATAAATGTCAAAGTACAACATTTGCCTCTGCGGAGGAGTGGAAGCATAAGTACTGCAAATTAGAAAAAGTACAAAAGTACAAAAGTACTCCAAATTGTACTTAAGTACAGTACTTAAGTAAATGTACTTTCTTCCACAGAGAGAGAGAGAGAGAGAGGTGAAATGTGCAACCTTTTAATGAACTTAGGAGGATCAGGAGGATCACACAACAAACAGTGAGAGAGAGATTGAGTGAGAGAGAGAGAGAGAGAGACGAGTGTGCTTCTAATTCCACCCCCCCCCCCCCTCTCTTCTTCCCTTTCTTTGTTTTCTCGGTAAAAATAACACGATGGGAACTATGCAAAAAAATAATAATAATAATTTCACCCACTTTTTTACTTTACTATTAGTGACAATAAAGGCTGATTCAGATTCTGCCGGGAAAACAAACTGGCTCTGGATTAGACTTTGGGGTTATTTGGGGTGAGATTTGTTTTTATATTCATATTCACTTTATTCTATTTTCCTTTGCACAACAACTTCACTTTAAACGTGTTTAAAGTAGACGTTTGCAATGCGGCCTAAAGGCTGGAAGGAACGACCACAACCTTTTATTTTTTCTTCTCCAGTTATCATTTGAGGCAACAGAGGTTCCTCTTATGGTTACACGCCGGCATTCCTAAAGCCCGCTAGTCCGACGCCATGCCGCATTACTATAGCCCTGTCCCCAGCGTTGGTTTTGTCCACTAATACTATGACGTCGACTACCTTCTTTCACCGACGAAAACTCACTTGAAACTAAATTAAAACGAAGCTATGAAGACTAAAACTAAGGCTAAATATATTGACAATTTTGTCAACAAATAAAAACTAGACGAAAATGTCAGGAAGGGATTAGTAGACAAAATATCCAGTATGAGTCATTTAACACTTGGTTGCATGCTGAAAATAGCAGATCGGCTATTTTAGTGTAAAATCAGTCATTACGATGGCATCAAGGCTTGCACAAATGAGAGTTTCATCCCAAAGACTAAACTAAAATAGAGATTTGCTGCCAAAAACAACACTGCCTGTCCCTATAAGCCTAAACCTAACCGCACGCTGAAGCCACAAAGTCGGAATGGCGGTGCGGCGTCGGAATGCCACTCAAGGCCAACAAACGGTCTCGGTTTTGGCAGCCACGCCACGGACGTACAGTCGACACGTTAATTAAAGGCTTGTTATCGTATTTACCGCTCCCTCTTTGAAGGCATCTCCCCAAAGCCAGGAGGACGGACAGGCTGTGTCTTTATAGTGCCAAACGTGAGCACTGCCAGATATGCTCACTTCCTCTTGAAAGGCCACAGTTTGAGCAGACGTGAGCAGCTGTGAGTGAGTGAGTGAGTGAGTGAGTGAGTGAGTGAGTGAGAGTGAGTGAGTGAGTCACAAGGGGGGAAAGAAATGCAGCGAATGGTTAGAATGCCAATGATGCATGGTTCTCTGCGTCATTGAGTATAAACCACCAGATCGGAGAGAAACCGCACATCATTAACCTTATAGCCTGCACTTGATCTTAACCACTTAAGCCCCTATACAGTACGTACTTTGTTGTACAACAAATAGCCAAAATATGAGCTTTGCTTGTAGGGCAGTTATTTTCCGCAAGCAACACTGGCATGCGACTACATTTCAAGACAGGCGGATGCTGGTATACCTGCAGGGCATTTCTGCCTGACGCCTATAAGCACCAACTGTAGGGTTTCAGCTGAGAGCCACCCTGGCCTTGTGACCCTTGACCCTTGCTCACCAGGTAGTGACCTATAGACCCAAGTGATCAGATCGTCTCTGCGTGTTCAGACTGCTTTAATGCATTTAGACCTGAAAACGATTCAATTCTATAAATGCCTTCTAATTCATGACAGTTTTCTGAAAAACCCATGTTTCTTTGTCAGTGGTTCTCAAACTATTTTGTGTCAAGGAGCTCCAGAATTAGGCTATATGTATTTGGCCGCTGACCCCCATCTCAAAATATGTTGTTCCAGGGACCCTCAAGAAGAAAAAAAAATATATACTGTATATTAAATCGGCTATTTTCAAAATATTTTGAATACATTTGAACTTGAGAAATGGTACATTCTGCAATATGAGTACATTTTGAAGCCCATACTTTTGTACTTTTACTTGAGTACATTTTGAATACGGGACTTTTATCTAAATTGCAGTATTTATACTTTTATTTAAGTAAAACATTTGAGTACTTTTTCCACCACTGCACATGCATGTGTGAAGGAATGTCCTGGTATGAGTATTGACAGAAAATGAAGAGTGAAAACGAGGGAATACTGTATATTGGTTAAAAATATAAAATATTTAACCACGAAATGTAGTGTACGGGGAAACAAATTAGTTTTGTGTAGTTGAACATGGTCATTCATTGTCTGGTGAAGGTTTGCTCATAGGGGGAGCTGTGGGGAAGGTTTGCTCATAGGGGGAGATGTGGGGAAAAAAACATGATAGCAATAGTTCCAGGAAGTGAGGTACCAGGAACAGTTATAAAAGCACAGGAAGTTCCATTTTAGGTATCAAAAATAATGTTTGGTGGTGATAAGTAAAAGAGTCAATACTAAACCAGAATCAGAAATTGATAAAGTGGGGCCGGAGAACTTTGAAATCTGAAGGAGAAAAGTTTGGTCCAGTAACATTTCTGAGGGTTTAGCTCTGAATTGAGCTTTTGGACAAAGGTACCTGCTGTGCTGTGGCCTCCTGACTTGACAGTTGGGTGAGGAATATATATTTTTCCCTTTTTGAGCAATGCATTGACTTTTTTATTTTCTAACTTTTATTTTCTAACTTTTCTAACTATTTTCTAACTATTTTCAAACTTCCATTTGATTGCTGCACAAGGTCTTAACCATGTTGGGCTTACAAAGCAAGCCCTGCAAGGTCAAACAAATAATCCATTTCAAAACCACCTACAAGGCACTAAACAACCTGGCTCCCCCATACCTTTTGCGATCTCCTCTCTCGCATTGTGAAACAGAGAGCGAGACAGAGAGCGGTGCATCTCTGCTCTCTCACATTTTGAAACAGAGAGACAGAGAGAGAGAGCGGTGTTTGCAGCAGAAGCCACTATAAAAATCACACCTGTGTGAAATGAGGGGCGCTCTTGTCATCATACATCAATTTATGTTAGCGGACATTGATACATAAGGTACTTAATTATATAAGGTGTTCCCTTATTAGCCAAGCGCTCCCACCAACATGTGATTGGATAGCCGATTTGCTCGTTTACATATTTAGCGGGATTATCAGTTATTAACATCATACATTATCATGCATCATCTCATACTGGCCATTGGCCAATCAGAATGCCTGTGATTGGTTAGCCGATTTGCTCGTTAACATATGACGTCAGATTTAGCAGACATTTGACCGGAATTCTCTTACCGTGGTCAATGGCAAACCTTGAGACGGGCGGGGACAAAAACTGTTTATAGTAGGGGCTAGTGGCCCTTAAAAAAAACCAGGCAAGATATGATATTTCAACAATATGTCTGGAGCTCTGCTAATCCCTGAATCCTTGTGAGTAATAATATAGATAGATCATGAAAAGCAAGGTCAGTTTCCAATACACTGTATATACTGTAGTTAATTGTCAGCATTATTTTATTGACAGGTTAGGCCGCCCTGGCGGTCTACACAGCGGAGCTAATTTGCAAGCCCTTATAAGGACAGTTGTGTGGAACTTCTGTGTATGCTATATCTTATGCTCACGGTGAAAGGGACATGTTGTGGCAGACCGCCCCTAAGAACCACCACGCCCACTCGCTGCGTATGTTCTCTTTGGGAAACCCGGCCATTATTATTATTAATTCTTATCACACGGTTTACAGTGGTTAGCTTTTTTCCCCCCCGTATGTGTGGAGATGATGCTGGTGTGCCTGCAGAGTACCTGACTGACCGAAACCCTTGTCACGATGTTTGCACTTGGTAAAGGTTTTACTCCAGTGAGTGGATACGCTGGTGTGACTCCAGGTGATCAGATGTACTGAAACGCTTGCTTGTTTATTAGTGGACAGGTTTGGATACACAGGTGTTTCTATAAAATACTTATGTCAATTAAACTCTTATCACACTGTTTGCAGTGGTAAGATTTTTCTAGGCAATAAGGTCTTTCTCCGGTGTGTCCTCGGAATACACAACTGAGAGGAACTCATGGCACTTTGTTTACAATGGAAAGGTTTTTCTCCAGTGTGGATATGCTGGTGGCCCTTCAAGTGACCTAACTGACTGAAACTCTTATCGCACAGTTTACAGTGGTAAGGTTTTTCACCCGTGTGGATACGCTGGTGGTTCTTCAGGTTACCAGACGCACAAAAGCCCTTGTCACAATGTGCGCAACGGAAAGGTTTTTCTCCAGTGTGAATGCGCTGGTGTGTCTTCAGATTACTTAAAATACTGAAGCCCTTGTCACACAGTTTGCAGTGGAATGGTTTTTCTCCAGCATGGATAATACGCTGGTGTGACTTCAGGTTACCCGACTGACTGAACCTCTTGTCACACAGTTTACAGTGGTAAGGTTTTTCTCCAGTGTGGATACGCTGGTGTTTCCTCAGGTCATTTGATGCAGTGAAACTCTTGTCACACTGTTGACAGATGTGGGTTTTCTTTCCAGTGTAACTCGGCTGATGCGTCTTCACTTCTCCTGCCAGAACTACATTCGTGGTGAACTGTTGATGTTGAGGTTCATCGGTGTCTCCAGTTTCCTGGCTGGTTACAGAGCAGTTATTTTGCTGACAGGCTTCTGAAGGCACCTGTTCTTCCCTCAGCGTTTCGCAGTAGTTGTGGTCATGGTGGCTCCTCTTCATGTGTTCATGGGGGAAGGTGACGGCACAGGCATGTGGACGTTCAGAATATGAGACCTGAGAGTATCCTTCCATCATCAAATCTTCTGCTATGAATGGACGTTGATGAGAATTGAATATAGGATATATGATGCTTGGCTGGATGTCATGACATCAGACTAATGTCACGATAAGTAAATTATATCCATATATGGAGTTTTACATTGGCATGATGTCAGCACTAGATGTCTCTGCCGGCTCCATATATGGAGCCCTAGATTAACCATGTCCAAATATGGAGTTTGTGATGTCAGACTCAGATAGGTTAGTTAGATATGGCGGATAGCTCCATAATATGGGGTATCAATATTCAGTGGGGTAACTATTACCTATCAAATAACAGATATCATGTGAAGGCAAGTGAAAGCCTACGTTACAGGAAAGAAAGAAAGAAATACTCAGAGAGAGCAGAGACACAGCTTCAAAGGGGGATTTGCTACTTTAAAAGTCATGATTTGAGGCCTTTTGTTCCAAAAATGTCTTTTGCAAAAGTGCACCTGCTGGTGGCACTATAACAGTCCAATGTGAAAGGAGTGGGATTTATTCCTAGTAGGAATGTGTGCGCAAAGTTTCCATCAAATTGCACTCTGCATTCATGAATTGAGGCATTCAAAACTGGCCAATCCTCCCAATCTGGGAATGCTCATATATGGACTTTTTCATTCATTCATTTTTGTAATTGGTTGACGTTTTCAGGCCTGAAACAACAGAGCTTCTTGATACGGCACAGTTGAGGAGGAAGTTAAACTATTAATATGGTGTCAGTGAGGTCAGATGTAGATTTCCTGGCCGGCTCGTGTATGCTTTTAGTGTTTTTTGCCCTAATAAAGTTTTTTATTTTTTTGTTGCTTCCTCTTGCTATGTAAAGCGTCTTTGGATACTCAGAAAAGCACTGTAAGTTTGATATATTACCTTATTATTATTAGCCTATTATTCTACAACAAAAGCATTTGTTTCTCTCTCTCTTTTTCCTCCTTTCCATTTGTCAACCCTGGAACCCCTCGGAAGCAGATACAAAGCTACAAATGTGACGTGTAGCTTTGCATCTTTTTCATCCACCAGTGTGAATGTCACAATGTTTGCAGTGGACGGGTTTTTCTCCAGTGTGGTTATGCAGGTGTTTCTATGAATTAAGTATGTCTTGTCAATGAAACTCTTGTCACACTGTTTGCAGTGGTAAGTTTCTTCTAGGCATTAACATCTTTCTGCGGTGTGTCCTCGGAATACACAACTGACTGAAACTCTTGTCACACAGTTTACAGTGGTAAGGTTTTTCTCCCGTGTGGATGTTCGCGTGGTGGTTCTTCAGGTCACCAGACGCACAGAAGCCCTTGTCACAATGTGTGCAACAGAATGTTTTTTCTCCAGTGTGAATGCGCTGGTGTGCATTCAGATTACTCAACACATTGAAGCTCTTGTCACACAGTTTGCAGTGGAAGGGTTTTTCTCCAGTGTGGATACGCTGGTGTGACTCCAGGTAATCAGGCCTACCGAAACTCTTGTCACATTGTTCACAATGGAAAGGTTTTTCTCCAGTGTGGATACGCTGGTGACGGTTGAAGTGACCTAACTGACTGAAACTCTTGTCACACAGTTTACAGTGGTAAGGTTTTTCTCCAGTGTGGATACGCTGGTGTTTCCTCAGGTCACCAGACACTCTGAAGCCCTTGTCACACCAATTGCAGCGGAATGGTTTTTCTCCAGTGTGAATGTGCTGGTGTGACTTCAGATTACTTAGCACACTGAAGCCCTTGTCACAATGTGTGCAGCGGAATGGTTTTTCTCCAGCGTGGATAATACGCTCGTGTGTCCTCAGGTTACCCGACTGATTGAAACTCTTGTCACACTGTTTACAGCAATAGGGTCTTTCTCCAGTGTGGATACGCTGGTGTTTCCTCAGGTCATTTGATGCAGTGAAACTCTTGTCACACTGTTGACAGATGTGGGTTTTCTTTCCAGTGTAACTCGGCTGATGCGTCTTCACTTCTCCTGTCAGAGATACATTCTTGGTGAACTGTTGATGACTGTTAGACGTTAGTTCAGCGGTGTCTCCAGGTTCCTGGCTGGTTACAGAGCAGTTATTTTGCTGACAGGCTGATGAAGGCACCTGTTCCTCCCTCAGTGTTTGGCAGTAGTTGTGGTCGTTGTGGCTCCTCTTCATGTGTTCATGGAGGAAGATGACGGCACAGGCATGTGGACGTTCAGAATATGAGACCTGGGAGTCTCCTTCCATCATCGAATCTTCTGCTATGAATGGACGTTGATGAGGATTGAAGTGGGGACTGGTTGTCCGAGTCTAGAGCACGCTGCAGTGGTGTCCGGTAAGAACTTAACAGAGCAGGCTAAATGCCTGTATAATGCAGAAAATACCTGAATTGTAAGGCCAGATATCCTGACTCGTACGGGAGGAGATGGAGTCTCTCCTGGTGAGAGCTGGTCAAGGCACTTGAAGGTTGAAGTCCAAGTCCCACCTGGACGTAGTAAATATAGCTTGCATATGAAATGCATGTGTGATGGGTGCCCTTTATATGATGCGTGGCTGGATGTCATGTCATCACACTGATGTCACGATAAGTAAATTATATCCATATATGGAGTTTGACATTAGCATGATGTCAGCACTAGATGTCTCTGCCAGCTCCATATATGGAGCCCTAGATCAGAGACAGCAGCAGCAAGGGTGGATCTGCTACTTTAAGTCATGATTTGAGGCATTTTGTTCCAAAAATGTGTTTTGCAAAAGTGCACCTGCTGGTGGCGCTATAACAGGCTAATGTGAAAAGGGTGGGATTTATTCCTCAGCGTAGTAGGAATGTGCGTGCAAAATCTCCATCAAACTTCACTCTGCATTCATGATTTGGGGCATTTGTTCGAAACAGGCCAGCTCCATATATGGAGATATAGCGGTTGATCAGGTGTGATCAATTGGCTAATTTGGGCCCTGTCCAGAGCCTGGGCCAGGGCAGGAGTTAAACTATTAATCAGTGAGGTCAGATGTAGAGTTTCTGGCCGGCTCCATATATGCAGATCTAGTATGTCAAACCATGTATGGGTTTGATGAGGTCAGTGTCGTGATCTTCATATATGGAGATCCAGGTGCCAAGTTGGTCATTTGCAAGTGTCACTCGCGTCGCGGCAACCACACTGGTTATCATGAGACTATCACAATACCAGTAAGACGCGCAAACGCGGGAAGCGAACGCAGCTGAGACCCTGCAGATCATGTCTGTCTGTCTGTCTGTCTGTGTGTCTGTCCCGCTGTTACTGTATATGTGGACCTGGCCCCTTTTGTGCCCATATATGGAGCTGAGTGGACCTGGCCCCTTTTGTGCCCATATATGAAGCTGAGTGATTGCTGATGCAACACACTCCATATTTGGATAGCGGGACAGACACACGGACACACGGACAGACATGATCTGCTAGGTCTCATAGTAAGTGCTCACTGAGTTCGCAATGACCATATATTGACATCCCCATATATGGGCTTAATATTGATGACATCAGGGATCTCCATGTATGGGCATAACAGGGATTGTAATAGGGCATCGTCTGGAAATGCTCATATATGGACCAGGCCAGTCTTTTGATTAATCTCCGTCCTGGGCGATGGGCGTAATTATTTGATAGGGTGGAGATCTCCGTCTTGCCCGCTAAGAGTGTTAATTTGTGACCGAGGCTATGTCATTTTTTTAATTATTTTTTTCGTTTATTCATGTCACATGAAAGCATCATAGCTTCAAATTAACATATTGGTTGTTCTGTTTGACCCACCAGTTTTGGAGATATGGCTTATAGAGTAATTTCTTGCAGAAAACAGCGAGTTGAGAAAACAGGCTTGAAAGGTTCACTTCCGTGGACTCTTAACAATACACCTATAGCTATATGTTTAAGCATTTATCTGTGCTATTAACTCATTTTGGATAAAAAAATAAAAAAATAAATAAAATATTGTTTTCTCCTCTCCTGAACAGTTAAGTCTTTCCGCCATGACTACCTCTGTATCAAAAAGAGTCACATTTGGTTTCCCTCATTCATGTAGGTTGATCTACAGCCAAAAATGCATTGGCATTATGGTTTAGTTTCCTCATAAGTCTATACTGTGGCAGTGCCAGTGTAGGCCTAAGTTGTTTTCCTTCTTTCTGTAAAGGAATTGCAAGTTTGTTTATAACATGATGATGCCTGCTGTTATCGCTGTAGTGCATGCATGCATGCGTATAAAGTTCTAATTGACTACTTCTAACTTCTATGGTTCATCGTTTGAAGAATTCATGCGAAAGAATCACTCCATAAATGATCCTTGTGTTTATAGGACCTGTATACAGCTAGGCCTTTTCATATTGATTTTATATATTTCTCAGAGAGACAGAGCTGTGTTTAAGATTGTTTATCGTTTAAGATTGTTTACATTACAGAAAGCCTTATTTTATTTATTTTCTATATATGTCTCAGAAAGACTGAGCTTATTGCTGTAAACAGTATACCGTATGTTTAGGCTATTTAGAGAGAGATAACACATTCTCAGAAAAATGACAAACTTCTTTTGCTGTCATTAAAGAACTCTATTTTGAACAACATTGTTCATTCACCATGACAATATTGTGCTATATAGACCTTTATGTAAAGCAACTTACTTTGGGTACTTAGAAGAGCACTATATATAAGTCTGAGCTATTATAACGATGCTTATCTACTTTTCTTTAATTGCAGGCTGTGGGGCGGGCGGGTCGTTGATTAAAATATTGTTTTGCGGGAAGGATTTGTCCAGCGGCGGGATGGGATGGGCAGGTTATGGAAAGCGCATCACTACTATAGCTACTGTAACTCTTTTCACTGTTTTATGTTTTTATTCCTTAGCTTTTAGTGTTTTCTTTCCCTAATAAAGTGTCCATGTATAGTGTCTTTGGATACTCCAAAAAGTGCTATATAAGTTTGATATATTACCCTATTGGCCTGAATATAAGGAGTATAATAGGGACTAGACTATGTGACATTACATTTTCTTTTTCATCAAATGAGTCTTGGAAAAACTCTTGTCACACTGTTGGCAGTTAAAGGGTTTCTCTCCAGTGTGGATATGCAGGCGTTTCTGTAAAGTTACTGTCAATGACACTCATGTCACACTGTTTGCAGTAAGATTTTTCTAGGCAATAAGGTCTTTCTCCGGTGTGTCCTCAGAATACACAACTGAGAGGAACTCATGCCACTTTGTTTACATTGGAAAGGTTTTTCTCCAGTGTGGATACGCTGGTGGCTCTTCAAGTGACCGAACTGACTGAAACTCTTGTCGCACAGTTTACAGTGGTAAGGTTTTTCTCCTGTGTGGATACGCTGGTGGTTCTTCAGGCCACCAGACAGACTGAAGCCCTTGTCACAATGTGCGCAACGGAATGGTTTTTCTCCAGTGTGAATGCGCTGGTGTGTCTTCAGGTTACTTAGCACACTGAAGCCCTTGTCACACAGTTTGCAGTGGAAGAGTTTTTCCCCAGCGTGGATAATACGCTGGTGTGTCTTCAGGTTACCTGACTGAGTGAAACTCTTGCCACACTGTTTACAGCAATAAGGTCTTTCTCCAGTGTGGATACGCTGGTGTTTCCTCAGGTCATTTGATGCAGTGAAACTCTTGTCGCACTGTTGACAGATGTGGGTTTTCTTTCCAGTGTAACTCGGCTGATGCGTCTTCACTTCTCCAGTGTGGATACGCTTGTGGCCCTTCAAGTGACCTAAGTGACTAAAACTCTTGTCACACAGTTTACACTGGTAAGGTTTGTCTCCAGTGTGGATACGCTGGTGCCCCTTCAAGTGACTTAACTGACTGAAACTCTTGTCACACAGTTTACACTGGTAAGGTTTGTCTCCAGTGTGGATACGCTGGTGGTTCTTCAGGTCACCAGAAACACTGAAGCCCTTGTCACAATGTGCGCAACGAAATGGTTTTTCTCCAGTGTGAGTGCGCTGGTGTGTCTTCAGGTTACCCGACTGACTGAAACTCTTGTCACACAGTTTACAGTGGTAAGGTTTTTCTCCAGTGTGGATACGCTGGTGTTTCCTCAGGTCATTTGATGCCGTGAAACTCTTGTCACACTGTTGACAGATGTGTGTTTTCTTTCCAGTGTAACTCGGCTGATGCGTCTTCACTTCTCCTGCCAGAGATACATTCTTGGTGAACTGTTGATGAATGTTAGATGTTGGTTCATCGGTGTCTCTAGGTTCCTGGCTGGTTAGAGAGCAGTTATTTTGCTGACAGGCTCCTGAAGGCACCTGTTCTTCCCTCAGCGTTTGGCAGTAGTTGTGGTCATTGTGGCATTCAGAATATGAGACCTGAGAGTCTCCTTCCATCATCAAATCTTCTGCTATGAATGGACGTTGATGAGGATTGAAGTGGGAACTGGTTGTCCGAGTCTAGAACACGCTGTGCGGTGGTGTCCGGTAAGAACTTAACAGAGAGGTCTAAATCCCTGTATGATGCAGAATATATCTGGGCTGTAAGGATAAAATCAACGTGTGATGCCCACCCTTTATATGATGCTTGGCTGGATGTCGTGACATCACACTGATGTGAAGATAAGTCAATTATATCCATATATGGAGTTTTACATTAGCATGATGTCAGCACTATGCTGTATGTCTCTGCCGGCTCCATATATGGAGCCCTAGAGATCTACCATGTCCAAATATGGAGTCTGTGATGACAGACTCAGATAGGTTAGTATATATATATATGGGGTATCAATATTCAGTGGAGTAACTATGGTGACCTATCAAATAACCATATGACGTGAAGGCAAGTGAAAGCCTACATTACAGCAAAGAAATAAATAAAGAAAGACTCATCTGCTACTTCAAAGGTCATGATTTGAGGCATTTTGTTCCAAAAATGTGCAAAAGTGCACCTGCTGGTGGCGCTATAACAGGCAATGTGAAAAGGGTGGGATTTATTCCTCTGCCTAGTAGAAATGTGCGTGCAAACTTTCCATCAAATTGCACTCTGCGTTCATGATTTGTTCAAAATGGGCCAATCCTGCAATCTTTGGAAGCCAATTACAATGGAACTAGAGTGCTCCCTGTTGGAATGTAAGTTGGAAATGAATGCCCCACCCAGTTATTATGTCTCTAGGTCGTCCACCTGTCTGTGTCCCTTTTATGCCCATATATGGAGGTCTTTGTCAGGCATGCCCAAATATGGAGTCTATGCAGATGTCAGAACATCATTGTGATGTCAGAACAGGTTCTCCTTATATGGAGATATAGGGGTGATCAGGTGTGATCAATTTGGCTAATTTGGGCCCTGTCCAGAGCCTAGGCAGTGGGCAGATCCTTTTGTGGCGGTTCTGGACAACCATGACCGGGCACTGCATTTCCTGCGGTGGTGTGGAATGTGTGTGTCAAATTTGAAGTTGGTGCGCAAACGGTTTTCGAGTTACGTGGATTACAGACGTACACACAGAGACTTGGTGCATTTATAGATATGGGGAATCGGACAGATCCATATTGATCACATGACTATAGAGACAGTGTGTACCAATTTGTGTGATGTATGGATGCAATGTGTACAAGTAATATAAACAAATGTGTTTTGCAAAAATCGGTCTCATCGTGGCGCTATAACAGGCCGCTCTGGAACATTTGGGACAGAGGTTCGTCGTTGGCATCCAGAGAGTGTGTGTGTAACGTTTGGCATCCACCCGGCCCAACGGTGCCGGAGATTAGCTGTACACAGACGGACGGACACACGGACTGAGTGCAAGACATACTCTCATGCCTTCGGCCTGGTGGAGACAAAAATCTAGTCTTGCAAATTGCGCCTAGATTCTGATTGTTATGCAGTGCTGTGTTATTTATATTGTATATTAATACTCTAATTGTACAGATTGATTAAAATATCATTAGGCGCTAAAAAATGGTTATGGATTAAAAGGCAAAGCAAGTAAAGAAATGCGGATAACAAATCCATCATGAGGCTTATCATCACAATGACGTTGACGACATGTCTCACATGACAGGGCAGTGTTGCTGACACATGATTAGTGTGACTGCCTTGAGCACTATGACTGGGCCTCTTTGCCTAATTAGTGTGCCTTCAACAGGCAATCTGATTGCTGGGAAAGAAGAGAAGAGAAAAGAGTTGTGGTGGGAGACGAGACGCTCCACTGATAATGCTCTACTTTCATGTGAGGGCAAGACCCAAGATTCCAGATAACCGATGTCTTCCATGACATAACTTAAACTTAAAGGGATAGTTCAGATTGTTTTTAACTTAAGCTGTATGAAATACTTGATTTTTGACCCCTCTATCACACGGAACTATGTTATTTTAGAAATAGGTCAACAATACAAATTACGTTAGTTTTGTGGATTCATGTACTTTTAAGAACTCCCACCAAGGGGTTGGTCACACCTGATCAACCCCTACACACTAAACCCAAGCGTTTAGGTTATAAACACTTATTTGTAACACTTTTTAAACGTGTCACAGTGTTTAGATTATAAACAGAAGAACATGTTTAATCGCCAGTAACCCCTTTTAAACACATAAACGTGTTTAGTTTTTACAATCAAAGTCAGTCATATAGGTGTTTAGAATTCAAACACTAGGTGTTCTCGTGAGGTGTTTGAGTGAACTGGTACTGTATTTTATGAATATTAACAAGTAAGACGCGCAGTAAGTGCTCACTGCGTTCGCAATAAACATTTGGCATTTCATTATTACACACTGGTGTTTAGGTTTTAAACGCGTCACATGTTCCAGGGATTTACAGTGTATATCTCCATATATGGAGCTGGCCTGTTCTGACATCACAATGATGTTCTGACATCTGCATAGATTCCATATTTGGGCATGCCTGACAAAGAACTCCATATATGGGCATAAAAGGGACACAGACATAATAACTATTGTTGGGGGGCATTCATTTCCAACTCGCATTGTTCCAAGTAGGCCAGTGCCCAACAGGCACCGCTCTAGTTCCATTCTAACTGGCCAACATTGCAGGATTGGCCTGTTTCGAACAAATGCAAAACGCAGAGTGAAATTTGATGGAAATTCTGCATGCACATTCCTACTAGGCTGAGGAATAAATCCCACCCTTTTCACATTGGCCTGTTATAGCGCCACTCGCAAGTATTTCATACAGCTTAAGTAAAAAAAGAAATCTGAACTATCCCTTTAAACAGCATGACTGTTGCTGTAAACAGCATTTCACTGTGTTTACAGCGCAGTAAAATCCTTCATTGGACTGTGATTGCGCTGGGTTTCAGACTCGCTATACAGTACCTTGCTTTGGAAATGTTGCTTTGTAAGAGTAGACTGTATGATGATGTACACTACAGTACATAACACAGGCGATGAGGCTATAGCACCGGTTTTACTCTACAGCATTGGGATTTCAACCCTTTTCATATGGAGGCCCAATATTTATCCTGCATTTTAGCCACGGACCACGATTTATGACATTCAGCTTCCCAGACCCAACACTTCGAATATTTTGTTGTCATTGGATAAGATTTCGTCCACAATTCCATGTATTGATGTTTGTTCCATCTCTATAAGAGTCCATTTGGTTACCAAATGTCCATCATTTGATGTTTGATGTTGAGAACCACAGATGCTCTACAGTAAAAGGTAGGACAGGTTTGTTTTGTGCATTTCAAGCTCTTAACACGATCAGTGACTTGGCTTGCCTATACCTACACTGGCCGTTTCATTGTCCTTTAACTCACTGGTTCTCAACCTGTGGACCCCCGCCTCTGTCTGTAAAAAAAATTGAATAATATGGGGACCTGCCTTCGGGGCTGCATAACCCCCAGTTTGGGAACCACTGCTTTAACTGGTCTATGGGGTGACATATAAACAAGTCTACCTTGGTCTCCCGACAAGGAGGATTTGTCCCAACAGGGCAGGGTATTGTACTTGTACGCACATTGACAGCATTGAGACAGATTGTTAAACAACACTGCGCCATTGAAGCCGCGATGCGTCATGAATGGGTTAACAGTGTGTGTGCTGCTGGTAGAGTCCTGAAAGCAGCGTGGCTATACTCCCCCGGAGCCCCAGTTAAGGCCAATGTTTATTTGCTCACTTCTGGTCTCCCTTACATTGAGTCATCAGGCGCCCCAGCATGCTCTAACTCCTCTTGCCTTAGATGGCCAGATCCCAGGAGAGGTGTAGGAATGTGGTCCAGGCAGACACAACACAGCGAGCCAGCAGGGACTTTAAACTCCATGGTTGTTGGATGGCTGGCTGGCTGGCTGGCCTAACTATACCTCTCCAATTTGTCCTTTGCTTTTTCAATGGTGCATTTTATATCAGGAAACGGATATATCTTTCCATAAACTAGGCTGCCCGCTATTAACTGGTGGGTCATTAGGTGTTACTGTAAGTGGTGAATGTAACATTCTGTGTGCGTGTGCGGTATGTATGACTAGGGCTAAATGATTACTAGTGATGCGCGATTAATCGGTAGCATAATCGGAATCGCCATATCGGCCATAAAAATGCCATATCGGTATAAAAATAATACAGATTATTTAATCAGTTTTCACCAGCAAAAACAATTAAAAAATCCAAATAAATCTATATTTAATTTGTGTACTCGTCTCATTCAGTTATGAAAACAGACACTTGGAAAAGAGTATATGCTATTTATTGATTGATTGAATACTTTATTAACAAGCTTTGGGGCAAGCCCCAATAGAGCGTCGCAGTCCCGCCCCCACGCCAGGCCCAGGAAATGTTTCCCAATGCATTTTTCCCATAGACATTTCAAAAAGTTTTTATTTAAAGACCGTTACGCCGTGGACAAAGCCAACTCGAGTTGTGACAAATCATGACAATAAACACAATATTTTGGACCAAACGAATAATTACAAAAATAAATGGTGTTTGTTGTCATGATTTGTCACGCAGAGAGTTGGCTTTGTACGATAAGGAAAATGAACGGAGAATCATTTCCTGGGCCCTGTTAGGGGGCGGGACTGCGACGCTCTATAGGGCTAGGCTCGTTTCCATTGTGGTCCTCTGTATAATATCGGAAATTTGGAATCAGTCAGAATCGGTATCGGCAGATATGACCCATGCAAATAATGGGTCATAATATTTTGGTATATCGCCATAATTTAATTTCAAATTACTTTATTTATGTTGAACCTTCAAACTGCTCAAAGGATATTGACACATCTATGGGCACTTTAACGGCAAGGGCGGGTTCAAATAAGCGATGTGGGAATAATCATATCTTATTCCTTGCCGATAATCGTATCCTACCATATCGATACGGCAGGAAATGCAGAGCGGGACGCGGGCTTTAAAACAAACAGATATCAGAATCATTTTCTGTCTGACAGTTACGATATAAAACTCTTTGTATGTATCCATCAAAACATTTTAACATTTTTTTTTGTTTAAATGTTATCCACTAAGTTTTTCAAATTGATTTGGAAAGTCACATTTCTGGCAATATATTTGTCAAAACATCGGCAACCAGTGGTCTAGGACTACCATCATATGGATCGATGATGAGGTTGTTGGCAATACCCAGCCCTAATGGTCATTATTTGTAATAACGTATAATCTCTGATTCTCTATATATGGATATACATGGTATCGTGTCCACTGTATCGTGATACATATCTACCGTGAGGTTGCAGGCAATAACCACCACTATTTAACGCTCCTCTGTGGTTGGTGCTATGATGGTGCACTGCTGTTGTAAGCATTGTCAGAAGATGTTCCTGTTAAATGCCATTACATCCTGACGTCCTGACAACCACACAAACAGTAACACAAAGCATGGCTGTGTGAGGAAAATAGCCTGAAATAAGGAACTGAAATAGGGGAACTAATCCCATCAGTGTGAGACACTCACCACTTTTAGACATTAGTAATTAATGTGGCTAGATTCTGTTATGTTACCCACATTGTGGTTATATTCATATTTGGTCATGTGGAATGTTCACGCTCTATGAATAAGCTTGCTTCTGTACGGAAATGGCTTCTATCACCACAGTTGTACAGGACGCATCTCAACAGCCTACTAAAGTGTTTGGTCTACTGTACGACTGCTGTGTAAACTGCTGTGGGTGAAAATGATGTCTTGCACGTTTTGCAATTAAAGTATTATGATAATACATAATATAGTTTACAGTACACAATTTAAAATGCAAGCATTTAGCCGACGCTCTTCTTAACCAGAAAGACAGTGTAGCCTCATGTAAACTAGGGTCACAAAGTAAACCAGGAACCTAGCATCAGTTTTTAACAAACTCCTCCATAAACTCCCAACTAGTCCAGAACGCTGCTGCCCGTATCGTCACCAGAACCCCTGTTATCAGTCACATCACCCCTGTTTTACACCAACTCCACTGGCTCCCCATCAAATACCGTATTGACTTCAAGATCCTTCTCCATACATTGAAGGCCATTCATAACCCCCCACCCCCTCAATACCTGTCTGACCTTGGGCCATTCATAACCCCCCACCCCCTCAATACCTGTCTGACCTTGTCCACGTGGTATACCCAGGCATATGGCTGACCTTTGTTGTCTTCTGCTGCAAGATGTGCCTTAGTTTTGTTTTGTTTTTAACTGTGTTTTAGTATTAACTGTTTCTAACCTGTATGGCAAACTTGAGTGCCCTGAAAGGCGCCTTATAAATAAAATGTATTATTATTAACAACAATTACAACAAATTGCAAACATCAATGGAAACTAGAATCTGCGCCATGCTTCAAAATGACATTTCAAGCCTTGTGTCTGAGGTAGACCCTTTTAGAGCATAAGCCATGTGTACAGACACTTTTCCATTGCACATACTGTAGGCTACGACCATGTTAACCTAATACCTAAAGTAAGATAATGTACAGTATGACCAAGTTGATAATCCTGAAAGCAGCAAGCCTGAATGTACTGTGTCTGTATTGAAGTCATTTTATGATTGGCAGCAGGCTGAAAATAGACGATCTTCATCGATGATTATTATTATTACAAAATGTACATTAATCACTTCAGCCCTGTTATAAACATTTCAGATATTTGAAAATGGCAGATCTACAAGGTCACAATGCATCGTGACGTGACACATTGTGAGCTTGTAGATCTGCTATTTTCAAAATATTTGTATACATTTGGAAACTTGTGAAATGGGAGATTTTGCATAATCCTTTGGTAGATACCATTTTGATACCAATACTTTTGCACTTGAGTCAATATTTTGAATTCCTGACCTTAAGTGTAACAGAGTATTTCTACATTGCAGTTATTGATACTTTTACGTAAGTAAAACATTTGAGTACTTTTTCCACCACTGCTGAAAAGTAACTGTTATGGACACATGTATGAGGTTTCCACCCAACAGCAAGCAACCATGTAAGGGATAATGTATGGCTAGGTGGTCATTGTTAATAGATAAATCACAGACAGGTTGATTTATCAACAATGACCACTCAGCCATACATTATGCCTCTTATTACACGGCTACTCAATACATCGATTAATAAATTGACCCAAAAGTGACAACAAAACCAAGTATTCCCTTGCTTACGGTAATGAAAGTATTCCACGTTGGCCCAGCAGAGCGCAACGAGTCCCCTCGGAAACAAGGAAGTGAGTGTTGATCAAATGGAATCAATCTGCATCATCTATTAATCGCTTCAAATGTTTTCAAACGGTGTGTTTGTTTACATGTCTGTCATGTTGGGTACAGCATAAAATCCAAGCAGCGCAGCCAGCTGCTCCGAGCCTTTGATTAGGCAGCGGTCTGCTATAGAGTGGAGCGGTCTGTTATCAAGAAATATAACACAATTTGGCGACTGACCAATCAGAATCAAGAAGTCAACCAAGCCGTGTAATAAATAATAATAACATATATAGCTAAATGATAAGCAGATCCATTAAGGCATTTGGGCAACCACCGGTTCATTCATCACCCAACTTGCATTATTTACCCTGAACTCATACTTACTTAAAGATTACTATTACATCATTGATCCTTACCTTGAGTGCGTCAATGACCAGATCCCGCGCCTCCAGCTCCCCCTCCAGGATACTGAAGAGCATCAGCAACTCTGGCTTGCTTAAACTCTCCATGTTCAGCTTGGACTGCTATGGCAAGAGGCAAATAAGACACATTAAGGGACCACTTCACCACCTTTCAACTTATCTTCATAAAATTGGTCCTCATTCATTTATGTTAAATAGTAAATACCACAGTTTTTGAGCGGTGCCTAACCGCTCCATTACGTAGCATGTGTGTATGTATGTATGTCCCTGTGTCTGTCCCTGTGTCTGTCTGTCCGAGCACGGAAAGCTGCAACACGGTAAAGGTGGTTGCACACTGCCCGCGTTTTTCGGAAAACCGATGGTGAAACGCAGCTTAAAATTTTGAATTTGCGCTCGGTGTGTGGAGACCTTAACTCTGTCATTTCTCGACCCGCGAGAAGGCTCGCAGGAACCGGCCCCCTGGGGGTCTGGATGTTCCAGGGACCCCCATAGGTAACTCGACAGTTTCGGATGCAGGGCGGCTTGTCGGAACCAGGCCGCCCCCCTCATGGGGCTCTGGATGTTGTGGCGACCCCCCGGGGACCCCCACACGGTACAGTTGCACCGCTCACTTCACACAGGTGTGATTTTTTCATACTCTGTCTGTGTCTCATAGGAGGGCTGTGGGCAGTTCAGAAAACCCGTCCACCAGTGACATCATCGTTATATATGTTTTATCGTGAGAACGATGGCTTCTATTTCCATGTGTACTGTATGTTCATTGGTTCCCAAAGTGGGGTCCGGGGACCCCTAGGGGTACTTGAGGGAGTTCCAGGGGGTACCTAGCTCAATTAGAGACAGTTAGGAGAAGGTCCTGGGTTCGATTCCCGCTCGGGACGCTGTGGGTGCTGGCGGCGTGTTTCCTCCTCTGCGTCATCACTGCCCATACCCGAAGGCGGGGTTGGCGAAAGGGCCTTTCTGTGTGGAGTTTGCATGTTCTCCCCGTGTTCCCTAGGGTAGAGGTACCCTAGGGGAAAAAACATGCAGTAATCCTGGTCACTAAACTGCCTCCCCCATATGTTTTCAAATGGGGGGTCCGTGGCCCAATAAATGTTGATTTGGGGGTCCTTGGACATTGACACGAAAAAGTTTGGGAAGTTTCCTTAGTAAATACACATAACAGCGATACGATATGTATCACTATACATGGTTGACGAGACGACACATGGACGATATTGCCTCATTATGGTGATACGATTCAGTGATTTCAAATCGATACTGTAACTATTTCACAAATAAATTAAATCTGTGTGAAACATGTGGATAGTGCAGGTTATTTAAGGGGCAATGTATGAATAAAGATATAAATAAGCATTCTCTGGCAAATACATAGACATTATATTTGAACATTATGGACACAGAGAATACACACATTTATCGATAGACCAAGTATAGCGATATTGAATGGGAAAGTAATTAAACCCCTCTTGGTTTCTTTTTCTTAAAATTGCTAAATACAATGCACAAGGACTTGATACAATCGATCATGTGCATTGAAAAACTATTCGATACCGATTATTTGCATTGCAAAGATACGATACAAAGTCAACGTTGCTGTTTACATTTCCATATTAAAATAGATTTTTTGATACAGTTAATTTATTGTTACGTCCCCTACATATTGGGATTCACCTGATGAAGGCCGTTCACGGCCGAAACGTTGTGTCTTATTTATGGTGTATTGAATAAAAAGCAAACACCTTTGGAGCAAACCTGTGTGCGGACTCTCCTCTCTTCACTGTATTTGCCTTAGTCCAGCACCAGACAGGAACTGGATGTGCGCTAGCCACCTACCTTTTTATAATAGATAGGTCAATACTCATCATTATGCATAATAATTATTTAGCAAATATCCCTTGTTGTGTAGATATTGTCAGAAACCGAGACACGCATGCATTCCATAATAAATAGCCAAATCAACCTTGCAGGTATTTTGAGGAAGTTGTTATAAGTAATAAGTCCTACTATAAATCCGTACTAATCTAGATAAGGGAGCTTGGCCTATACAGTCTTTCTTTCACAGGCAAAATGACTATTTTCTCAAGCCAGAATAACTAAAGAATGAAGAACAAAACTAGTAAATGCTTTACCAGGCATCATATAAGTCTGAGTCTTACATGGACATTAATAAAGTAAACTTGAGAAAGTGGCTCCTGGACTTTCCATTAAAATGGTTTGGGGTTTTGTGCGAGTAGCTTTTGGATATTTCCGCTCAGTGAGGCGTTTGGAAGCCTGGCAACAACAACACAGGCTGACATGTGGTGACCAGACAGATATTGATCGGTCATAACAGATGGTTCAGCTTCCAGCATTCAAAGGGTTCATAATACTTCCTATAAGATATTAAGTCCAGGGGTGATAATGCAGGGTTTCTTTTCTTTTTTTTTCTAACTCCATTCTCAAGTTCATACACTTCAAAGCGTTTTCCCCCTCTCCATTATGCTTTGCTAGTGCAGACTTCTGGTTGATGCTGATTTCTTTCTTTCTTTCTTTCTTTTGCCTTTTTAGACGAAAGAAATGTTTGAAATGCCGCTGCTGTGGTCTCTTTGTAGTACAGTCCCTGCACCCTAATCTCACAGCTGTGTTGGGTCTGCTGACAAGGTCTGCGGAGTCCGCACCTCGAGCATGCAACCACGTTCTGACCAATGAACATATGCACCCCCCCCCCCTCCTCCCCTCTTTGAAATAAGATCAGAGCCTGTTGATCCTGTATGCAGTGAGAGCATCCGTTGTGGAGAAAGATCCATCATGCACCCCATACATTGGAGCTATATGGGGGGAAACTCCACTGGGCTTGGAACTGCGGTTCGGCCCGGCACTCATCGCGTCGCCTATAAAAGCCAGCTGTAAAGGGGTGCCTGCGGCCAGTCGAACGAAGAGCAATTTCTGCCTAAGGCATCTCATACTTGCATGTTCTATATAATGTCCTTATAACTTCATCTCCCTGGTTTCAGTAACCCTGGGCTTGTGATCCACGCTTGAACCACCAGTCATTCAACAGCGCCCCGCTCTAAGGCTCCCTGTGGTCGCCGCAAGTTTCCACATCATGAAGTCATCAGGGGGAGGGGAGTGTGTGTGTGTGTGTGGGGGGGGGGGGGGGGGGGGGGGACCGCGGGGACCGCACTCCTGGAGAACTGGTTGCATAATGAGAGAAGGCAGCTATGGTCCTTTCATATCTGAGCTAGGAGCTACTGTACCGAAAAACCTTTTTTCTTTCCCAGACAGCTTCGACAACTCGAGCGAGAACCACCGGGTCTGAGAGCAGCTCAAATGATACAGTCCATTACCAAGTGGATTACAACTAGTAGTGATGTTTATATTAACTATACATCTAGTATAATTTGTATAAATAAGTGAGAAGCATAGTAGAATGGCTATGTAAAACAGAACTGCGTCCTTTTCCTTCCTCCAAAACGTCCTCTCTAATAGTGTACATACGTCTGTCATCCACGTAACTTGAGAACTGTTCGCCCCGCCGACTTCAAATTTGACACACGCGTTCCACACCACCACAGGGAGTGCGGTGCCCGGTGTCGAGTCCGTCAGATACACCGTTGTCCAGAACCGGCACAAAAGCCTGTGCTCGGGCTCTGGACCTGATCAAACCCTATATCTCCATATATGGAGCTGGCCTGTTCTGAAATCACAATGGTTGTTCTGACATGGTGTTCTGACATCTGCATAGACTACATATTTGGGCACGCCACAAAAGGCCTCTGCCCGGGATCTGGACAGGACCCCTGCCCATGCTCCATATATGGAGCTGGCCTGTTCTGACATCACAACACTCCATATCTGGGTATGTCTGACACAGAACTTCCTATATAGGAATAAAGGGACACAGAGAGACAGATACCGAAATCTCCATTATATAGGCATAAATGGGACAGATGGGTGGAACGGGTACGGTCTAGTACCTATAATTTGCCTAAACGCTGTCCTGCAACCGTGACATTCATGATAATTGGTTATTTGGTCCTATACATTTACAACATTGCCTTTGCCGAATCTCCCCTTCAGCAGCCTCCACTCAGAATGAAGCCGAACGATTTTAACTGTGCCTTCTTTACCACTGTTCATGGTCTGTGGCTTAACCACATGCGCAGAATGCAAATTAAATTACAGCGCACTCACACCTCCCTCGGTTGCAGTTTACAACCTTGCTAATTTCACCGGCCACAATAATCACTGTTAGGGTGTTCTGTTGTGTTATTAGGAGCACGGTTCAGCACAGCATCGACAGCAGGCCGACATATGTGTGTCAACACTCTTCTTGTTAACAGCTCTATCGTGTCCGTATACTTTCACCTCATGGGTTAGACCCTATAAGCTTGGGTGCATTCAAAGGCAGAGCTGGAAATCCAAATATTCCCACGTTAGCTCCACTTCCGACTCGAGAACCATGTGCCTCCGTAATCCCCTGATCTGTGTTTGTTTTAAGCCTGGTCAGCCATGTGCCGTGAACTGCAATGCTGTAAACTCATTAAACACACCGCGGTGCGCATATAGCCTTGACCTAGAATACATCTACAGGCAAGAGTGACTGCAAGCTGCTTGCAATCTGTGTATACAACATGTATACTTGTACTGTGTTTGTTGCTAACAGTACGCCTAACTACCGGTGCTCATTTTAGCCTATTTTTGAGCGGTGCCTCCGCTCCATTGCGCAGCTATGTGTGTCCCTATACATACATACGTACGTACGTGTATGATGTCTCTCTGTCCGAGCACGGAAAGGTGCAATACTGTAACTCTGTCATTTCTCGACCGTTTCGGACGCGGGATGGCTCGTCGGAACCGGGCCGGCCCCCAGGGGGTCTGGATGTTGTTGCGGGGACCCCCACACGGTACAGTTGCACCACTCACTTCACAGAGGTGTGATTTTTGTCTCCTATCTCTATATCCTTGGACATGCTCTGAAGTCTGAAGGTACTCTAGTCTAGATCAGGTTTCGAGGTAAAGTCTCAAGTAACGGATCATAGAATAAGTAATAAAACGTGCATTATTATAGTGATAGCCTATACTGTAGACTACTTATGTCACCTGCTGTGTTGTCCTTGTGCCATACATGATTTGCATTATTCATTCACAATTTTGTCACTATAAACGGTACAAGAACGGCGGCAAGGCCTGATCTATTCGACGATTTTCTTCAAAGCTGCCACTGTCAAACGGTAGTTATGCCACTTCAAATTATTACGTTATAAACGTTTACAATTCTAGTGTGATGTCAATCAGGCATATTACATAGATTTTGGGGTCCTTGACATTGAGCACCACTGATACAGAAACATAATGTTTTTCAGAAAACTGTCAGACGTTTTTTTTTCCAGGCCTAAATGGGTTAATTTGTCGAGCTATAAAATCAACACACCTTTTGCTCAGTCAGTCAGTCAGTCAGTCAAACCATGATGGCATAATAAATATGTCACAGAGAGTCATCACAGACTGTAAAATGTCATCCAGTCAGACCGGGGTGATATAATGCTGAGTGCTGACTGTATCAGTCAGGACATGTTGACATAATGCCACAGACTCTTTGGGCCTGCCCTGCATGCGGTCAGACTATCACGGTCAAACAGAGGGATCAAGTAACTGTCTGATGACCGGCCCTTCCTTCAATCCTTCCTGCCGTTAATCATGAAGGGGTGGTCAGGTGGTCACAGATGCGTGTCTCAGAGTGGCCACTGTAGAGTGATTTATTAGCCTATATACTCACTGAGGTTTTCATGTTATCTTAAACGAGGACAACAACATACAGTGTTTGCTCAGGGGTAGAGTGGCTGGATGGTAACCGCATGGTTGCTAGTTCGAACCCGCGGGCTTCCCCAGAGTTAGTGTTGAAGTGTCCTTGAGCAAGACTCTGAACCCTATAATTGCTCCTGATGTGCTGGTTGGTGCCTTGCATGGTTTCCTCTGCCGTCGGTGTGAATGTAATGCACAATCTATGTAAAGCGCCTTGGATAAAGGCGCTATATAAATGAAATGAAATAAATGAATAAACAGCAATACAATTTGATATGACAAAATAAGGAAATGTATATCAGACTACTGTGCCTATATGTCACTCACTAACTACGTGTTATCTATAATTATTGAAATAAATAAAATGCAATAATGCATACATTTTGTATAAATTGTATTTAAAAAGTTGTGTGTGTGTGTGTGTGTGTGTGTGTGTGTGTGTGTGTGTGTGTGTGTGTGTGTGCGCGTGCGTGCGTGCTTGTTTACGTATGTAGCGCGGCGCCCATAATGTGTTTGTATTTATCTGCTATATAGATATAAAGAATTCTATGCACTGCAGGGATGCCGGCATGGCGGCATCATAATGTCACTAATACGAGAGAGAGGTCCGGAGTGACCGTCCCATATGATGGAACAAATTTAAGTGAAGTGACGCCGGTCTTACAAACATTTGCTTTTTTTGTTACACTTTAAGGAACATTTTTAATCTTATGTCACTTGGACTTCTAAGGAGATATGATATCAATATGGCCTATAATTATCTGTAACATGAAAAGGTTGTTCATTATTCATAGCATTAGTCTCTTTACGGCTTCACATCTATTTTCTCTCTCTTTTTTTTTGGTGGACCAAAGTGGATGAGAGACTATACATCTGTGCGGATTGTATTGTAATGTGTACTAACTGGTCTCGCTTCTCGTTACAAATACTACAGACATTAATGTAGTTTTTATACATCACTATATATCGCTCACTCACCTTCATGTGTCCGTCTGAATTCTTTAGAAACTCCAACATGAACTTTTTTCCTTCAGTGAGACGATTTGCTTGACTTGATTCGGGTCCACTCCACACACACACACACACACACACACACACACACACACACACACACACACACACACACAGTCTACACACACACACACACACACACACACACACACACATACACACAGTCACACACCGTCTACACATACACACAGAGACAGAATAACCTACTCAAAGCCTCTCGTTTATGCTCCGTCGCTCGGCGAAAATAGCAGACCTGCAAGCTCACCGCGCTTAGCGAGGCGACGCGCGGTGAGCTTGCAGGTCTACTATTTTTTTGTCGCGCGACGCCGTCGTACGGAGAATTGTACACACAGCGGAACAACTGGGGCTTTGATATGCTGTGATTGACAGATGAACTGGCCAATAGGCGAAGCCAATCCCGAAGCACTGACCAATAGGAAAGTTTTCTTGCAAAGAAATGGGGCGGAGAAAATAAACTGTCCCGTAGCTGCATGGATTTGGATGGATTTCTTTGTTTGGGTTTCTTTCTTTCTTTTAAACCCCAGTTTCTTTCTAAAGAATGTTTTAGTGGTATGTAGGGATTAGTTAGTAGGCTTTTAGGTAATTCAATAACATTGCCAGACAGATACAGGAATGTTAATATTATATAACAATGCTTGAAGTAATCTGTACAGTTTGAGTTTCCTTTGCTAAAGGCAGCTGGAATGTGAATGTTATTCTACCTACAGTTTCAATTTAAGAAGTGTGATTCTAGCCGTATTAACTTTATTGGCGTATCACTCACATTCTTTACATAGCTATATATTGACTGCCACCTGGTGGCTAATCACCAGGAGATCAGAAGTAGCTGCACTATATATTAGAATACCTTAGACTCATAGTTTAGGCCTACAGTACTGCATTTAATAGATTTTAAAGTAATAGATATCAAACGTTTTAGAGCGCACAAATGGAACCAAATATTTCTACTTATCCATACAATTCCATTTGTACACTCTCAGAGAGTTACAGACATGGCCAAACCATTTCCGGGCGTCCCCAGCCAAAAGATGTTGAGTAGATTCTCTGCTGTCGGGAGGAAACCTCATAACTGTTTCAGGAAATAAGAAAACCTTATATTTTTAAGACAAAGCAATACAGCCTCATCAAAGTTGGTGTTGTAACTTTATATATTGTTAATGACTTCCATGAGAGGGGGAGATGTGGTGGAGTTAGTTGCTTTAGCAGACATTTTGAGGGTCCAATGGAGTTATATAGCACTGCTGGCAGTTATAGTAGCAGTAGGCAAGAAAGAAGGGCTGATATTTGGCACCACACCACAACTAGGTGATAGATCTAATTATGACTCTGTGACCATAGGGATATGTTGCTGTCGGGAGGAAACCTCATAACTCCATTTTTGAGGTTTTTGATTTATTTTGGCATAAATCTGTGCTATTGAACACCACGTCTGTGTTGTTTCGAAAATACTGAACCAATGGAAAGTAGTAAAAAGTGCTGTAACAGCACTTTTTTCAATAGCACTGATTTATGCCAAAATAAATCAAAAACCTCAAAAATGGAGTTATGAGGTTTCCTCCCGACAGCAACATATCCCTATGGTCACAGAGTCATAATTAGATCTATCACCTAGTTGTTTGGTGGTGCCAAATATCAGCCCTTCTTTCTTGCCTACTGCTACTATAACTGCCAGCAGTGCTGCTGTGCCACACAAAATGATGTTCTCATCAGAGCAGAGTGAGATGCAGGCATTGACTTGCCCAGTGTTTTGTTTTCCCATGTAACTCCAGGGAGACAGAGAGATGGCTCATATAATAGACCTTTCATCAATCATCATCGTCAGTTCAGCTGGTTGCAACAGCCTCTGAAACAACCAAGCAGTGATGGCGGGAGATGTAGCCTACTTGCATGTCTGACTTAAGGAGAAGTATAGCCTATGCTGCAAATACTCTGTTACAAGTAAAATTCCAGTGTCCAAAATGCACTTGAGTAAAAGTGTAAAAGTATTGACATAAAAATATATACCAGAAGTAAGTACTCATTGTGCAGAATGTTCCATTTCACAAGTTGAAAATGTAAAAAAAAAAGCTCACAATGCATCACATCGTGGTGCATTTTGAGATTTTACACCGGCTATTTTCAAATGGCTATAGGGTTGAAGTGGTTTGTATTTTGGGATAATAATTTTTGGGAGTACAAACTAAAAAATACAATATTTTCTTCTGAGATGTAGTGGAGTAGAAGTAAAATTATTGGAAATACTCCAGTAAAGTAAAAAAAATATTTATATACATCAAAATTGTACATATGGTACAGTACTTGAGTACATGTACTGACAAATTAAATGAGGCTTGTTTTAATTGATTACTTGGAGTTAATTGTCAGTCACAAGAGAACATGTGTTTAAAAAATGACACTCAGACCAAACAATTTCATGATGTTTTCAAAGCACTCGACTTTGCTCAGAGCACTGCAAACCTGGGGGCAGCTCTTTTTTCATGAGCTGCTAATGTTGTAATATATCATTGCTGCCAGCAGAGAGCAATGCTTACACAGTACAATACTGTTACCTTAAATTACTAGTTTCTTCATACCTGCCAGTGCACGAATGAAATGCTATTTATTAAAACAGATATGGCTGGCAATAACTGGTTATAAGTATCATAGTTTATCTAGCTTGTTTGAGACATTCACCCTATTATTTATTTACTGTAGCTTAGTGGTTCTCAGACTTCTTTTTCATTTAAAGTTCAATGATCCCTGTAATTCTGCGAGTCTACAATTGTTCTAAGAGTTACATATGCGTAAGGGTCTTTGAACACCCTCTCTCATGGAATGCTTGGAGAGCCACTGATTTAACTATACGAGGCCTATTGTTTATTATAGAGATGCATTCATTACATGAAATGCAATTCTAAATGTAAATGTATGGTCTTATTGAGATGATGAAAAATAAATACACGTTTGCAGCATATTTGTTCCATTTGATAATTGTGTCCCTTTGCCTCTTGTATCCGGAGGAGAGAGAGAGAGAGAGAGAGAGAGAGAGAGAGAGAGTTCATAGACACTAATAGAGTCTCTATTTCAGGCTCTTCAATTAAACTGTGCCCGTCTTCCTGCCCACTGACTGCATGGCTACTGCAGTGGATAATCTGTGTCCTCAGTCAGAACATGTCCTCATCTGCCTCTCCCAAATATTATAGAACTGTAGTAATAATAGGTGTTGTGGGTGCCTGGTCACACAGACATGACCAATGATATTCTCCAGACAATCCGCTTGATTATAACTTATTGACATAATGCCCGGAGGGCACTTATGGAATGAGTGTGGAAATCTGACATGTATGGGAACATTCTGTGGTTTGTTTTAGAGATTGAAAGGTAAAACTAGGCCTATATCACTATGCTTTTTTCATGTTGGGTATGATTTAACAGTATCTTCATTCTCACAGCTATGCTGTAAAGGCTTTGTTCTTTTGCTATCTCTCATCCCCGCACTGACGTAACTGCCCTTGACCTTCCACGAGGCCCAAAATCGAACTCTGAACAGAACATTGACATTTACCCCAGCACAGTTGGACACTGATGGGAACAGTGCCCCCCCTGATGATAAATAAATAACCCTATATGAGATGATCTGGAGATCTGTTTCTTTTCAAAGTTGCCAGTGGTATAGGCTGGAGACTGCAGTGAAGCTGTGGCAATGGCATGCAGGATCACCTCTAGCAATTCCAGGGCCCATGAAAATATAATAATATCAAGGGACCCTTTGTTTAACATATGACTGTAAGCCCAGATATTTTGTGCGCCCGACCCAGCCTTGCTCCTTGTGAATGAGTGTATCGCTGAGCAACAAAATCTCCTTCACTTCTCTCACTTCACTTCTTAAAGATGGAGTGCCGTGATTTCCACCGTAAAACATGATCATCATTAAAAGGAGGAAGATTTTTTTTTAAGTGTACAGTATTTGTTAAAATGTTGTTTTTATGTTGACATGCCCACTAGTTCATTAAGTATGCCTGGTTTGCCTGGTGGGTGTGATCCACCTGAACTGAAGCTGCACCCACAGCTGTTGTTGTATGATAAAGCGAAAGGGGTTGGGGGAGGGGATATTGTGATGTCACTGTATTACAGTTTTTAAACTGTCAAGGTTTCATCCGCCAGGAAGAAATCCTCATCATCATCATTTTTCGACCGCGGTCGAGATTGTGGATTTCACAATATTACGCCAGACTTCCCGGTCCTTCATTGCCATCCCCAGTTCCTGCTTACTGATGCCTGTGTCCCTAGCGATGACATCAGGGAACGACAGTTTTCTACCTCTGGTCTGCTTTGAGGCAGGACTCCAGAGAAGAAGGGAAGATATAACCTCATTGTCAGCTCTGTAGCAGTGGCCGGAAAACTGTGTTCTTCTGGATCGGACTAGTGAAGAAACACGGGGAAGGTTGCCGTATATTAGATTAGTCGATGGGTGGCTCTTCCAAGACAGATTTTGCGCCAACCGTTTCTCTAGTTTCTTTGAAAGTGTCCATAGAGCCATAGAGTAGAATCAGCTCAACGGTCGTCCTAAATATTTTTACTTAACATCTTACTAAGCTTGGATGATCAGATCTTATGCGTGTCATTGGAGTCTGACCAGGCCAAGAAAAAAACAGCAGGTTTACAACAATGTTTTGTTGTTGTTTTTCTTCTTTGTAATTATTTGTTTGGTCCAAAATATTGTGTTTGTTGTCATGATTTGTCACAACTCGAGTTGGCTTTGTACGACGCTTAAAAGGTCTTTAAATAAATACTTTTTTGAAATCCCGGCGGTGCAGACTGCAGACAGCACCATGCAGGGTGCCACTGCATGGTGATGCAGAGCTGTAAATAGCCTATAGGCATCGGCATCTTGGCGGGAGCCAGACACCAATCTAGGGCCCAATCTGAGGCTGTTATCGGCAGCATCTGTTGCCTGGCACTGCATGGGATCTGGATCTCTGGGGGGGTTTAGTTATTCATCTAGCACTCTGTCTGTCACCTTTTTTTCCCCTGCATTGGACAAAAGGTATGCAACCGTGTGGGAGGGTGTAACCTCCACACAACCCTTTAGTGTCCATCAATATACGGACGTCTGTTCCTCTTTAGTGAATCCATGCTGGCTGTCTCGGCAATGGTCATGCACAATGTACTCAAATGTTCAAAGTGTCTGGCCTTGCAACAGTGTTTTGTTTTTGGCAGCACATGTGTATTTTAGTCATAGTCTTTGGAATGAAACTTCATTTAGTTTTAGTCATATTTTAGTCACCCGGAATGCTTTAGTGTTAGTCTGGATTTAGTCGACTAAATATCATGAGATTTTAGTCGACTAAAATGTATTTTGTCGGGCCTTGATGCCGTCGGCTCATTTTACACTCATTTTACACTAAATATATTGACGAAATTGTCAATATATTTAGTCTTAGTTTTTGTCATCATAGCTTTAATATTAGTTTTAGTTTAGTTTTCATTTAGTTTTCGTCAGTGAAAAAAGGTAGCCGACGAACATTTTTCGTCTTAGTTTTAGTCGACAAAAACTACACTGGTGCCCGAAATTGATTTGTCTCGGCAATGGTCATGCACAATGTCCTCAAATGTTCAAAGTGTCTGGCCTTGCAACAGCACAGATGAATCATTTACGTGTCTCCCCTATAAGGGGTAGGCCTTAATTTTGGAGGGAAGTTTGATGTGAAATCACATAACTGATTTCACATTTTCCATTCATGTATTAAACCTATATTTACCGGTAACTGCTCAGACAGACATTCCACTGAGGAATCAAAAACTAACACCAAGACCAAGCAAATAATAATAATAATCGCAATCACTGTAATATGCATGCGCATGCTGTCTTGACACTTTTAAAAGTGTCTTTTACCATGACCTGACAAATAAACTGACTCCATGACCTTGGATTGATTTGATTGATTGATTGATGATTGATTGATTGATTGAGAGGAAGACTAGGCACCAGAGTAGGCTACATCCCATCACGTTTATCGGCCAGCTATGTAGATGGCATTGCTGTAGTCTCGGACACAGTCAGCAAAGAAAGGAAGAGAAATAGGCCTATATCAGTGCCTGGACTGCTTCGACGAAACGGGATCTGAAGTTCGGGAGGGCGATTTATTTCCTGGAATGCCGTTGCATGGGATTAGGAGAGTGGAAATCTCACATGGGAGATATGACCTCAAGAGGCAGCTTCTCACGCGGCTACAGTGGAGTCAATATGTCAAGTGTGTGTGTGTGTGTGTGTGTGTGTGTGTATGTGTGTGTGTGTGTGTGTGTGTGTGTGTGTGTGTGTGTGTGTGCGCACGCACGCATATATGTATATATAATTTATATTACATTACATTACATTATATTATGTATATAAATGCACCACCAGCCATGGTGGCACTTGCAAGATCTGCACTGTTCGGGACTCAAAGGTTGCTGCCAGCAGACGATTTTCACCCCTGCTATTTTACTTGACATATTTGCTGTCTTGGCTTATATCCTCTTTTAGTTGTTTACAGATAATAAGGGAGTACCAAGCCACGAAGCAAAAGTAAGGACGATCTCTGTGTGCTGAAGCCCAACATGGCATTTGTGAGTTTGATGATTGGGTTTTAACTTTTGACTTTGACTTAGTAAAGTAACAGTCCTTATTCAAAATGTACTTGAGTAAAAGTACAAAAGTATTGGCATCAAAATGTACTTAAAGTGCTAAAAGTATTCATTATGCAGAATGTGCCATTTCAAGTTTTCAAATGTATAAACATCTTTTGAAAAAGGACGATCTACAAGCTCACAATGTGTCGCATCAAGACGCATTGTGAGCTTGTAGATCGGCTATTTTCAAATGGCCGAAATGTACTGTATATATGGGCCGAAGTGATTAATGTATGCTTGTATTAATTCAAAATCTACAAAGTAACTAAAGTTGTAAAATAAATGTAGAGGTGAATAAGTATTTGGATCTTAGATGTAGTAGAGTAGAAGTAAAAGCATTGGAAACGTAAAGGTAAAGTACTAATACCTAAAAATCGTACAGTACGTAAATGTAATAGATATGAGGGTACTGTGTGTGGGCCTGTGGGATTTGCCACCAATGAGAAATGTTTGCTAGCTTAAAATCAAATACTCCTTTATAGCCAGAGTAGGTTTAGGTTGAAATATGATTTATTGACAAAGACTAAAGGGATCATTACTTTTCCACCTGAAAACAGCTGCGAACTGAGTTATTTGGCTGCTCCAGTAGTTAAGTTCAACATGCACTTGACCCAACTATGTGACGCTAAGAAATGGTGAAGTACCATGACATAAAAGACATCTCTCTGCCGTTGGATCACCACGGATGATCTGTTCCTGCAAGCACAGTCTACTCTAAAACACGAATTAGTATGAGTGGGGACCTGGTGGTGTCATTACATAGCAGATATAGGTGATGGTATTCCTGCTGGGCATTGCTGCCTGACGCACCGGGAACTGCCCGAAGTCCGTTAGTCTGAACATGCATTAAGGTTGCCGAACATGCACGGCACCGACGCACCTCCTCCAGTGCCGTTTGAACAGGTGTGCTGTGACACCTCACTGAACACCTCTGTGGGCCTAACCAGTCATCAGCTGGGGACCACCATTCATCAACGTTTTGGTGTTTTAAGGATTATGTTATAGTTTAGCTATTGGAAAATAGCAGATCTACAAGCTCATAGCGCGTGTGCCTCAAATCATTGAATATATGAGTGGAAGTTTTTAACTCAGATCTTTGCTTCTGGGGGGGTTCCTGGAACAACATCTTTTCAGATGGGGGTCGGTGGCCAATTACATATAATGTCTGGAGTCCTTGACATGAAATATTGAGCACGACTGATACAGAAACATAGGTATTTCACTACTGTCAGGATTTAGAAGACATGTTTTAAATGTTGACGTCAGGCCTAAATGGTTTAACCCCAGTACGTCTCATGGTGACGGAGCGATGGCAGGGATCTCTCCCTGCCACCCCCTGCTGATGCCCTCCTAGGTGTTTATTGTTTCCCAACTCTTATGTTTCCTCCTCCGCCAGCTCTTTCATGGCTTCCCGATGCCCCGCTCCTGTGCATCCCATGTCGCGGACCATAGGCGAGCAGTTGAGGAACCTAGGAAGCCCCTACACCCCACTCCCACAGGGCAGATAGAACCTATAGGAAGCCCCTACAGCCCACTCCCACAGGGCAGATAGAACCTAGGAAGCCCCTACACCCCACTCCCACAGGGCAGATAGAACCTATAGGAAGCCCCTACAGCCCACTCCCACAGGGCAGATAGAACCTAGGAAGCCCCTACACCCCACTCCCACAGGGCAGATAGAACCTAGGAAGCCCCTACACCCCACTCCCACAGGGCAGATAACACTACAACCCACTCCCACAGGGCAGATAACACTACACCCCACTCCCTCAGGGCAGATAACACTACACCCCACTCCCACAGGGCAGATTGCAGCATTCCAGCCAGCCTCCCTGCACTGTGCCGCCAGGTCAGAGTACTGTGTGTGTGTGTGTGTGTGTGTGTGTGTGTGTGTGTGTGTGTGTGTGTGTGTGTGTGTGTGTGTGTGTGTGTGTGTGTGTGTGTGTGTGTGTGTGTGTGTGTGTGTGTGTGTGTGTGTGTGTGTGTGTGTGTGTGTGTGTGTGTTACAAATGTGATAAGATATGTGATATTGCCTCTTTGACCACAATGCTGTATCCCACAGGACAGATCATGGCAGGTTTCCAGCTGGTATATTATTGTCAAAGCCACACATGGGCACTGAGTTATCTGCCGACTCAGATCCCAAAATGATGAGAGTTTTCAAAATGCATATCCCGCTGTTTCTACATCAAAGATCTGTTTGAAGGGGATTCGGAGATGTATTTCTCTCAGAAGGACGCATTTCTTGTCAGAAAACCAAAAACAGAATGTAGCTCCACAAGAAATTGATGTAGGCCTGTGGTGCACACTGAAGTTATTTCATTGGCGGCGGCTTGGAGACGGATCACGGATGAAGAGAAGGTTGGAGGAAGACAAGATAGAAAGGAAGGCTAACAAGGACTTGAGTATTGCTATAGGGAGAGAATGCAAGCCCAAAGGTTGTTTGTTTGTTTTTGTTAGCTATGCAGGCTGCATTAAGTTTGATATCTGCATACAGCCATACATGGGTGACAGCAAAGATTGTGCAAACAACATATAACCTATAGTAGAACTGTGCATAATGCAGAGAGGTCAGTCATTTCTGCTCTGTAGTGTGAGGAGCCGAGTGTGACTTCTCATATAATGCTGTGTTTACCTCACCGCTTTCTCATTATCTCTCACTCAGCAGACAGATTGATTTGTAGGTCCAATGCTGAAATAGATTGCATGCTGTTTGTTTGGCGGCTAAAGGTTCAGCAGTGGCTCAGGGGTATAGAGTGCATGGCCGGTAGAGCGGCTGGATGGGAAGCACGAGGTTCCATATACCCGTTCGATCCCGGGCTCCCCCAGAGTTACTGTCGAAGTGTCCTTGAGCAAGACCCTGAACCCCTGATTTTCTCCCGATTTTCAGGTCGGTGCCTTGCATGGTTTCGTCCGCCATTGGTGTGTGTGAATGTAATTCACAATATGCGATTGGATAAATTAACCATTTAGCCTACCATTTGCTTATTTGTTTCTCTGGCATACGTTTTGAAACAGTCATTTTCAGTGATTTTTGTGTGTTTCTGTAGTTTCTGTAGTGTTAGTCTACAAACCGTTTTAGTCGACTAAATATCATAACATTTCAGTCGACTAAATCTACAGTTGATTTAGTCGACAAAATGTATTTTGGCGGGCCTTGATGCCGTCGTAATGTCGCATTGCGACGCGTTGTGAGCTTGTAGATCGGCTATTTTCAGCATGCAACCAAGTGACTTATACTGGATCTTTTTGTCCACTATAGTCCCTTGCTCTAGTTTTTATTTGTTGACAAAATTGTCAATATATTTAGTCTTAGTTTTAGTCATAGTTTTCATTTCGTTTCCGTCAGTGAAAAAAGGTATAGTCGACAAACATTGTTTGGGATAGTATTAGTGGATGAAATTAATGTAACTGGTGAATGGAGAGTTTAATTGTGACTTATACTGTAGGTCATCTTTAAAAATCACTATCAACGCCAAATGGACAGTATTTTTCGTTTACCACAGCAGAGAGAGAGGTCTAAATCTTTCCCCTGCTGCAAAAGGTCGTACTTCTCTCTAATCTAATTGAGTTGGAAATTAAAGCCCAAGAATAAGGTTAGTGACAGAGCTTTTATAAATGAGGTATAATAAAAGGAAAATTGGATGTAAATGATATCATCATCCAGTCAGTTTTACGATTAGCCACCAAGTCTGAGGTAAAACACCAGAGTGAGTGGGTGGGTGAGTGAGTGAGAGAGGTTAGTTGGCATTCTTATTTGGAAAACAAAATAACCACTTTGTGTGTGCTAAAAGAGTGGCTTTGTGTCACCACCGTGCAATGTACTGTAAGTCGGTAGTGAAAATATTTTGCATATCAGTTTTTTGAGAGGTGCAACCACTCCTATGCGGAGCTATGGGTGTCCCTGGCTGGCTGGGTCCGTCCGAACACGAAAATAGCGTTTGTTTGGTTTTCACCACCAAGTGTCACTGTTGTTCACCCACAGGGACCTGTGCTGTATCCCGAGAGAAGACACACTATGCACCACACTATATGCACCCACTGCACACAACATTAAGTGGAAATCGAGCTACACTTCCATCTGTCAATTGTACCAAGTACATCAGAGACACATACTTCCCACAGATTACAACCACACACAGAGATTTTGAAAACATGACTAATGACAAAAAACTCCCATATCTGCTGGGCGAAGTACGACAATGTGCAAACACAGCAGCAAGATTTGTGTTGTTGATAGGAGAAGGATATCAAATGGAACACAACCACCCTAAAGACTAATAATTGTGTATATTCCTGCACTATACCTGCATCGAGTGATCTTGGTAGATAGAAATTGATCTATTGAAGATTCTGACTCGGCAATGTAAACGTATGTTTTCTCATGCCAATAAAGCCCTTTGAATTGAATTGAGTGCAGTGCCCGGTGTCGAGTTGGTCGGACCCACGGTTGTCCAGATTAATTTAGATTTAGATGATTCAATTTACAAGTGTAAGATGAAGTAATGATTTTGACTACAAAGAAACTAAACTTCAATTTCAATTTCAGCCAGATTCAATTGTGAAAATGGCTTTCGGATTAAAGCAGGATCAGAGCACTATCCTGATTAGTAATTTAGGTTTAGCCAATCAGAATACTCCTTGTTGTGTACAGTTCACCTGCAGATCAATATGACTGATTGGTGGTCAGTCGGGGTCTGACCACCAATCAGCCCAGCAGGAATACCATCACCTGTATCTGATATGTAAGGACACCACCAGGTCCCCACTCAGCTAATCAGTGTTTTAGAGTAGACTATGCTTGCAGGAACAGATCATCTGTGGTGATCCAACGGCAGAGAGATGTCTTTTATTTCATGGTACTGCACCATTTCTAGCGTCACAGAGTTGGGTCAAGTGCATGTTGAACTTATAACTACTGGAGCAGCCAAATAACTCGGTTCGCAGCTGTTTTCAGGTGAAAAAGTATGGTAGAGGCGAGGCTTAATTCCCTCACTTTACATTTACAATTTACAATTTAGGCATTTAGCAGACGATCTTAATCCAGAGCGATTTACATTAAGCAAGAACAAAAAGCATGGCAATACATCATATACATAAAAAGTAGTTCATGAAACATGCGTAAGCTAAGAACGTCACGGGAAAAGGCCCGCTCAACTCAGACAGTCTTATAAAGGTTCAGGCATGTGCTGGGTGCAGAGTAAAAAAGAACATATAGAAAATGAATAAAATCCGCACTCTCAGTCGAGTAAGAGTCTTTGTTTAATAATGATAGTGCTCCGCAGCAGCAGTCATACCAGACAGACAAACGTGTTTCGGTGCGCAGGCCTTCGTCAGTGTCAAAATACTTTATTCACATATTTTGACACTGATATGAACCTAACCTCAGTAAAACTATGCCTAAACCTAACCCTGACCCTAAACCTATCCTTGTAGTAAATTATGCCTAAACATAACATATGAATCTAACCTCAGTAAAACTATGCCTAAACCTAAGCCTGACCCTGGCCTAAACCTAACCTTAGTAAAACTATGCCTAACTCTGACCCTAAACCTAACCTGAGTAAAACTATACCTAAACCTAACCTTAACCTCAGTAGAACTATGCCTGCCCGGGAGCCAATCAGACACATGGTAAGGCGGGTCTATCCTAGAATGTTGGTGGGCAACCCCATAGTACGTGTTGGCCTGACCCACTCCTGCTAAGATGCCGCCAGCCATGTGCTTATTATAGGCAAGTCCTCGGGGATAGAATGAAGTATCTCTGTGCTCCCTTATTGTATAGGGTGGCGCGGATATGAGTCTGTTTGGGGGTTCTGCTATCACTGGGGAAGTAGACAACATGCCTGTGGAATCTCCCCCACAGCCAGGTGGTGAAAGACCATCTTGTGACATCTTGTGTAAGAGTAATGTTTTTTTGTTGGTGACGGTGTTGTTGTTTTTTCTTTCCTGCACTTTTAATTAGAGCGACAGAGAGACAGTGTTTTCACACCTGAGCGGAAAACGTCCGACAGCCGTGGGCAGAAGAAGCTGTGTTTTACGTCATTTCCGAGTTTTTAGACAGCTGGTGGATGGAAAAGAAGTTCCACCTCCACGGCTGACTGCTGCGACGGACAGATTCCCAGAAACGCTCTCCTCCGCGGCAGTCAGCCGTGGGGGTGGAGCTTAATTTCCATCCACCAGCTGTCTAAAAACCTGAAAAAGATGCTGCTGACAGCCGAAAACGTCTGCGGCTCCTTGGTAGATCTGGCTACAGCTAGAGAGAGGAGCTGTGTCTGTACGTGTGTGCGTGTCTGCGTCAATTGAACAAAGGTGCAGAAGATCAGAAATCAGCAGAGAGTGAGCGACGTTTGCGCTACTGTATGCCGAATTGAAGTGGACTCGGCCCCAGACTCTCCCTGGAAATAAAAACGTCTGGGTTTCCGAGGCTAGGTGGAGAGAGACAGTGTGGCCTCCACTACTGGGGAGTGATTTAAGTGGCCATGCTGTTAGCCTTGTGTCTGGGAATATCTCTGCTACTCTACATCATCATCATCATCATAAACCTTGATACAAGGGCTAGCTCTATGTGGCATTGCCATTGGGCATCATAATTCTGGTCTTTCTCATCATGAAGGTATTGAGATATATACATTACTAAAAAGGTACCAGTGCCATGGCCCATGATGAACCTCCAGGATCATTTACAATTTGGTCAGTGCGGTGCGTTGTTGTTTCCCCTGCAAATAATAAGCTGCTAGCTTCCTTCTATCCAGGGGTCATCATTATGTCCCATTGTCCGTAGCAAAGACGTGGTCTTGTTTGTGGCAAATTTGATAACTTTTTAGTTTTCTTGAATATGATTTACTATGACACTATGGCATAGTAGGAGTCCAACTAATACTAGTAGTTCTCAAATGTTTTATTTGCAAGGAATGCCCTTAACTCTGAGAACCATTTGAACACTCAGAGTTACAGACCTGTTATGGTCATTCAGGGCTAGCTTTTTGTGTTTCTGGTGATATTATTATTTATTAACCATTCATTCTGTATGTCCACCATAAGACACTATGGCAGGGGTGTCAAACTGGTGATCCGCGGGCCGCATGCAGCTCGCGACGTCGTCTTATGCGGCCCGCCTGCTATTTTTTTTTAATAGCTAAAATATAGGCTAATAAGTAAGGCTGCATGATATATCGAACATGTACCTTCATCAGAGTGGAGAATATAAGTATAAATCAAGTTGAGCAAAGCCACTCTTGACCCCTCAACAGTGGCCCCTCAACAGTGACCCCTCAGCAGTGGCGTGCACAGATAGACACTATAGGGCCCTTTTCCCTCTGGACAAAATGTGTACACTGTACAGTACAGTATGTGGACCATGGTGACATTGCTCAATTATTGATAAAAAGCTTCTATTTAGGCCCCAAAATCTATAAATCTCACACTATTAAGGCAACCTGCATCAATGCTGACTTTGGCAAAGGGTGCATAAAGGAGCCCTCACTGACCATTTGAAATGGGACAGCCCTCAAGCCCTCGCAGACTTCACATCTTCACAGCTAAATCAGTGAGGGCTCATTAAGTCAGCAAGGGAGCGGATTGGGATTGGGCCTTGGTCCTTCTGTGGGTATGTGGGAGGAGACCTACCTGCTGCTTTGCCTCTCCTCCAATCAGGACTGGACCAATCATTCAGAGGGCTGCCCATCAGTCCACTACTAGAAGTGTTCTCACCTGTGCTCCTTGGCCCTGTGTAACAGTTTGCTGTAGCTGTGTGCATGCTGTCCAGAGCATTTGGGTTGTTTGTGTCAATACTTCCTCAGTAAAATCCCTTTTGATTCAGTGTTTGAACACATGTCATGCTTAAGCAGTGAGAGCTTGTAAGAGTCGGTACTTCTAACACAGCTAAATAGAATATGGGAAAGGTACGTTAGTGTAGCCAGTGTGTGCTTTTATTTCCTGAGTTTGCTAGGCAAGCCAGTGTTTTCTTATTTTTAAAGGTGAGGTTGAGACTATTTTGATTGTTTCTTTGAGTTGCCCCATATCATTTTATTGTTAGGAGATACTTTTCATTTAGTTTCATGTAAACTTGTACTTGAAGTTGACCTTGAAAGGAGCCTATAAAAGGCCAATAATAAAACAACTTCACTTGCCATCTATATTGCATCCTTTACCACCCCTAGAGTGTGTGTGTGTGTGTGTGTGTGTGTGTGTGTGTGTGCGCGTGTGAGAAGAGCGAGGAGGAGTGCATGCCAAGCTCTTTGTAGAGAGAGTGCTTCAAATCTGCTGTGGGTCAATGGACATGATGAACAATCAAAGAAATACACGGGTGTGACATTGCGATGACATTAAGATGTCTTTGAACTTGAAGGCATTTCAAAAGTCACATGCACGGCAGGACATTAAATAGCAAATACCCTTTCCCCACCGACATACACGAGGCACGTACTACTAATGATTGTCAAAGTGGGACATTTTATAATGGAAGGGAGGGAGAGTCATGAGGTGGATCTCAATTGCCGGTGCACACACTTACTAGGTAGATACTAGGTAGAATAGGGTGGTGACTGCACTGGCACTAACGGGGGAGTACCCTGCGTAGGTGGCACACTGGTACACGTTTAGTGTACACTGTCGATTGGGACACTGAGCTGGGCGGAGCCGAGTGGAGCTGGGCGGAGCCAAGCGGAGCTCAGATTTCTCGACTGGCAGCCATTACTGTTTTGTCCGCACTGACTGGAGAGTTTTTAAAAGGTCTATAAACTACTTTTTTAGCCCACGGAATTTACTTTCAAGTTATTTTTGGGGAGTATTTAGTTGTTTGAACTTCATATGTGTGGTCAATTAATCATAAAAGATCCTATTTAAAAATATCAAACAACGATGTCGGAGAATCAGAGAACCGTGTTGTCTCGCTTTGGGGGCTGCCAGCAGAGAGACGTACCCGTGATTACCTCTCCTTTGTCGGCATAGGCCGAAGCAATTTCCCCTGTTTCTCCTACGGAACGAAATTATGACCCATGCCCGTCTATTGTGGATATTTACAGCCTACATGCAATTCGTTTCCAATTGTTTTATTTCCCCAAATGTCAAGTGCAATATAAATAAAAGCTATTCTATAAAATTTCTATTATTGTTATTATTACTACGTCGAATCTGATTTAACTTGAGTCCCGAAGGATCTTCACTTCATAATGATAAATGTTTTAGAATACAGACCATCGTCGCATCTGCTGTTTGATTTGTATTTAAACTGATTTTGCTGCTCATAAACAATATAGGATGGATTATTAGCTAGTATATATATAAACGGGTGGCTCTTTAAAGAGACGTTTTGGGAGTTTTTTATAAAACCAGAGATAAGAGGGCACAATTGGTATTCACGGCTGTCATCCATACAGCACTGTTTTTGACAGCGAGAGATTAATATGAAAACTAGATCATAGTTGCTCAATTTGCGTTTCATTTGGGGTGTTTTTGTAAACCCCAAGAGGGCATAAACTGCATGGAACCTCATATATTTTCCTGTAGTCCCACAAAAAGATATTTGGAGGCTGGGGAGAAATAAAAAAATGAAATCACATCTTCACCACCCCCCCTGGTGGATAAATAAGGCTTTTCCCTTAGACAGCACAGCAGATCAACAAGCCCATATAGCGCCGCGGCACTTGTAGATCTTCTGTATATATACTTACTGGCATAAATTCCCGCTTCTATATTCCCGCGTCAGTGACGTCAGTCTCATAGATACAGCCTAGTTGAGACTCCTATAGTTGTAATCTTGCGACCAATTTATTATTTGCCACTACTATGGATTTCGAAATAGTTGTATTATATTTTATTTTATGTGTGATTTTTGAGGAGATGCAACAGCGCCGGCCTCGTCGGCGCTTCTTGTATCTCAGGCTGGGAAGGAATGAAGAACAAGTAAGTTAAATGGATATGTTGTGTATGCATGCCTATACCTTTACAGCCAGCTAACAGCTATAGTTCGTTTTCATTTAGGCTAAGTGTATTGCTATAATGTCATTTAACTTTGACAATATAGGTCTACTTTTACATTTAAAACAAATAGGCCTATATAGCCTACTGTAAAGTGAGTATAAACTGTTAATTCAACTGAGAGAAATTAATTAATCAGAATGCTACTCTTAGTTAATCACATTTGCATTTACATGAATGAAAAGGTTAAACCAGGCCAACTCTCAGCTCCAAATGGATAGCCTACATTTAATCACAATATAATTTTACTGTGTAATCTAACACAAATCTTACAAATGTTGTCACTCAGTTATTTAAAACTGGTTGAGTATAAGACCGACCAACCTAATTCTTCTCATTCTTTCCCTAACTCAGCCGAGAGGCCCCAGAGGTCCATATTGCAGGGTCAACCTCCATGTCCCTGTCCTGGTCAGGTTCTTCGACGGTGTGGACACACGGCCTGATTTCCGGCTGAGCAGGGAGTCTCTGGCAGTGTTGTTGGACCTACTCGACCTCGACCGGCGCCATGGATGGGGTGCCACATTTGAGACCCTGGTGTTTCTGTACTGGCTGGCAACGGGGGCATCGTACAGGGTTGTATCGGATGCCTTTGACATTCCACGTTCCACTGTCCACCGCATTGTCCACAGGGTCACAAGGGAGGTGGTGGCCATCCGCCACAGGGTCATACACTTCCCACGTACCCCTGAAGCCCTGGGGGAAGTGACCCGTGGGTTTGCAAGGCTGGCTAGGCACGCTGCTTTTAGTAGAGCAGCGGGCGCGATCGACGGCTGCCATGTCCGCATCACTGCACCAACTGGCCCCGACCACCAGTGCTACCAGAATAGGAAGCTGTTTGCTTCTATTATTCTGCAAGCACTGTGTGACCATCGGGGCCGTTTCCTTGACACGTACGTGGGCTGGCCTGGGTCGGTGCACGACGCCAGAGTGCTGCGCTACAGCCCACTGTACTGTCAAGGAAACTACCCTCCTCCAGACCACTTCATCCTCGCAGATGGAGGATACCCCTGCCTCCAACTCCCACTCCCTCTCATCACTCCCTACCGACGGCCAATACCTGGCGATGCCGCACAGCGGTTCAACATCCATCATGCCAGGGCACGCGGCATTATAGAGCGTGCCTTTGGCATGATGAAGACCAGGTGGCGGTCCATCTTCCTCCATGCACAGGAGGTGCATCACACCTTCGTACCCTATGTAAGTAATCACTGAACAGCCTATAGAGTTCCTACACCAGTCAACTAAATATAGGCTTAATGTGGTTAAGAAGACTTTTTCAGTAAGTGTAATTTACCCCCCTCCATATGATTTCAGGTCATAACAGCATGCTGCGTCCTGCACAACGTCTGTGTGGACGCAGGTGATGTTGTGGCACCAGAGGACGAGCAGGAGGAAGATGAGGGAGAGGATGAGGGGGAGAGAGAGTTGGAGGCAGTCAGCGGGGATCTGTGGCGCGCCCAGCTGACTGCGGAGGTGTCTGGTCTGGAGGAGGGGCCCCATGATGACCACGACTATTAACAGGCAAGTCGAACAGATGTACCGTATATCTACTGATTCCCATTTACTTAAAAAGGTTTTGAATATATATAATATACAAATATTTCCGTAGGAAACATTTGTAATGTTTTATATTCTTGCCTCTTTTCTAAAAAAAAAAAACCAGTGACATGGCAGCCGTCGATCCAGCCTAATCAGCCAGCCTTGCAAACCCACCTGGACAATGCGGTGGACAGTGGAACACACACCCCAGATGCCCCACTTGCTAGCAGTACAAACACCAGGGTCTCACGTGGCATCCCATCCCATCCAAGCCGGTCATCAACATCACTGCGAGAGGCTCCCTGCTCCCTGCTCAGCTCATCAGGAGGCCGTGTGTCCACATCATAGGAAAAACCTGTCCATAGTCATAACACATGGCTCAATCCAACAATTTGAACTGGCAATATTTTAAGTCTATTTTGCATGAAATTCTGTCCTAATGAATATTGCTAATGTTGTGATCCTTACTTACCGTAAGTAAACAATTATGAACATGGGAGTATGTTCTTGATTTTACATAACATTCTGTTTTACAGCTTGGATACCAGCTCTTGAGCTGGTATCCAATCTTTACAAAGGTGGTTGTATATAGTATGTTTAGATACACGTGTTTTTGTACAACACAATACTGTACATTGTAGTGTATGAACCTGTGGAGAGCAGTAAGAAGATGATTTGTGGATATACTTTGGTATTAATTATACCCAGCCTCCATTACCGTGTACATGATGTGGATTTCACTTCCATTATGATTACTACACTACAATTCATAAATTAGGTGTAATAAGACACGTGTCTCTCTGGCCATGCTTGAGGTTTTACTTTTATGACAAAGTAAAACATTTTGCTTGCTGCACAGTGCACACGCATAAGGTTTAGGCTCAATAGGCTGGAAGCATAACACAAAATCATACTTGACACAATTTCTCAGCCAGCGCTTTAAGGTTTTCTAACTTTTTCTCTATGCTTTTCTGAACTATGAGACAGAAGTCCCGAGCTGAGTGTGCTCTACTGTCAGGACAGATGGGTGTAGACTAAATGAAAACCTGGGTATCGAGGCTAGACCAACTCTCAGCAAACCGTCTATAGAAACAGTCCACACTCAAGGGATTTTTTAAAATGATTTACTGCAGCAGCAGTTTCTGACAAAAGAACACCTAATCAGCGTTGATGAAGGCCTGAGTCGCTGAAAAAAACCTTGTGACTGCACTGTTTCTATACACTACTACACATAGGCCATGTCATATTGTCTGTTGCAAGTGGTTAGTTGATGTTTGGTAATGGGAAACTAGATTTTTTTTATAGAACAGCATTGCATTTAACATGCAAGTAAACGACATTAACCTGCAAGGACTCAATGTTTCCAGCAAGCAACTTACTGTCTCTCTTACTCTTTCTATATAGCTACGTGTCCAGTAGGCCTATACAAGGTGGTGACTGATATGTCAGTGTGTGCAGCATTTCAATATTGTAAATTGTAATATGAGTACAAGTTAAGAAGTTTTCCCCAAATGTGTATACCTATAGAAGTGCAGATGGAAAGTTGGCTACGATATAACTATTGTATCAGCCCATATTTGTCACTCTGGTAGTCTGGTTTTGAGTGACAAAACCAGCTGCTCTGGACTAAAGTCAAATGACTGTGCTTCCTCTTTGCAACGCATGTGTCACATTTGTGGTGATTCGCTGGCAATAAGGAATGCTGTGTGATGCTAACATTTGATATGATTGCTAATGAAGAATACGTTCAATTCTAATGTTCAAAGCCAAATAGTATCTCCCTGCTTCTCAAATAACTGCATCTCTGTGCTGTTGTCTTAAGACAATGTGCAAACTGACTACAATGAAACATTACTATCTTCCTATGCATGAATGTCATTACAGTGTACAGTAGTACACAGCACTAGTGGCGATGCATTTTTCAAATGATGTCTTACTTGTACTTAAGTTATTTGTTGCACTAATCACCACTTAAAAATGTTCAACGGAGCAAGCAAGCAATATGTTACATTCTCATTCTGCTCATACAAATTAAAAATCTTAGATGTCTTTATTCTGATGTGTCATGACTCATGCTTTGCTTCTCTCCCTCTCTGAGGGTTTCCGCTTTAATTTTAATTTTGTTTGTAATGAGGTATTTGTCAGGGGTGAGATTCAAAAAGGGTTGCCCCAGGATAGAGGATAAGGATCCTAGATGTAACAAACATACGTCATGTCTCATACCAAATAAATAAATAGGAAATAAAGGTCAAATGGAATGCAAAACACTGGACTTTATTTTGGGCTTTTGTCATCCAAAATAAAAGTGAAGTCTACACTTAATTGAGGAGAACACAAGTATGCAATCATGTCAAGTTAAAACAAAATGTCAACTGCTAAAGTTAATTCACAAAAAAAAAAGGCAATGGAAATCATTACAAAACACTGGGGGAGAAAACTGTGCAGCTGATCCCAACATGGACCCCATATAAATATATAAATATATAAATATATAAATAAATAAATAATAAATAAAAAACACAAATTGATTGCACCGAACGTGAACATTGCAGAGAGGATGAACTGGCCGTTCTCTGTACTACATTTTAAACTATTTATCAACCATTCTCTCCAGTAGAGAGAACAGCCGATCCATCCTCTCTGCGTTTTCTCTTGACCGCCGCTCCTCCGCCTCCCTTTGTAATTGCATGTCCTCTTTGATGAGGTCAATCAGGTCATCATCTCTCCCCCTTTTTTTTTTCTGGCCAGCCTGGACACTGGGCCCTGGTGTCCCGGACCCTTCTCCAGCTGACAGTGCTGGTATGTCTGGTATGACCTCAGCGTCTACAGCCACGTCCACGCCAGCGGAGGCAAGCAGGACAGGGGGGTTGATGGAGTGCCTCTGCCCCAAAACCTCGTCCATCATGGCGAAATAAGCCCATGAGGCAGCTGTGGCTTTTCCATCCACCCCCTCACCAGTCTTCGGATACTTGCACTCCTGAGTTGGAAATGAAGATTTCAGAACCACTGGCTTAACAGGTTATTTGTATGGCAGTGCGCCGTGTTGGTGCTTGGGTAATATGTTCTGTTGTGGTCCAATGATGACTTTACAACAGGTTGCCATGTCATAAACATTAGAACTTGGCACTTGGTTATTTCAAAGGTATAATTACATACTTACTTTGTATTTGGCCTTGAAATTCTCCCACTTCTTCTTGGCTTGCTTGGGATGAACCTTTTCGGCAAGGTCCATTTTCTCCAGAATGACACTAAGAGATTAAAGTCAATACACCACATTAACACAATAGAGACAGTAAGGGCCAAATGACCACAAACACATTTATGTAACCTTGGGGTGGCGCAGGTGTTTACATAAGCGTCAAGTTTACGGGCATGGCTAGGGTGGACTGACCCGGAAGGGCAAATGGCTTTGACCGCAGGTACGTCAGCACTTTCAAATGCTGTGAAGCGAAATGTTTGTCAGTTTCATTCTGAAATATCCATTCTGTCTGTAATTTATTCTAATTTGTTCTATGTAAAGAAGCTTTTTCCTTCCTGTGTTGTGTAAAAATAAAAAGATCAAGTCAATTCGGCTTGATGGATATTCACAAAAGTGATATGTGTCTTGTAATATGAATGATCAAAAACGAGACTGAAAAGTGCTAAACTGAAAATTGCTAGACTCATTCAAATGGATACATTCTGAAAACTAAACATGATAGACATGTTCTCTCTTTTCCTGTTGAAAGTAGAGGATTCTAGCTTTCATTTGATATATGGTATGTCTCTGTCACTAGAATTGCGAATATGTTATCGGCAAAATAGAAGTGTGCTGTAAACAAATTAAACGAAATACCAACACATTTTCCCAGAGGCCTGTTTACGGTGAAAGCGAGCTGTATAAAACTGTTTTTATCTAAAGAATGCAACATGCTACAAACATATATTTTTTTCTGAGTAAAGAGGAAAGATTCCCCTTTCATTTGAGACATATCTTGATATTGTCACATTATGAAATAATATGCAATGGGTCTTCAAAGTTCTTTGGAATTTCCGGCAAATGAGAAGAATGACAGTCAAACTGTTAAAATAACATGAATTAATAAATGACTGAAAATAGCCAATCATCAACATGTCGCACTGCAACGTGTTGTGAGCTTGTATATCTGCTATTTTTGGTGTGCAGACACGCTGGTTTCTATGGAATCCAAATGACTGAACTTTAATCCATGTACTATACAACTGTCCACGGTTTTCACGGTTTAAAATGACCCAAATAAATTGAAATATTGCTTTTAGGTAATCTTTACACAAAAATGGATTATCACAGTCCAATGTTGACATTCTGGTAGCATACTACAAATGGGCCATTTTCACTCACGTCCAAGCTGCAGTTGCCGTGAATTTCTGGCCCGTGAAGAGGTCTTCGTGTTCTTTTCTCATTTGTATGAAGCGCTTGTTTGAAGAGGTGGTCCCTAAAAATAAAATACATTACTATCTAGTCCTCTATAGCAGTGCTTCCCAAACTTTTTCATGTCAAGGAGCCCCAAAATGATACTATTATCCTGCAGACCCCCATTAGAAAAGATATGCTAGGGACAGACCCCCCATAAAAATGTTTTTACAGCTCTAGCAGTGATTTACAAACAGTTTCATTTCAAGGGACCCAAAGTTTGACCTGAATTAGGCTATGAACCCCCATTTAATGCAGCATTTCTATCTCTGGGACCCCAATGTATATTGTAAAATCATTTAACTCTGAGTGTACAAATGGAACCAGGTTCAACTAAGAGATTGTACCATTTGTACAATCTATCTCTGAGTTACAGACACATAAGGGTCCATCATTTAACTATCATTTAGCTGGGGACCCCCTGGAACTCCCTCAAGGCCTGGGGGACCCCACTTTGGCAACCACTGCTGTACAGTAATCATCATTTCACACACACACACACACACACACACACACACACACACAAGACTTACATTTATAGTTGAACTGAGCAGTCTCAGTTTCAGTTGCCGGAGTTGGCTCGTCTTGTACTGCTGATAAATGCAATAAAAATACATTAGGCCACCTCAAATTAGGCTTTTACCGACCCAAAAGAATCCAGAATAAACCACAATTTAAACCAAATACTAGTCTGACTCGTCGTGACATGTCCAACAACGCATGTTTAGTTTAGCTGTTGGGGAAATGCACCGGGGGAGTAACGCGATAGCGTTACTTAATAGTGTTAGCGTTAGCGTAAATCTCCGACGACAACATTTCTTATTTTCTTTATTTGGCTCTGTCATGATACATTTTATAGCTTAAACAACTAAATACTATCCCAAAACATATTACAATTACCTTCCGTGACACAACAACACTTTTAAAAGAGTATAAAACTTACTAGTTTCGGACATTTTTTTCCCTGCGAGGGCTGTCTGCTGGCTGCTGGAAGAAAAGGGAAAGATCCATGGGGTTGCGCAGTACGGCTGCGCCGTGGCGATATACCCTGCATGGCTCAGGGTACATCCGAGCTGGACTTTGAAAGCAGGCTCGCACGGGGGAGAATAGTGCGGTGCCCTGTGTAGTGTCAGCGCCTGTCTTTTTGTGGTCTGTGGATTGGGAAGTACTGTCGCGCACCGTTGTGACGTCACACACGCCAAAATACACCCTGTCCAGTGTCCACGCTTCGGTTTGAGATTCACCTATGGTTTGTGTAGCAGAGACTGCTACCTTTTACTGGACAAATCAATGTGGCAATTTTACGGGGTTCATGTACGTGTTAAATCACAGGGAATCAATCATCTGCCTGTGTGGACAGATTCATGAAAGATCTCTCGAAAAATGGCTGTAGCGCTCTTTGGAAATGTCCTCTTCTGCCGTGCAGAGATTGTGTCCAAATACTAAATACAAGCTCTGGGAAGATGGATATAGCTAGAGTCTATAGTGCTAATCGTGATCTTACGACAATTATATCATGTGTGTGATATGATTCTAAAAAAGTTATAATCGTGAAAATGTTAAAAGGATCCCTGGCTAATAAGACAAATATGCCTTAAAACATTATACTTTCCCTCTACAACTAAAGCTGCCTATGTAAATTGTGCAGCCTTTTATAGCAATAACTTCCTCATACAGATAATTTTTAATCAAATCTATTTATTTATTTATTTTTCAAGATTTTTGAGAAGAAAAATCTTGCCATGCCCAAAATAGGGACACCAGGTTGAAAAGTGGCTAGACGGGTGTTGTTTGGCGTTTATTTGCTCTGCAGCTTTCAGAGCTGGCTGGAGAGGTGCCAAGAAGAGTCAAAGTAATTTTCATTTGAGTGACAGCCAACCAGAGCTCATGCAGTATTTAACCCAATCGACAACGCAAGGACAGCGAGGAGTGACCAAAGAGTGATAGAGTGAGTGAGTGCCCATTAAACCGCTGCACAGCCACAGCATCGCAATTGCATTTACACTGAGTTATAAATGTCATTAATAAGTTGAACTAAGCCTCAGATCCATTAAAAAAATACCGAGACCTGTCTAGTCTCACACTGTCCACAAATACTCAATACACTGCATCAAACATCGCAAGTTCACAGCACAAAGCTATGAAACGTGATATCACATCCCTACTTCAAAACTGAGTGACATTATGGTGCAATTATGGGCACTGACGTGCATGTGAGCCTGACTCAACTACGCACCTCTCTATCTCTAGGTTGCTCTTGTTTTATCAGTTTATCGAGCTATCACTGTCTGTCTGCTCGGTCTGTCTGTCTTTGCCTACTTTTCTTTCTGGCATCTCAACGATTCAGTCTGAAGGTCTACTATGTTTTCACAGGTAAGACTACAAGATGTAGTCTTCTGTGTGCTCTCTACCTCCGCTCCTACCGTCACTCTGTGTTCCTGCTTCTTCTGGAAGAAAGTATGCAATACAGCTAATTCCATCCTCTTTGCAAAGTCTAGCACCATCCGTCCTTCTGTGTTCCTATCCTGGATACCAAACTTGCCCATCATTTCCTCATAATCACCTCTGTTGCCTTCACCGACATGCACCAATCACCACACACTCTCACTTCTGGGGATACTCTGTATCACTTCATCTAACTCACTCCTGAATTTCTCCTTCTCTAATAACTCACACCCTATACCTGTGGTGCATGTAAAAGTATTAATACTGCAATGTAGAAATACCCAAGGTCCGGAATTAAAAATGTACTAGGAGTAGTCCTACTCCTCCTAGCCCAAATCACACCTTGGAAAGCATGAGTGTCTATTTCAAACAAAATATTTTGACAGCAGGAATTGCCTGTCATAATTTGACCCCTCAGTATCAGGATGGGGGGGCAGCGGACTGACCTCATGCTTCCTTCTATACATGAGGAGTCCAAGCTGCTTCACCTGACAGGCCGGACGTAGTGGCGTGGAAGGAACATGTTATTCCGACCAGTTCCTTTCCCGTCCATCAGGCGCCCCGGCTGGCCAGGGGGAGGCAGTTTAGAGACCAGGATTACTGCATGCTTTTTGTGAGGGTACCTACCTTAGGGGACACGGGGAGAATATGCAAACTCCACACAGAAAGGCCCTTTCGCCAACCCCTTCTCGTGTATGGGCACTGATGACACGGAGGAGAGAACACGCCGCCAGTGCCCACACATAGTCTATTCCTATGAGTCACTATAAATAGAATACCTCAGAACAGAAATACATTGCTTGGATGCACCTGGGACGTATCCCTCAGTGATGTATCCCATAATATAAATGTATAGCAGAGTAAGTACGAAATTGGCCTCCACCATTTTCCAAGTACGGTAACAGTACCTTATAAGTAAATTTACTTAGTGACTTTAGTGATTTTCTGTCTCTGCTCCTGTGGTCCCAGGGATAGTCCATATCTTCAAAATATTCATAATAATTGTTAATAATAATGATTCAACCACGTTTCTGATGTCTGTCTGAGAGCAGTCACCTCTAGAGCTTCCCATGCCACCCCATTGTCTCAAAGTCCCTTAAGGCTTGGTGAGGTGTAGGACAGGAGCCTCCAAATGTTCCTTTCACTCTGTATGTAAAGTCTGTAACTCCACCCTTCCTGTATTCAACTCTGTTTGATGTAAAAGGTATATCTGGTCTTAGTGGTAGAACAGGGGACCTGAGCTCCAGCTCAGGTCCACGGCGAAGCTCTGATGTTTTGTCTTCAACTTTGAATAAATGTTCAATTCAACACTCGAGGAAAAACCTCTCTCTGCCCTTTTCACCTGATGCCGTCCTGTTTTTGAGAACTCCATTCTTCTCTTGTTTGTATAGAAAATACACGACACTCCTCCTCTCACTCACGCCCTGTGATTCAGGACAGGACAGTCAGGATATGGACTCTACTGTACATGTCACCCCTGTGATCCAGGACAGGACAGTCAGGATATGGACTATAGGCTACTGTACATGTCCCGCCCTGTGATTCAGGACATCAGGACTATACTGTACATGTCACCCCTGTGATTCAGGACATCATGGACTATACTGTACATGTCACCCCTGTGATCCAGGACATCATGGACTACACTGTACATGTCACGCCCTGTGATTCAGGACATCATGGACTATATACTGTACATGTCACGCCCTGTGATTCAGGACATCATGGACTATATACTGTACATGTCACCCCTGTGATCCAGGACATCATGGACTATATACTGTACATGTCACGCCCTGTGATTCAGGACAGGACAGTCAGGATATGGACTATACTGTACATGTCACGCCCTGTGATTCAGGACAGGACAGTCAGGATATGGACTATACTGTACATGTCACGCCCTGTGATTCAGGACAGGACAGTCAGGATATGGACTATACTGTACATGTCACGCCCTGTGATTCAGGACATCATGGACCATACTGTACATGTCACGCCCTGTGATTCAGGACATCATGGACTACACTGTACATGTCACCCCTGTGATCCAGGACATCATGTACTATACATACATGTCACGCCCTGTGATTCAGGACATCATGTACTACACTGTACATGTCACGCTGTGATTCAGGACATCATGTACTATACATACATGTCACGCCCTGTGATTCAGGACATCATGGACTATACTGTACATGTCACCCCTGTGATTCAGGACATCATGGACTATACTGTACATGTCACGCTGTGATTCAGGACATCATGTACTATACATACATGTCACGCCCTGTGATTCAGGACATCATGTACTATACATACATGTCACGCCCTGTGATTCAGGACATCATGGACTACACTGTACATGTCACGCCCTGTGATTCAGGACATCATGGACTATACTGTACATGTCACGCCCTGTGATTCAGGACATCATGGACTACACTGTACATGTCACGCCCTGTGATTCAGGACATCATGGACTATACTGTACATGTCACGCCCTGTGATTCAGGACATCATGGACCATACTGTACATGTCACGCCCTGTGATTCAGGACATCATGGACTACACTGTACATGTCACGCCCTGTGATTCAGGACATCATGGACTCTACTGTACATGTCACGCCCTGTGATTCAGGACATCATGGACTACACTGTACATGTCCGTGACTCCGTGTCATCATGTTCTGTTCCTCCCCACGCTTCCGTCCTTGGCCACACACCACACAGTCGATGCTCGGAATGTCTCAACAGAAGGCTGTGAAACGATCTGTCCCTTTCTTTTCTTTTTTACCGTATCTCTTGAAAGCCTTTTCTGTTTGACGGAAATAATGTTGTATAGTAGGATGGTCCGTGTCTGACTGTTGACTGTCTGCCTTTTTGTTTGTCTGTCTGTTGTTAAGACCCTATATTGATTCAACCTTTATTGAGAAAAGGATAACCCCTTGAGATGTATCATCTAGTTTTCGAGGGGGTCCAGCAACATACAGCAAATACAGAACAATACAACAAGTACATTCATACATAATCGTGGACAAAACAAACAACAAAGCTCTCCTAAAACTATAGCTGGCATAGAGGTGCCAGAATCAAAAAGTTAAAATGAATAGGCCTATATTTATGAGTGAACTAAAATACAGCAAACAAACAAAAAGTTAACTGATGTGTGAGGATCAGTAAAGTCAGTAATGTAGTGCATGCTATGTATGGTGGTGGTGTATGTATTAACCAAAATGTTGAGGTGAAAAAGGAATGGGGCAGGAGGGCAGGGCTTTGAAGCAGTGTTTATTTCGTCAACTAAAACCAAGACGAAAAATGTTCGTCGACTACCTTTTTCTGCTGACAAAAACTATTGGAAACTAAATTAAAACTAAGCTATGACTAAATATAAGACTAAATATACTGACAATTTCGTCAATAAATACAAATTTGATAAAAATGTTAGGAAGGGACTATAGTGGACAAGAGATCCAGTATAATTAAAAGACACAAGTCATTTTACACATTTTACACTGCTGAAAATAGCCAATATACAAGCTCACAACGCGTTGCAGCGTGACGCGTTGTGAGCTTGTAGATAGGCTATTTTCAGCAAGTATAAAATCAGCCATTACAACGGCATCAAGGCCTTCAGGAACACATTTTAGTCGACTAAATCACCTGTAGATTTAGTCGACTAAAATCCTGCAAACCGATTAGAAACACCAATGCGAGGGCCAAAGAAAATGTTTCACAAACACGGGTTGATTGACGGGTGTAGGCTGATTCTTAGTACCAGATGGAGATGGGCATTAGAACCTCCATGTGATCATTATTCCGCCCATGCACATGGATGATGATGATGGACAAATGGAGCTTGGCAGCAAGACAACGGCTTGGGGCACTTTGGTATTTTACAATCATCACTAAACACAATGGCATGACAATGTGGCTCATTTATAGTGCCAGCATTGTTTCAGTCTGTGTCCCTTACTCCCTCCCCCTGCTGCAGCGGCAACTTTTATTTTGAAGACCCCAAAATTCACCCCTAAAATTATCAGGAAGCAAAATCGGCGAAAGCTCATTTGGCCACCGTCTTTAAAAACAAAAGCTTTGTTAATGACATTCTGTTTCTGAGCGGTGCCTCCATTCCATTACGGAGCTATGTCCGTCCATCCGTATGTCCGTATATGTATGTCTCTGTGTCTGTATGTCTGAGCATGGAGAGCTGCATCACCTAATGTGGCCAGTAGAGTACAGCACAGAGTAAAGTGGCACAGAGTACACTACAGTACGAGCCCCACTCCATTATACTCTCTGTCTTGTCTGTCTCTGTGTCTGTATGTCTGAGCACGGAAAGCTGCAACACGGTAACTCTGTCGTTTCTCAACTGTTTCGGACGTGGGGGCCACCCCCAAGGGGGTATTCCTGGGGCGTCTGGGTGTTGCGGGGACCCCCCAGGGACCCCACGGTATAGTTGCACCACTCACTTCACACAGGTGTGATTTTTATCAAACACCTCAATCTGAGAAAGTAAATGTTTGTTAGATTGCAGTCATCGGGGCGCCCGCTGGCCTAATGGTCAAGGCACATGTAGGCTCTGGCCTGACCCCAGTGCGTCACGTGTTCGAGTCCCGTTCATGACGACCTTTGCTGCGTGTCTCTCCCCCCTTCTCTCTCCCTCTCCCTATTTCCTGTCTATCTTCACTGTACAGTAACTATCAATAAAGGCACAAAAGCCACAAAAAAAAAAGATGGGTAAAGTACCAATCTACGAGAAATCTCAGAATTGGCACAAAATACTGATAGTGGCCTCATAACTGTGTTTATGAATGACGTTCCCTAGAACAGTTTTTAGACTTAATTTTGACCAATCCAAAGACCATTTTGGATTAATGCAATTAAACATATTTCCCCAACTGGGATTTCTTGGGACTTTTAGTATGTTGTTCTGGAGACCTCATAGAAATGTTCTGTGAAGAAAAATCTTTTGTTACAATTACTTTTGATTGAAACGCTATTTTGCCTGGACTATAAAAACATTCTAATATTTGGCTTGAATAGAAGAGGAGTCTACATTGTGAGATACTGCATTCGATGAATGAAAAATCAAAGCATTAATTGCTCTCTAAATCCACTTCTTATTGAATTAAAATCCTTCAAATGTATCAGGGGTACATTTGAATACCAAATTTTCTGTTCTGCTTGCAGTATTCAATGAAACTGTTTGATGCTAGCAAATGTGATTGTGAGTTATTTTATATGTCATTTGCACATCTGACGAATTCTTCATTGGTATTGCAGTCACAATTACTTGAATTTCTGTTGTCAAGGGCGAATATTTCATATTTCAGAGAGGCAAACGTGAATGCTGTGCTGTGCTATAGTGTGCATATTTCAGGAAGGGCTGCAAACATATTGACAGTGGTAGTGTGAATTTATTTATTCATTTCCCAGGTGAAGTCGTGCAGCTTTTTACAACTCTGGTCTCAAAAAGTCTATAAAGCCTTTCAGGCTGTTGACTTGAGTGCATTTTCTCTTGGTTTTGGCGTCTTAGACGAACCATGTAAATGTTGAAAAGGGTTCTGAAAAGATTACCTTGGATAATGTTTTATATAATATAATGACCAATAGGAATGAATAATAATGAAAATTAAAAATGTAATGAAAATGTTCAATCACTGATTAATAATGTGAAGGATATCAAGGCATTGCTCTCTGTATATAGTATGTTTACTCAATGTCCTTGGGCCAGGAGTCAATAATTAATTGTACTGCCTATGAGGCAGCAGCATAGCAACAACACTAGTGTTGTCTTTCTTCTGTCCAACATCCCCATGTCTGGGCCAGCCAGAGGCTTTGAATGTGATGAATTGCTAGACATCCCTGCCTGTTGCTTGGCACAGATCACTACAAATGCACAATTGAATGTGTGGCAAATTATTGAATCATGAACTTATCACTACATTCTGGTGTCTGAAACTTTCTGTGCCAAGGAGGCCATATATGTTTCACATATTGTGTATAAGAATGGATTGAAAATGTATAGTGCTTTTCTATGCAGTGCTAACTCACTTGCAATGGTCCATTCATTCATACATTGGGAGGTGAATCGAATGTGGGAAGTGAGGACGCCAGCGTCCTCACTTCCCACATTCACACACCAATGGTGGCAATCTAGCACCGACCAACTCATTGGACTTATTTGAATACGTATATGATTAGTATTACAAAACAGGGGTGCTTCAGCCCCTCCAGCACCCCTACTTCCCTCAGCCATGCTCTCGTTGCCATGGGAACTGTTCTTGGGGCAGTAACAGAGCATAACTTGTGCACAAGCAACTATATGTCACACCAATTCAAACAAATTACACACCTAACTTGTAAAATAAATGATAAAACATACAGTGGCAAAACTGACCCCATCTGACAGAAGCACGACTTACTTGAGACCCACCTTTGCGGACACCTCCTGTGTCCTTGACACTAACCTGTGATACACTATCACTTGGTTTAACTCCATCTTGCATGTTACTTTCATCATCACAACCTTTCATCATTGTTAACTGATCCTGCCTTGCAATCCAATTTGTAACTGTGTTCATGAACTGGTGTAGATTTGCCTTTTTGGGTTCGAACCATATATCTTGATCCCTTATTCTTTCATCCTTAATTTTACTTGTCAGAGCTGAGAGCTCCCAATCTCTGTCTCCTTAATGCAATGCTTTTTTGCAATTTCTCTTCTACGGCTTTCTCAGTCTGTCTGCGAGACTGTCTGCGTGACCTTCCTCCCTCCACACCTTCAGGTTAATTTTCTTTTTCTTCAGCCATCTTATCAATTGCAGAGTAGAATGCTCAAGTTGCATGCACTTTGTTTCACTCTTCTTAATCAAACAAGTGCAAAACAACTTCTCAAGTGATGCAAAACACCACATAGGTTGAATGAAAGCTTGAAATTATGCTCACATGGAGAGAGCCACAGTCAATTAAGCATAAAAGATAAATCCAATCCAATCCACTTTTTTAACTCACTGAATAGCTTCACAAATCCAGGTAGTATCTTCGTGTCACAAAGCACATAGAAAATGGGAATATTTTTAATACCTTGTCTTGGGAATCACTTCAAAAGATTACTCCTGTTACTGCCTTTCATTCAGGTGAACTTGTTTTCCTCCAAAAATGTCCAGGCAAGTTCCAACTGTAGCTCGTTAGCTACGTTTTTGAGTGGTGCAACCACTCAAAAAGCCAGGATGGCTGGCTGGGTATGAGCACGAAAATAGCATGGTTGATTTTCACCACCTGATAAAAATAACAAATAGCTTTTTAACCTTTTTTAACCAAACGAATTATTACTATTAATCATGAATTTACTTAAACATAAAACATTGACAATTGGCTCCTACAATAATGCTTAAAACACCAAAAGGGGTTCAATCAGAGGAGAGTGACATGATAAGTATCAGACAGCTGTGAAATGTGAACGTAAGTGCAGTTACCCTCACAGAGATGGATGGACACTGTGTTTGCTGTCTCTGTGGGGAAATTGCCTTGCACACACAATCACAAGGCTTTTCATCACAAAACTAGAAAAAGTGCCCTTCTGGGCACAGGTCTCCACCAGGAGGATAGGAGTACTGTGTGTGATGTTAGGCAAAGTATTTAGGAGTAATATAATCATGTTTTGTGTGTGTGTGTGTGTGTGTGTGTGTGTGTGTGTGTGTGTGTGTGTGTGTGTGTGTGTGTGTGTGTGTGTGTGTGTGTGTGTGTGTGTGAGACGCGGCTTGGCCTGTTGTAGCGCCACCATGAGGCTGATTTGAGAAATCAGCCTAGTGGGAATATGCATGCACAATTTCACCGCAAACGGACGCTGCGTTGAGTAGTTGTGGCAATTTGTACAAAACGGGTGCAAAGCGGGCTACTCCTGAAAGGTTTAGAAGCCAGTCGTAGGCAATGAAGGTGGATTATGAGAAATTAAACAAACGCGTCTTGATCACATTTGTGTGAAATTTGGATACAATCTGAAGGAGTAATATTAGAAAATGTGTTTTACATATGTCAGCCTCCTGGTGAAGGTATAAAGAGCAGATGTGAAAAGTTATCCACAGATCCGTGCAGTTAGAGGTAAAATCATTGAAAAATCGATTTTAATTTCATGAATCGAAGTATATCGAAATGAAAACCACAACATTGATTATGTATCGTATCGTTTTGCAATGCAAATAATCGGTATCGAATAAATAATATTTGGTTTTAAATAATGTCAATGTATTTTAAATAGTTACTGTATAGATTTCAAATCATTGACATATACACATCACATCTTGCAACAAGATGGGCAGAGCCCAGGGGGTCAAAGCCGCACTCATAGGGAGAGAGTTTTTCTGAGTCCGGGCTTATCTAGGGAAGTCAGAATAAGGAGACGATGGTTATAGGACAAAAGAGAGGAGTACTGCAATAAGAAGGATGGTTGGGATCACCACCTTATCGTAGTGCGTGTCTCCATGACCCCTAGACAGAGCTTTGTCTGGTAATGGGTCACCCATGCCGAGCAGGTCGAAGGGTAGATACCAGGCAAAGAGTCATTCCACTGCTGGCCCTCCAGGTTGTGGGTTAGACTGAGCGCTGATAACCCGTCAACCAAAAACAACAACATTATGACAGAAACCAGAACTAGGCTAACCAGTCTAGGCTTATAGTCGACTAAATATCACAATATTAAGGCCTATATTCATACTCCAGTTTGAGGTGATAACCTCAACCTAACCTTTTCTAAAGGTTAGAACATTACGTCACCCCGACACATCTCTCTGTTTTTACTGTATACTGACAAGTCCTTTCACTCTGGAGCTACTATATCACCTCATTCACTGATTGGTCTAGATTCGGGTGGGCGGCCCCCTTGGTTTTGCAGTAGTAAAAACAGAGATATATGTTTGGGTTGCCACCGCAGCGTGACGCCATGTTGCAGTTTTCGGTGGTTACCTTATCACCTAAAACTGGAGTATGAATAGGCCTTTAATTAGTCTTTTAGTGTTAGTATTTAGTCAACAAAATTAACAGGTATGACTCCTTTCTTTGTGCCCAGGACGGAGCGGCCAAAGTGCAAAGGGGCCTTAACTTATGCCCACTTAAATCACTTAAAGGAGAATTCCATATACTAAAAGGCTTTCTTACCTTTCTTTGTAGTTGTTACGTCCCCATCAAAGAGGTCCAGATGTTATTTTGTTCAAAAGCTCCTTATTGGCTATTTCCCCTACCATAAGCCCTAAATGAATTGCATTGAATTGAATGGGATGTATGGGGTGTTGTGCTAATTCGCTTATTTCAATCGCTCAAACACTTTACACTTTACTACTTATTTCGATGGAAATAAGCAAATTAGCACAACACCCCATACATCCCATTCAATTCAATGCAATTCATTTAGGGCTTATGGTAGGGGAAATAGCCAATAAGGAGCTTTTTGCACAAAATAACACCTGGACCTCTTTGATGGGGACGTAACAACTACAAAGAAAGGTAAGAAAGCCTTTTAGTATGGAATTCTCCTTTAAGAGTTGTGATTTTCTTTGGTTAAAATAAGTGTTAAAAGCTCTATATTGTGATACCTACTCATTGCTATAGTGTTTGTTCAGTAACAGGAGTCTCATGTCTCTCCAGCTTTGTATTAAACAGAAAATGCATTTTCAGGTCGGGATACCAATTTAGTCCAATCAGGATAGAGAACGCAGTCAGGATACAGATTAAACAAGTGGAATTGTATAGTGATGACACAAATAAATGAGCAGACAAAATTGGAACTGGAACACTACACATTAAGGACCTTTCAACGTGAAGCGAGGAACGCAGGTGTTGTTGCCTGGATCAACGACAGGTCTCCTCAAGGTCGGGCGCAACAACGCAAGCGTAAAAAAATCTAAACATTATCCAGGTTTGGTGCTTGTGTTGGCACCGCGACTGCTCCCCAGTGCTCCGCGCAAAAACGCAGGTCTCATTGAAAATGAACTATATGCGGGTTATATCGCTTCACGTTTGAAAGGCCCTTTAAACTGATAAATGGCTACTTTCTCCTGATTGGCTGAAATTGTCACCTATACATGAAAATGTATTTTTTTCTGACAGGGACACCCGCATGTTACTGAACAAAACACTCAAATATATAGTGATTTAACCTTTTAACAAAATTAACGTTTTGTTTAAACCAAAGAAATCATACCTGTGTGAAGTAAGGGGTGCTCGCCTCTTATCATCATACATCATCATGACGTAAAATAGACACTGATGTAAAATTGTCCATTCATTGTCAATGGGAATTTAATGTTTGTGTAGGACAGTTTGTTGAACATACACTAAAAGCTACACATAGGAGGGGCTAGCGCCCCTCAAAAATTATCACTTAATCTACCTTTATGTTATTTGTCATATTGCAACACTCCAATGTTCAATCACAATTATTTGTGTGAGAATAAATCGCCAACTTAAATTTGTAGCCTAATCGTGACAGCACTATTGTAAGTACAGTATGTAGATCTTCTTTTATTGCTAAAATCAAACAAATGCCTTGTGGAACAAATGAATACTTGGATGTGTTTTTTATGAATAGAGAGGGGGTGCATGACATCGTCACCCAGAAGGCAACAAATCAAACAAGGCAGCAATGGGGGTGTTTTCTTTATTCACTCACCCACAATGTTGTTCTGTCTCTGTAGATGCATTCCATATAGTTGCTAATGGAATCCCTAGGATTTTTCCCTAGTGTTTATTTTGACAGTTTTTCGTCTTTTTTTTCCTCTCCATGCTTCAGTAGCACTGCCAAACCAAACCAGCATATTATGATGCACTTTCAATAAAGAGCATGTTAAAACATTTGGAGCATTTTGAATGGATGAACGGCACCCCGAAATGTTTGGTATTCTTTTAATGCCAAAGCAAAATACTGCTGGAGATAAAGTTGCCACGCGTCCCTGTCAAAATCCCTGATGGATTACCATTGAGGATTTAGGGAAATATCCTGTTTGCAATAAACATAATCACATTACATTGAAAGGTACTGCATTTGAATGATGGTTGCTATAGTAACTTGATTCCAAAACACCACTGCTTCTCTCCTTCGAGGGCATTTTATCCCCCACCCCACACCCTATTCAATTCCATATTCCTGTAAACTATCCTCCTGCCATGAATATCTGAAAAATGTCTCCTCCTGTCATTGTCTTCTGCAAAGAATGGAAACATTACAAAGAATGTGTTCTTCAGAGTTCATCCGCCAGGATTGATCCTGTCACTAGGAAACGTGGTATAGTAACACGCTGAAATGCAGTGGCGGAGGAAGTATTCAACCCCAGTACTTGAGTCAAAGTATAGATACTCCCATGATCAAATATTACTCAAGTTAATTTTGAATTCCGGACATTTACTTCTTGTAACAGAGTAGGCCTACTTCTACATTTCAGTAGCCTATTGATACGTTTTCTTAGTAAGTAAAACAATAAACAATAAATATAAATAAAGTACTTTTTCCACCGATGATCAGATACTGATATGAGGATCTAAATTGAATGGATGGGATATTCCTGGGTGGAAACAATTTGGAGATTTGGAAAAAAATAGCATCACAGCAAATACTTTTAGGGTGGTCCTTCCTATTGGGATGGTACTGTATCGGATTCAGGGTTGATTTTCAAAGCAGTAGGCAGAGGTTTACTTAGCGCTGGCTTTCTGCACTCAATGAATTTATAGATTTCCCTTCAGACGTACAGTATATATTTGTTGCAATCCTGAGTCAGGTTGTAACAGTAGAGAGATCTCTGAGATCTCTGATCGTCTGGCTACAACACTATGGGTAAATTAGCATAGGGTTAAATGGCACGCATATGTTTTTCTTCCGTTGATTTACAGAATGGAGCAGGCATTGTGGGAATAGATAATCCTTGTGGAAATGGTGAAACATTGTATGATTGGAGAGCTGAAAAAAGTTACTTTGATTGGTAACACGGCAGGCTGTAACATGGCTGGTCGTAACGTGTCACTTTGTAGCTTCATGTCAATGGCTTCCATTGGAAATTACTTGTAGCCTGGTCGCCACTAGTGCACTGTGAACACATGCAGCATTACTTACTCTTGTACATGCTTTTTGACCAGCGAAGAGGTTATAGGGCCTTACTGTAATCTAATCTGTTGAAGATTAATGCATGGTCCCATTTTAAGAGAAAGCTTCTGATCATAAAAATACTCCTATTTTACCGCTGTAGTGCCGAAATGATTTCGGCTCGTCAGAAAATTTCAGTAGCACCAAAGAGACGACTTTAGGACAGTACCCATCCCCCCGAACCTCAAATGACGTCACATTGTAGGCTCTACAGAGCTAAAATAAGAGTATGAATCGCGCCTTAGAGCTGTTCAAGTCGTGATGAGATTTAGAAAAATACAATTGGCAACCGTGATATTCCATAGATTTATCTATGCTTTTCCATATTGTCCCTTTCTATCTCTCGTTGGCTGCCTCTGTCTATCTCTCTCTTCCGGTCTCACCTTTTCACATAAGCCTGCCTGTATCCCTCCCATCTCTCTATCTCTCTCTCTCTTTCTCTCTCTCTCTCTCTGTCCTCTGAAGGTCCACACTCAGAGCCATACATCCAGAGGCCTTCATTGTGCGTGCAGCTGCAGGCAGCATGCATGCAGTCCCTAAGGTGCCCACACACACACACACACACACACACACACACACACACACACACACACACACACACACACACACACACACACACACACACACACACACACACACACACACAGACTGTGCTGAGTGGGACTGAAGTGGGAGATGTGAAGCAGAGATGGTGATGCTTTCTCCTTCTGATGACAATGCTCATAAGGCCTCGCGTTGGCATATACTATCTGCTTCCCAAGGGGGTTTGATTGTTGTGTTACAGCAAAAACAATGGATGAGTATGAGGAGTTTAAAGGTGAAGTGTGTGCGTGCGTGTGCGTGTGTGTGTGTGTGTGTGTGCGCGCGCACGCGTGTGTGTGTGTGTTACAAGACACACACACTGTTTTTCTCACTCACAATTTTTCATTTAATGAGATACTATAATAAAAGTGACTGAAAACAGTAAAAAACTATTCTTTCATTTTATTAGTTTGTAGCTGAGACATGTAGTGTGCTCAGTGAGTTTACAAGTAGGCCTATTCATTCAGGGATGGCAAAAATTACATGTAAAAGTATCTTGTTGCAAAATGTGAATACCAATTAATACCAATCAATTGTATTTTCTAAATATAGAAAATACAAATTTCAGACATCTCTATCTTCAATGAACAGCAAGACTGGTATGGGACATCTGGGAAATATTAATGTAACATTTGTACAGTATGAACAAAATGTACCTGATAGATGGGGGCACTAAGACTTAAAAAGCCTCTTATTTACAGGTACAAACGACAACGTTTTTCGACGTCAATGCAACTCTGTGAGGTCATGACAGAAGCATTGCCTTACTATACCAGTCCTGTTCCCGTCCTGAGATGCACCGCACCAGCCTAACATTAAATCGTCTTGAGGCCCGGTGGAACCCCGCTGTGCATGACTTAAATTTTGGCCTCTCCAGTCCTACAGAGATGAAAGTGAAATTTAATAACTCCATTTTCCGGTGGCTCAGCCAGTTGTGCATGAGTCGTACCATTAATATGCTCTTATTGCCTTATGTGCAAGGACCCGGTATTTGAATCTGACCCCTGTCTTCTCTTGCACATAAATCCTCTCTCTGCCCTTGGTTATACTGTAATGTACTGCACTGACCTAAATCTTAAATAAAGCATGGAAATGCCACACAGCATCACCAACAACAACAACTATACTACTACTACAATGGGCTATTATGCATACACATTACACACCATTTTGGAAAGAACTTGGGCCACTTTCCTATTTCCCTATTATGAACAAAGACTCTGAAGGTCCATTCTGGTCAAACAGCGTCAGGGTGCTGCTGTGTTGGCTCACTGGAAACACTCTGCTACACCAGTGCATGGGTCTCAAAGTGTCCTTGAGTGAGAGTGTACAAATGGAATCAAATGGACCCTAATGGGTCCATTTGGTTCCATTTGTACACTCTCAGAGTTAAGATAACATTGATTTAACAATTAAATTGGGGTCTCAGAGATAGAAATGCCATTAAATGGGGGGTCCGTAGACTAATGCATGTCAAACTGGAGGGGTCCTTGAAATAAAAATGCTTGAGAATCACTGCTAGAGCCGTCTTCAAATGGGGGTCCGCGGGCTAATTATTGTCAATTTGCGGGCCCTTGACGTGAAAAAGTTTGGGAACCACTCCCATAGGCTATAACAGGAATGTTGTGACACAAATGGGTTACAAATTTGAATTATTTATTGTGTATGTAGCAGAGTGATATTTGTTTGACTTTGATTTATATATTGTAATTGTTGATTGATTGTTGCATGGCTCCAGTGTAGGGAGCATACCAACTGTGGGTTTGTGTATAGGGAACATACCAACATTGGATTTGTGTAACACAGGAAATTGAGTACTAATTATTATATGTGGATATTTTGATGAGTAATGCGTGACACTGTTTAAAATGTGTATTTTAAATTGTGAATTGAGGAATTAATTGGTTAAATTGTGGAATCAATTCATGTTTGGTATGTAGTGGAGTAAAAGTACAGTATAATTTGGACCCGACATTTATATAAAACTTAAAAGTAAAATTGGGAAACGTTAATACTTACCGTATAAGAAAAGCCGGCTGCAGTACTTAAGTAAATGTACTTAGTTACTTTCCACCACTGGGTTAGGGCTCGCGGAAGGGGACGGAACTTACGGAAGGGAAGGGGAGGGGAGGGGAACAGACTAGAGTGAGATGGATGTTAGCTGCTGAGGCTGAGATGAGGAGTGACTTTAAATTTGTGGTGGAGAGCTCTCTCTCTCTCATCATATGCACTTCTTTGAAACAAGCGCACAAGCCAGAATGTAGAAATCCGGAGAGGATGTCACCCTCACCGCAGCTCGGAAAAGATCGACGCTTGTCAGGTTTGTAAACATATACTCCTTCAGTTTGACTTCATACAATGTAGACGAACTGGGATAGGGCTCTATGTGTTTTAGGTTGTCGTGAGAGAAAGGTGTAGGCTGTAATGTACACTAGTTAAGCCTATCTGTCTTGTTTCGCGGAATGGCTCCGGTTGTTTTTCCTGACGCGCAGCGCACTTTTTTTATTGGACTCTTTAAAGCTTTCTTTCTTTCGGTCCCGGCCGTTCAAACACGTGGGGTGGGGTTTTATCGGTGAGTGTAATTTTATTTTAATGTAGGGTTATATTTAATACAGCCTACTTTTATAGTGTAGGCCTATTACTTTAATGTTCTCGTGTTTCACACATGTCCAACGACTAAGCTATTTCCATTAAAAAAAAAAAAACCCTGCTGTTGGCAATTAGGCTTATTAGCACAATTCAAGAAGCAGCTTGTTTAGATAATAACTAAACGAGCTGCTTCTTGAATTGCGAATCAACAGGTTTCAATTCAAGGCAATCCGAGCATCCTGCAGCCACTGACTGTGACTCTGCAAATAGCTTTGAGACTGATTGTCTTGAAGTGTTTATAGCCACTGAACTGGATGTTTTTTTGCCTTGACTTTTTTTTGTAAGACCAATGATCAAATTAATCAGTTTATCACAACGCCCCCTCCGCTTTTTGTATTTATGCCAAACGTTCTGACTTTTATGAGACCAAATTGGTTTCAACTATATAGCTGTCAGATATTTATGGTCGCATAACTTAAGGAACATGTTCAGGCTACCCCCCCCCCCCACACACACACACACACACACCCCCCTTTCTCCCCATACTGTACACGTTTTTTCCTCTTTGTTACTTTATGATGATTTAATGTTTTTTATGTATATTTGTTAAGTGTTCTGATGAATTGCAAATGGTGGACCCACAAAGTAACAGTTTTAGTATTGACTTGTGCTTTCGTTTGAAATGTACCCATTCTGCAAACTGTGAAATAAAAACTTCAATCAATCACCTTTCCATTGCTCTTTTGTGCTTTTTTCTGGCACAAATGGCTTGACCTGCATGGAAGTAGGATATTTCTACTGTATTGGACAGTACAGTAGCCTATAATGGAGAGTGGTATGATAGAAAACGTAAACTCCACTCTGACATTGACTTTCAATCAATGTGTGTGTGTGTGTGTGTGTGTGTGTGTGTGTGTGTGTGTCAGAGCATTGGCACAGTGCATAACTCATATTCACTATATTTCCCTGTTTTTTTGACAGTTTCATTTCTATCCTAATAGATGACAGTTGAATTCGAGGAAGTTTGAAGGGCAGAGGAGGTAGACCACTTCTCCTAAGACTGTGAAATCATGGCCGGGGGAGGAGTATCCGCCTGGCTGCCCTTTGCCAGGGCAGCCGCGATCGGCTGGATGCCGATAGCCAACTGCCCGATGCCCGTCGCCCCGATAAGGGACCACAGCAAGAGGCAGGACGAGCTCATCGTCCTCAACGTCAGCGGTCGACGTTACCAGACCTGGCGAAACACCCTGGACCGTTACCCGGACACCTTGCTGGGCAGCAACGAGAAGGAGTTCTTCTTCAACGAGGAAACCAAGGAATACTTCTTCGACCGGGACCCCGACACCTTCCGGAGCGTGCTCAACTTCTACCGGACGGGGAAGCTCCACTACCCGCGCTACGAGTGCATCTCAGCCTACGACGACGAGCTGGCCTTCTTCGGCATCATCCCCGAGATCATCGGCGACTGCTGCTACGAAGAGTACAAGGACCGCAAGCGGGAGAACGCCGAGCGGCTCCAGGACGACCAGGAGGAGAACCGCGACATCAAGCCGCCCAACATGACCTTCCGCGAGGCCATGTGGCGGGCCTTCGAGAACCCGCACACCTCCACCATGGCGCTGGTCTTCTATTACGTCACAGGCTTCTTCATTGCCATCTCGGTCATCACCAACGTGGTGGAGACGGTGCCGTGCGGCGCCACGGACACGCAGAAGGACGTGCCGTGCGGCGTGCGCTACACGGTGGCGTTCTTCTGCATGGACACGGCGTGCGTCATGATCTTCACCGTGGAGTACCTGCTGCGGCTGTTCGCCGCGCCCAGCCGCTACTTCTTCATGCGCTCGGTGATGAGCATCATCGACGTGGTCGCCATCCTGCCGTACTACATCGGCCTGGTGATGACGGACAACGAGGACGTGAGCGGCGCCTTCGTGACGCTGCGCGTCTTCCGCGTCTTCCGCATCTTCAAGTTCTCCCGGCACTCGCAAGGGCTGCGCATCCTGGGCTACACGCTGAAGAGCTGCGCCTCGGAGCTGGGCTTCCTCCTCTTCTCGCTCACCATGGCCATCATCATCTTCGCCACGGTCATGTTCTACGCCGAGAAGGGCTCCTCCTCCACCAAGTTCACCAGCATCCCCGCCTCCTTCTGGTACACCATCGTCACCATGACCACGCTGGGGTGAGCACCAAAACAAAAACACACTCTGTCCCTATACTGTCATTGTGTTTGCATGCATTGCAGGATATTGTAGAAACATTATTTAGGAATATCATAACTGCAATAAGTGTGTGTGTGTGTGTGTGTGTGTGTGTGTGTGTGTGTGTGTGTGTGTGTGTGTGTGTGTGTGTGTGTGTGTGTGTGTGTGTGTGTGTGTGTGTGTGTGTGTGTGCATTTTAAAGTAGCGTAGCCCTATACTGTACTTCACTCCTCAGCAGCTTATGTGAGACTGCCAGAGTGAGTAATGGCAGCCACTGTTGCATTTATCTACCAGTGTGTAAACTCATGACGCTCTTGGTTTTTGCCTGAGTTAGAGCTGGCCAAATAAGGACATGGCTACAGAAGATGTGCTGGAGCAGAGCTAGTGCTTAAACAGAGTGTTAAGTGTTTTGACTCTGCCTATTGAAAAGATGGAAGCTTTCTCTGTACCCTGAGGACGTGATTAGTATGATGCTAGTTCTAGTGGGTTTTTATTTTTTATTGTTTTCCTTTTTGACAAGATTGTCATTTACTCATTAACCTTCGCTTCCTGTTGAAACTTTTGTTTATTCACCACTTCCATTCGAAAACAGATTTTATTTGAGAGAAATGCTGGCATAAAGGCTTATTCATAATCGACTCACCGCTCACCCAAACACATCTCTCTGTTTTTACTAACCACCGTTTCAGTGGTCACCTTATCACCTAAAACTGGAATATGAATAGGCCTTAAATGCTCCTGTTGATTTGTGCTGTGCTCTAGAACTCCCACACTGTACACACACAGCTGGTCACAAACTGAATTCTGTAATGGCTTCTTTTAAATCACTAAAGATCGTGTGGGTGCATACTTTACCTTGTTGAAAGCTGCAATATGAGAATGGAACAGAAACACACTGTATGCTCTTCAGAAGATGTTTTGGTAAACTGAATATATTCTCAGTGTGTTGGTACGAGCAGGGCTCGACAGTGCGACTAGGTACTCATATTATACTAGAAATAGCACCGTGCAAGTTGTAAATTTCAATTTGTAGCACCAGTGCGACTACAGAATTTGACCGTTCAATCGTGATCAAGACAAGGCTGTGATACAGCAAGCAAGTGCACATTCTATAGTCTCAGTTCTATACCTACATTGATATTCTGTAGTACGGCGGTGTCGTTCGCCAAAAAGAGCAGACCTACCTCATATCACTTCTTTAAAGAAAAATCACACCCATGTGAAGTGAAGAGCGCTCTTGTCAGAAATCATCTCATACTGGCCAATCAGAATGCCTGTTGCCTGTGATTGGTTAGCTGATTTGCGGCGGGGGGGGGGTCATTCATTTCAAAGGAGTCATTCATTTCAAAGGTGTCCTGTTGCTAATTGGGCTTTCGTTTTTACCTTTTTTAGTGTCTCAAGGGGTCTCTCTGAACTTGCTCTCATCTCGTCTGCCTGTGTCTTGTTCATTAGTGAGAACGATCACCCAAAAGTACGCCAGATTTAAAAAAATGTGTCGGTTGTTAGTGTATAACATGAAGAAAAAGTGGAATGTCCACACACAATATAATTCTGCTCTCCATCTTTTATTTCAACCTATATACAACAACGTCTATATACAAGGACTTAAGGACTTCTATCTGACCAACTGTAGTCCTGCAGCATCCGGAGTGGAATTCAATGTTTATTGGCAATTTGCGGCGTGCAATGCGAGAGTGCGGATTAGCTGACGCAAAGTCTGTACTCCTGATTCGTTGGCCTTCTCCACCACCTCCTGTCCAGAGCCTTAGATATAGACATAGTTACGCAAACTGCGTTCACTTCATGGGGCCAGTCCAATGGAGGCTCTCCTACGTAGACTTCTATTGAGAATGGGGACTCGCGACTGGTACAAGTCCTGGACCGGAAGTAGGCAGAAATGCATTGGACAGCCCAGCTTTAATGATCTTAAATCCCTTTATTTTAGATTGTTTTGTAGTAATAGTACAACATAAACATTAAAGAGACTTTAGTTGTTACTGTACAATACTTTAAAACAGTTGTCATGTTGCACACATGCTTACAATGGCTCTTATTTTGTTTGCGCCGCCCTCGTTGAAAACAATGTATTTCCAACTCCAGCTTGTCTCAGTTCAGGCTGCATGAACAGCGCTCGAGCGCTCTATTTCTTCCCCCTCTATATCGTAACTCTTCTATTAGATGGCTCTGCTCCTGTCTAGCATCAGGGTCTTCGTAACTCTTCTATTAGATGGCTCTGCTCCTGTCTAGCATCAGGGTCTTCGTAACTCTTCTATTAGATGGCTCTGCTCCTGTCTAGCATCAGGGTCTTCGTAACTCTTCTATTAGATGGCTCTGCTCCTGTCTAGCATCAGGGTCTTCGTAACTCTTCTATTAGATGGCTCTGCTCCTGTCTAGCATCAGGGTCTTCGTAACTCTTCTATTAGATGGCTCTGCTCCTGTCTAGCATCAGGGTCTTCGTAACTCTTCTATTAGATGGCTCTGCTCCTGTCTAGCATCAGGGTCTGGAGCTCTGCAGTGTTGTTACTGTCGCTCAGCTGTCGCGCTGCAGTCTACGTAGGTGGTGATGAGCCTCTTTCTAGAGCAGCTCCGATCAGGTTTTTTGGGGGACGATCACGATTGTTTTTCCCACAATCGGCCGATGTCATAACCCACGCTAAAACTGTTCCTGTGTGTGTGTGTGTGTGTGTGTGTGTGTGTGTGTGGGGCGAGGAAGGGGAGACTGCCTGTCACAAAGATGCAAAACGATATTATACTATATAATATCTGATTGACTTTTATACCACTTAATGGTATAAAATATCGGTTTCTCCAGATCGGGTATAGATTGCCCCATCACTGATCGAGTCGTTTCGAGTGAAAATCGTCAGATCGGTGACCGACCGATCGATCAGAGCACCTCTATACCTCTATCTCTTCCTGGCTGTGCCTCAGGTTGGCTCTGGAGAACAGCTTGAAAACTTAAAGTATTGACTCTTGCAGCCACACATATTTTTTCAAAAATAGCAGACCTATAAGCTCGTAGCGCGTCACTCTGTGCCACGCTATGAGCTTGTAGATCTGCTATTTTTCAATAGCTAAATTATAACCTGATGCTTAAAACGCCAAAAGGGGTTCCAGCCCAGAATGGGTTAAAAAAGAATCCTTCCAACAGTTAACTGAATGACCTGGTGACCTATGATGACTGTCCATGTAGTCATTTACTGACAAGTTGGAGGTCAAGAAAACAGAAAAAGGGAGTTGGAATCTCAAGAGGGGGAAGTGCACCGGATTGTCTGGTTGAGTCATTATTAGGAAATTATTAGTAGTCAATGGACCATTGGTTGAGAAACAGTGGGATGTACAGTATATAATGTATACACATGGGATCCGATGCATAGCGAGTGTTACAAAAGCACTAATCTTAGAACATGTCCCCATCCAACACAACAGTGGTCCTAAGTCAGGGTGGTCATTCACAATCAGTTGAAAAGCCACCAGCCTTTTCCTGCTGTACCGTGAGCTTCCATGTCTCAGCCCCATACATGCAGTATAACAGTACTGAGTCCTGCTGTACGGTGAGCTTCCATGTCTCAGCCCCATACATGCAGTATAACAGTACTGAGTCCTCCATGTCTCAGCCCCATACATGCAGTATAACAGTACTGAGTCCTGCTGTACCGTGAGCTTCCATGTCTCAGCCCCATACATGCAGTATAATAGTACTGAGTCCACTTAGCTATGCACAGCCACCTTTTGAGGCCTCCTCCCAATGTCAGATTTCCACACTCTCCTCATCTCATGCAAGGCATTCCAGGCAACTTGCCTGGAATGCCTTGCATGAGATGAGGAGAGTGTGGAAGTTGCCTGAGGCAAGTGTCCTCTGGACCGATCAGATCCTGTTCCGTCGAAGCAGTCCAGGCACTGACATATTTGAAGTCCATATTATTATTCATCAGTTTTCTGAGGTTATGAACCAGAGTCAGCTCGTCTGGAGACACAGAGCTCCTGTCCTTGACCTACAGTATGCAGCATATAAACATTGACCTACAGTATGCAGCATATAAACATTGACCTACAGTATGCAGCGTATAAACATTGACCTACAGTATGCAGCGTATAAACATTGACCTACAGTATGCAGCATGTAAACATTGACCTACAGTATGCAGCATGTAAACATTGACCTACAGTATGCAGCATAGAAACATTGACCTACAGTATGCAGCATGTAAACATTGACCTACAGTATGCAGCATGTAAACATTGACCTACAGTATGCAGCATGTAAACATTGACCTACAGTATGCAGCATGTAAACATTGACCTACAGTATGCAGCATGTAAACATTGACCTACAGTATGCAGCATGTAAACATTGACCTACAGTATGCAGCATGTAAACATTGACCTACAATATGCAGCATGTAAACATTGACCTACAGTATGCAGCCTATAAACATTGACCTACAGTATGCAGCATATAAACATTGACCTACAGTATGCAGCATATAAACATTGACCTACAGTATGCAGCATAGAAACATTGACCTACAGTATGCAGCATAGAAACATTGACCTACAGTATGCAGCATGTAAACATTGACCTACAGTATGCAGCATAGAAACATTGACCTACAGTATGCAGCATATAAACATTGACCTACAGTATGCAGCATAGAAACATTGACCTACAGTATGCAGCATAGAAACATTGACCTACAGTATGCAGCATATAAACATTGACCTACAGTATGCAGCATGTAAACATTGACCTACAGTATGCAGCATAGAAACATTGACCTACAGTATGCAGCATATAAACATTGACCTACAGTATGCAGCATATAAACATTGACCTACGGGGCGACCTACGGGGCGACTGTGGCTCAAGAGGTAGAGCAGGTCGTCCAATGATCCATGGGTCGGCGGTTCGAATCCCGGCTCCTCCTGTCTACATGTCGAAGTGTCCTTGGGCAAGACACTGAACCCCAAATTGCTCCCGATGTGCTGGTTGGTACCTTGCATGGCTTCCGCCGCAATCGGTGTATGAATGTGTGTGTGAATGGGTGAATGTAATGCACAATCTATGTAAAGCGCCTTGGATAAAGGCGCTATATAAATGCACCATTTACCATTTACCATTTACCTACAGTATGCAGCATATAAACATTGACCTACAGTATGCAGCATGTAAACATTGACCTACAGTATGCAGCATATACACATTGACCTACAGTATGCAGCATGTAAACATTGACCTACAGTATGCAGCATATAAACATTGACCTACAGTATGCAGCATGTAAACATTGACCTACAGTATGCAGCATATACACATTGACCTACAGTATGCAGCATGTAAACATTGACCTACAGTATGCAGCATATAAACATTGACCTACAGTATGCAGCATATACACATTGACCTACAGTATGCAGCATGTAAACATTGACCTACAGTATGCAGCATATACACATTGACCTACAGTATGCAGCATGTAAACATTGACCTACAGTATGCAGCATAGAAACATTGACCTACAGTATGCAGCATGTAAACATTGACCTACAGTATGCAGCATAGAAACATTGACCTACAGTATGCAGCATGTAAACATTGACCTACAGTATGCAGCATATAAACATTGACCTACAGTATGCAGCATAGAAACATTGACCTACAGTATGCAGCATGTAAACATTGACCTACAGTATGCAGCATAGAAACATTGACCTACAGTATGCAGCATAGAAACATTGACCTACAGTATGCAGCATAGAAACATTGACCTACAGTATGCAGCATGTAAACATTGACCTACAGTATGCAGCATAGAAACATTGACCTACAGTATGCAGCATAGAAACATTGACCTACAGTATGCAGCATATGAACATTGACCTACAGTATGCAGCATATAAACATTGACCTACAGTATGCAGCATATACACATTGACCTACAGTATGCAGCATGTAAACATTGACCTACAGTATGCAGCATATACACATTGACCTACAGTATGCAGCATGTAAACATTGACCTACAGTATGCAGCATAGAAACATTGACCTACAGTATGCAGCATGTAAACATTGACCTACAGTATGCAGCATATAAACATTGACCTACAGTATGCAGCATATGAACATTGACCTACAGTATGCAGCATAGAAACATTGACCTACAGTATGCAGCATAGAAACATTGACCTACAGTATGCAGCATATAAACATTGACCTACAGTATGCAGCATAGAAACATTGACCTACAGTATGCAGCATGTAAACATTGACCTACAGTATGCAGCATAGAAACATTGACCTACAGTATGCAGCATGTAAACATTGACCTACAGTATGCAGCATAGAAACATTGACCTACAGTATGCAGCATAGAAACATTGACCTACAGTATGCAGCATATGAACATTGACCTACAGTATGCAGCATATAAACATTGACCTACAGTATGCAGCATAGAAACATTGACCTACAGTATGCAGCATATACACATTGACCTACAGTATGCAGCATGTAAACATTGACCTACAGTATGCAGCATGTAAACATTGACCTACAGTATGCAGCATGTAAACATTGACCTACAGTATGCAGCATAGAAACATTGACCTACAGTATGCAACATATAAACATTGACCTACAGTATGCAGCATAGAAACATTGACCTACAGTATGCAGCATATAAACATTAACCTACAGTATGCAGCATATAAACATTGACCTACAGTATGCAGCATATAGACATTGACCTACAGTATGCAGCATAGAAACATTGACCTACAGTATGCAGTATATAAACATTGACCTACAGTATGCAGCATAGAAACATTGACCTACAGTATGCAGTATATAAACATTGACCTACAGTATGCAGCATAGAAACATTGACCTACAGTATGCAGCATATAAACATTAACCTACAGTATGCAGCATAGAAACATTGACCTACAGTATGCAGTATATAAACATTGACCTACAGTATGCAGTATATAAACATTGACCTACAGTATGCAGTATATAAACATTGACCTACAGTATGCAGTATATAAACATTGACCTACAGTATGCAGCATAGAAACATTGACCTACAGTATGCAGCATGTAAACATTGACCTACAGTATGCAGCATGTAAACATTGACCTACAGTATGCCGTATATAAACATTGACCTACAGTATGCAGCATGTAAACATTGACCTACAGTATGCAGCCTATAAACATTGACCTACAGTATGCCGTATATAAACATTGACCTACAGTATGCAGAATATAAACATTGACCTACAGTATGCAGCATAGAAACATTGACCTACAGTATGCAGCATAGAAACATTGACCTACAGTATGCAGCATAGAAACATTGACCTACAGTATGCAGCATAGAAACATTGACCTACAGTATGCAGCATAGAAACATTGACCTGCAGTATGCAGCATAGAAAATGTTGGCTGAATCTTTGTGTTTATGTGTGTTGGAGACAGTATTATCCCATTTCATTTATTGAGTTTCTTAAATAATAATCCAATTTGAATGAATGCCTTTATTGCAGACTCAGGGTCCATAGAAAAACATACAAAATACAATATACATCCAATGAAAAACAGTATCTAGTGCAACTTTTGACAGGGTTATTTATACTGATGATGATGCTATTCACAGACTCATCCAAGCGACACATGAATCTATGCATGAAGTTCTGGAGAACAGCTTGAAAAGTATTGACTCTTGCAGCCACAAACATTTAACTTTCACTGCACCATCTAGGCTTTTTGAGTACAGTTCTCATGGCATCATTATACGCTATTTGTTTTAAATTTGAAATGTAACCTTAAATGTATTCAGTCAGGACAACTCAAGAATAAATGGAATACGGTACCGGTATATATTTGTGACCAGATTCTGACTGAGAGCCTGCCATCACGCAACCTCCAGCTTTTCACCAGAGGAGAATTTAGTTAATAGCACAGGCAGACTCTTCACATACTAGAGCATGTCTGAAATAAGTGTCAGAGCTGAAATCGAAATATGAAATAAATGCTTAAACATGTAGCTAGGTGTAATGTTACAGACCACAGAAGTGAACCTTTCAAGCCTGTTTTCTCAACTCGCTGTTTCTCTGCGAGACATTACTCTATAAGCCATATCTCCAAAACTGGTGGGTCAAACTGAACAACCAATATGTCAATTTGAAGCTTCCATTCCCTTCATATGACATGACAAAATGAAAATTCCAAAAAATCCAATGGAAGTCCCTCAGTCAAATTTGGCCACATTTATTGAATACAAATGAGCAATATATTTATTGTAGTTTGGCGATGAATTGGATCTGCTTTTAGGTACTCTGATCAAGCGCATCAGTCCCAACCATAGGGACTCAGAATCCCCCATACCTAAACAGCGGATCCAAAACGACAGGTGTTAGCTGGGGACCTGGGGTGGAGGAGGGTGAGCAGCTAAAGTTTAAGCAGACAGCAGCGCAGCAGTATCAGTAAATGCAGCAGCAAGCAGGATGAGCAGTGCAAACTTCCAGTTTAAATAGCCGGTATGAAGATGGAATGAGTGTGTGATTGGATGAAGTGAATCATGTGCACATGATGCTGAGAAGGCGCAATTAAAGGGCCGGCAGCAGTCAGGTTTCCTGACTGAACTCTGTGTATGTCTGTGACAGACGTGATGCTCATTTAAAGAGCTCTGAGGTTTCCTGACTGAACTCTGTGTATGTCTGTGACAGACGTGATGCTCATTTAAAGAGCTCTGAGGTTTCCTGACTGAACTCTGTGTATGTCTGTGACAGACGTGATGCTCATTTAAAGAGCTCTGAGGTTTCCTGACTGAACTCTGTGTATGTCTGTGACAGACGTGATGCTCATTTAAAGAGCTCTGAGGTTTCCTGACTGAACTCTGTGTATGTCTGTGACAGACGTGATGCTCATTAAAGCAATCTCACGAAAAACACAGGATGAAACCTAAATAAGACAACCTTGTATTTATGTAGAGGAAAAAATCTTTTTCTAAAATGGTTAGTCCCAATAATTTATTCTGATTGGCTGGTTACCGCCACGTGACCGTGGTTACCGTGGTTACCGATAAACCACACCTTCAATCACTTAATATCATTCCCAGCTGATTCCGCAGCTCTGTAGCTGTACTGGGGGCGGGGAGCGCTTGCTTGCCTTACAAACCCATGCCGTCTGGCTCATATGACTGCATGTGTGGCTCCAGGCAGCCCCGTAAAGACATCAAGCACTATTCTCCCGCCGCATATCCTACTTGCTGAGTAAAAAAAGGAAGTGTGTGGCTCGCTCTGGTGACGCAAAGCATAGCTATACTTTTGTGAATTTAATAGTTTTATTAGGTTAATCCTTGTTAATCCTTGTTTTTTGCGCAGTGACTCTCTCTTCAGGTTATTGCGTGGGTGAAATATGTGCTCTCTGTCCTTTGTGTCTTTCTCTCTATCTCTCTTTCTCTCTTTCTCTGCCTCGCTGATCTATCTCTCATACACGACAGAAACTGTTGCCTAATGGTACCGATTGTTGCGTCCTCCTAGTGTTGGTGTTAAGTGGCCCCCCTATAGCACAGCCAGAGAGGAAAATCTATTATTCTCAGAGGCGAAGTGATAGACAGCCTTTATGGTGGTCACTACCCTTGGTGTCAAATTGGACAGTCGCTTTTATGTTTGACAAACGGATTAAGCCTGTTGTTAAATCCAGCTTTTATCAGCTGAGGCTTTTAGCCAAAGTCAAGTCTGCTGTAACCGTTTCTGATATTGAACATACTGTAATGCAGGGGTTCCCAAACTTTTTTGGCCCAGGTACCCCTTGGGGGGAAAACAGTTTTTCATGGAGGTGGTTTCACTTTGTTGCGTTTTCACCTCCTGAAAACACCATTCTTGTCTAAAGGGACCCCAGCAAACGATACTTTATTTTGCCGTTTTCTATGAAGACCATTCTTGTGTAAAGACGAGAATGCCATTGGAAAGGGGGTCTATTTTATTTCTATCCAAAGGCCTTTGAATGATGGAATATGATTAAGGATTACTGTGATTATGGTAAGCTCACATATCACACATACCATAATTCACTGGCAAAAATCGCGGACCCCACTTTGGGAACCACTGCTGTAATGCACTTTATGTTGACGTTACCCAAGCCTGCCTCTCACGACTACAGTTAGTCCAAAACGCGCCCGCTCGCCTCGTATCACGGGCACGGAATCAGGGAGATCACATCTTCCCAATTCTCGTTGGAAATTTAGCTTTATTATTTTGAGATATTATTATTCAGCTATTAGTGTAGATATTCGTCTTACACAAACATTGAATTCCCATTGACAATGAATGGAGAATTTTGCGCCATAGTGTCTGAGCAAATCGGCTTACTCTTTATTTTTTTCCTACACAAACATTGAACTCCCATTGACATTGAATGGAGAATTTTAACGTGCTTAGAAACTATTTGCTTAGACAATGTCTATGCAAATAGCATAGTGTCTGATGATAAGCACGCCCCTCAATTCACATGGGTGTGATTTTTCTGTCCAGTGGTTTGGGGAGGGGGGGGGGGAGGTTCTCTGTGCTTTCTCTTCTCAGCCTGCCTGTCATGCTCATTAGTGAGAAAGTACGTTGGTGGAGGATTAATGTTGCTTATATTGAAATGTTTTAATTGCTGCATGAAAAGGTTGGCTGAACCTACTTGTCTGTATGTTGGAGGAGCATTGTTCCATTCAGGCACTTGAATGCAGCATTTTGCGTTGAAAGAATTTGTCCTACGCCACATCAGTACGAGTGCAGGGTCATGCCTCGAAAATAGCTGATCTACAAGCTCTCAGCGTGTGAGCTTTACTTGTAGCTCCGCTATTTCATTGCCAAAAGTGCCCATTTACGGGGAATTTCAAGTCTCTGGTTTCCATTCAATTGACGGGATCTCTCTTTTTGAGTGGTGCCAAACCTCTCCAATGACTGTTCACGTCTGTCTGTCGGTTTGGAGTACGGCCTCAACAGCTGAAGCTGAACCACTAGGTGAACTTTTGCACACACATTCCCATTTCCCACTAGGCCGAGGATGAAATTCCGCCCTTTTCACATTGGCCTATTATAGCGCCACCAGGAGGCCACAATAATAACCTACCTGACCTGGCGGAGACCTATGCTCCGAGGAGCACTTTTTCTAGTTGTTTTCTCTGATTTTAGGTGATGCCACATTTTGTTAATTCATGATTGAGTTTGAGCATCAGGACTATCATTACTCATGTGGGGCGGCGTGGCTCAGGGGTAGAGTGGCTGGATGGTAACCGCAAGGTTGCAAGGTTGCCAGTTCGAACCCGGGCTCCCCCAGAGTTAGTGTTGAAGTGTCCTTGAGCAAGACACTGAACCCCTAATTGCTCCTGATGTGCAGGTTGGTGCCTTGCATGGTTTCCGTCGCCATTGGTATATGAATGTGTGTGTGACACAATCTATGTAAAGCACCTTGGATAAAGGCGCTATATAAATGCACCATTTACCATTATCGTGAGGCTCACTATTTCAGTTTGATTTGACTGGATTTGTTCAACATTCTAGAGTAAAGAATGCGTTAAACCACAAGGCACAGACAGAGGTGCTGTGTTTGTTTTGTCTGCCACACTCCAAACCACAAAAAAATGGACCGGGTGAAAATGAAACGGCTCTGCACATAACGCTGCTGGTAAGTAGCGGCCCACCTTTTTATGTGTAATTAGAGGTGATAAACACAGCTCTTATACATCTCTCACAACAAAGTGGAGAGTGTTATTTTTACTACTGAGTGTGTAAAAGTAGGCCAGTAAGAGTCTTACTCCTACTTAACAGGGATTCTTCCGGAACCCCTCACGTCATTCAGTTCACCTGCTGAAGTGGCGTAATGCTATAATACATAATTGGTGATGAGGATTCTGCCAATATAGCCCATCTGTCCATTACGTAAACGCCACAGTCAGTCATCTTCATTGTCAATACAAACACATTCACATAATCATAAATGTATTCAAACATTCGCTCTCTCTAGCTGAGCGCTTGGCTCCAATATGTTTTTGGTAATTCATCTATCTCACTCGAGATTGCTTTAACCCATTTTGGGGCGGGAACCCCTTTTGGTGTTTTATGTTCTACTTTAGCTATAAAAAAATAGCAGATCTACGAGCTCGTAGTGTGGCACCGAGTGCTGCGCTACGAGCTTGTAGGTCTGCTATTTTTGGAAAATCGTGAAAGTGTAGTGCAAATCTTTTTTCAATGTTTTTAACTCAAATCTTTGCTTCTGGGGGGTCCGTACCCCCCAGAAGCAAAGATTGTGTGGAACCGTGGAACAACATATTTTCAGATGGGGGTCTGCAGCCAATTACGTATAAACTTGGGGTCCTTGACATGTGTTTGAGAAGGACTGACATAGGAACATAGGTTTTTCAGAAAACTGTCATGATTTAGAAGACATTTAGGTCTAAATGGGTTAAGGCAGGGCTGGGCATCCTTTTTTTTTAGGCATAATATTATTTTTCCAAGGCTGTCGAGATCTACTAATCAAATTCAAATTATACAAAACAAAGAATAAGTCAACGATTTAATATGAATAATATATGCAAGACACATTCTGATTATCTGAAAAGTGTTAAGCGCATCACACAATTATGCATATGATGGATGGCGCATGATCCTTCTTTATATACAATATATATTCTTGGCTGATTTGAGTTTATATTATTACAACATGACACCACAGAATATATTGCACTGCAGGTATTACTGCATTTCAAAGAAAGAGAGAAAGACAGACAATATCTGTTGCTGTCTATTGCAGCAATACAAATACCGGTACTATAGATGTGATTTTTTTAACATAAATAACTATAATAATAAATAAAATGGTCTACTGGGAGGACGGGCGGGCACTCTGATTGCCATCACTTTGACTCAGCTAAGGTGATCCCAATGCAGCACTACGCCCACATATGGAGTGTGTTGTCTAAACCGCAATGCGTTGTCATGGAATCAGCCACAAACAAATCATAAAAGCATAAAAGTGACAAGGACTGATGGATACAGAGATCTCGTTGTCCAGAGAGCCCCAGACCCAACCGCTATGCCCATACAGTATATGGTCATGTGTATATGGGACCTTAACCCACTTCAAACTCAACACACTACGCAACCCGAACCTCTATATGCTGGCATTTATAAACTAGCTGTCTGACCATTATCTGTCGGATAATAAATAGATAATCTACAAGCTCACACTAGGGGATTCACTTCTAGTCATTTTTACTAGTTGCCTAGTTTAACTAGTCGACTAGTTTAACTACCTATTATGTAAAAGAAATAATTTATTTTATTTATTTATTTTTAAGTAAATATTTGTACATTTAAAAACTGTACATTGGTGACTATAACTATAATCTACCTGATCTTGAGGCTTACAAAATCAGGGGGAAACAAATTCTTGTCAACTATTGCCAACAAGGTGGACTAGTGGATTTACTAGTGGACTAGTTGCTTAATGCCCTAGCTCACAGCGCATCACAATGTTCAAGGTTGTCTCTATTTGTCTCCCTCGGGAGAAATGCGTCTTGGAGACAGAGTCACAGCTGCATACATAATACACATTCACAAAAAGAAAAGAAAAAGAAAAACACCATGAAACATGCCGACATAAAATTCAGAGATATTGCATACATTGATAAAGTGCAACTAAGTCAATAAAGTGCATCTAGTCAGTTATGGTTGCTGCCATTTAGCAATCTCCGATTTAGTGTTTTGATTGACAGAGGAACAAATCTACTAATTTTAATGATCTACTCATTTTGCTGAAGACTTTTACTGTTTGTTTATAAACTACAGGGAGAGCGAGCGTTCCGCTCACTGCAGTTCTCGTAAAGCCCCGCTGTGATTGGCCAGTATAGTCGAACAGCCACAGAGCTGTGTTGAAAATGCAGAGGTCAAGGCAGTGTCGATTTCGTCGACTAAAACTAAGACGAAAAATGTTCGTCGACTACCTTTTTCCACTGACGAAAACTAAATGGAAACCAAATAAAAACTAAGCTATGATGACTAAAACTAAGACTAAATTTACTGACAATTTCGTCAACAAATACAGGCCTGTCAAGAAGAGCAACTGGTCGATCATAAAGACAAGGGCTGCCTTATAAAAAAATAAGAATGTAAATACACACTTGTATTACTGTGCACTGCCAACACTACAGGGACATTGGTTGTGGTGCAGCCGCTAGACTTAAACAAATCTGTGCAAGAAGGCTAAATCATCAGCTGGGGAGACGTCTACTTTAAAAGTGTTATTCTAGTATTGTGCCAAGTCAATTGCCCACATATTGGACTGTATGGAAATTCCTTTCAAATCAAAACAGCAATTTTAATTATTGTAAAAACTCACGCACACATGGTCGTCGACTAATGTCTGATTTAACCTATACTTGCTTTCTCCCAATACATCATGACACTGTATACTGTATATCTTATTTTTGGCAAACTATTAGATAATTGATATAACAAATCAGGTGCCGTTTTCCCCCTTTTTCGACTAGGAGATCGGCAGTCGAACTGGGACTCTGTCGATCGATTAGTCGACTATTTGACTAATCGAGGTCATGCCTAATATATGTTTGTCTATAGTATACATAGACGAACAGACAGTGGTATATTTGCAGGGTTTGATGGTTATTGCCAGCGCGTACGTACGTACGCAGACTCGCACAGGAACATGCACGTCCATTTCCCTTTTTATCTTGTCTGGGTTGCGTGACCTCTCGGCGTCCCCTCTCCGTCTCTGCGTGAGCCCAGACAGAGCCACAGTGGGTGTGGGTAATGGGCTAGACTAGAGCCACAAGGCCATGGAGAAGGTGGGAAGTGTGTGTGTGTGTGTGTGTGTGTGTGTGTGTGTGTGTGTGTGTGTGTGTGTGTGTGTGTGTGTGTGTGTGTGTGTGTGTGTGTGTGTGTGTGTGTGTGTGTGTGTGTGTGTGTGTGTGTGTGTGTGTGTGTGTGTGTGTGTGTGTGTGTGTGTGTGTGTGTGTGTGTGTGTGTGTGTGTGTGTGTGTGTGTGTGTGTGTGTGTGTGTGTGTGTGTGTGTGTTTGGACACCCCCCCCAGTGGGGGTGAGTTATGTGGAATCGCATGGAACCCATAATTCATTTTTGCTCATAATTCAGATACAAGTAATGTGTGTTCTTGTGTTAATTACATTTTCAGAGGCTCAGCTTATTGTTTTCACCTGGGGTGTTGGCCGGGGGCTTGTTTCACTAACAGCTCCCACCACAGTGAATTCCATTTATACTACCTACTGTCCTGAGCTATTTGTATGCCAAAGAAGTTTGTTGACGGGCAGGGACAGAAGGATGAAAAGGAATTACTGTGTGCATTTGTACCAGAATATTTTTGTCAGTTGAGCGGTCAGCCCTGTGTGGGAACACGTCGGCCACGTCGCTGGCTGGCGTGAGCCTTTGCTGCTGTTGCTAATAAATGATCACCACCTGAGAAACGTCACTCTATCTGCTGTCTGCTGTGTCTCAAACTCGTCTCCGTGCTCTCCAGTTTGAAATATTCTATTCTAAGTAGGACTAGGGTGTCCTTAAATTAATATACGACAGTTAAAAAACATATGCTGTGAAAGAGTATGCATTCGAAGATTTGCACATCATTTTCACGATAAAGAAATTAATAAAAAATCAACAGCTAAAGTAACGGTTAAAGTGGCTAACACAGATTCGTCCTCGGGTCTTAATATGAGGAATGGGAAAAGTCCTTTCCTTCTAGCCTGGTCATGGCCAGACTAATATCCCTGCGTAGATATTGGTTACCCACAACTCTGGGGTGAGTGAAATGTAATTCAAACTGAGAAGTGCCAGACCATATCCCCAGGATATAGAGGGTATGTGCGTGTGACATCATCATCATATCCGGAAGTTATGCGGGAACACCTGGTAAAAAATAAAACTTTCTGGCCTTGACAGCCCATACTGTATACATCCAAACAAACCTCCATCAAACGATGTTAAACTCACTTTGTCACTCACTTTGCCACTCAATTTGCCATTGATTGATTGATTTGATTGATTGTTTATTTATTTCCGTGTCCTGCACACAATGTGCCCAACCCTCATGGGTTTATAAGACACCATTTCACAATTGCATTTACAGCATGTTTACATTACATAATTCACGCATTTATAGCATGTTTACATTACACAATTAATTATATTACAACTCAGATTTATACAGAGTACTGTCTTCTTTCCCAAGCTTGACAATGTGTGTGTGTGTGTGTGTGTGTGTGTGTGTGTGTGTTTTCTGTGGCAGATTTATCTGGTTTCCAGGCTACTTTCCCTCTCTTTCTCTCTCTAAACACACCTCCACACCTCTTTCTAATATCTCTCTGTGCACTCTTCCTCCTCCCCTGTATGTCCTACAGGGGAATGGGGGGGGGGGGGGGGGGCAGTTACTTTGAGGACAAAAACGGGTCTCTGTGTGTGATTTATGTGAATTATGTGAATTATTTGTTTCAAATGCAAACTGATTGGCACAGTATAGAGGCACGATGGAGAGCAGGCAGCCTAGTATTTATACCTGCGTGTGCCTGCCCCCCCCCCCCCCCCCCCTGCACACACAAATAAACCATTCGCTTGGCTCTCCCGTGTCTCAGAATCTAAGAAAACCATTATTAACCCATTAAAGAAAGAGACGTATTAATGAGGTGTGCAATGGAATTCTAACTCGGGTGTTGTTATAATTAGAGTGATATCTCCCAGTTGTGGAGTCCTGGTCCTGGACGGAGCAGAAAGTGAGTGAAAAAAGTAACGTCATTATGCATGTAGGTCATGTTCCCGTCCCTGCCTTAATCAGTGGCTATATATAATCTGCTCCTTCCTTCTGAGAGATGTTAAGCCATTTAGACCTGAGGCCGATTTTTTATTTTGTAATGGTTTTCTGAAAAACCTGTGTTTCTGTGTCGGTTGCGCTCAACCTCTTTCACGTCAAGGACCCCCAGAATTATCTGTATTTGGCCGCGGGACCCCATCTGAAAATATGTAGTTCCAGCCAGGCCCCCCCCCCCCCCCCCGATAAAAATAAATAAATAGCAGACCTACTGTACAAGCTCGTAGTGCGGCACTCGGTGCCACGCTATCAGCTTGTACATCTGCTATTTTTCAATAGACAAAGTCTAACATAATGCTTAATAAAAAAACACCAAAAGGGGTTCCCATTCAGAATGTGTTAAGGCCGCTCTCCACTCTGTGTTCTCTGTGCTCACCATCTCTATCAGAACGAGCGTGCGCTCGAGGCTGGGTATGTGTATGGGCTGCATGCTGGAGAGAGGTTAGAGGGGAAGGCAGGGTGCTGCTGTGAGTCTGCTGGAGGTTGTTTTCATGCCCACTTTCATGAACCGAGTGACTGCGGTCAACGCAAACAAATACATGTTGGGTGGTCGGGTGAAGGGAAGCCAGGCTTTAGACACGGTCATTTATTCATTCACTTATAATATTTCAACTTTTTCAAGATTTGGCAACTTTGCAATTGCGCAAGAATACACACGCTCTGGCTCTCTCCTTCATTCACTCACTCGCCACCAGTGTTGTTTTTGGCAGCACATTTAGAGTTTAGTTTTAGTCATAGTCTCTTGAATAGTTTTAATTTAGATTCCTTGATGTCGTCGTAATGACCTTTTTTCACTTGCTGAAAATAGCCGATTATGCAACGAATTGTAAAATGACTTGTACTGGATCTCTTGTCCACTAGTCCCTTCCTAACATTTTAGTCTAGTTGTTGACTGAATTGTCAGTATATTTAGTCTTAGTTTTAGTCATCATAGATTTGTTTTTATTTATTTTCCATTTAGTTTTCATCAGTGAACAAAGGTAGTTGCAGAACATTTTTGAGTGGTGCAACCACTCCAAGGAACAGCAATGTCCGTGCCCGCCTATGTGTTGTTCGAGAGAGAGAGAGAGAGAGAGACGGGTTTGATTTTTTGTCTTCAACACTGCTCACCACCAATGTGTGTTCTCCGTCTGAAAAGATTGAAATGGGCATAATATTTTGCAATTTAGGTTGATTGCCTTCTCTGACCATTGAACACTGTGGCAGTGAGAGACTGATTGTTCTGGGATAGGCAGATCAACAGTTGGCTGACGACAATGAACGTACAAGTACTAATCTAGCAGAATGCTGTAAAACAGAATGTTTTCACGAGACCCGTGAATACATATTCATGGCATTTCATGTTTGTATGTACAGTATATTGTACACCCACTTGCATGGTTTTGATAGAAGATTATGTGGAAAGTAAACTCTATGGCAGAAGATTATGTGGAAAGTAAACTATGGCACATTCTTTTGAAGGATAAGGTGTCATTTTAACGTAGGCTGTGAGGTATGATGCTGTCAACCTTGAATGGTAAACTAGACCACGGTTAGCCATTCATGTCATTGTTCATTCATGCCTTGAGCCGTTCAACTTACCTAAAGCTGTGTTTTTCCTGGCTTTCTTTGGCGTGTGCCCATTATTATTTTATGCTGAACATGAATGATACATGAACGTGTAAAGGAAGTGATGGAGCGTTCGGACGGTGTTAGTGGTAAATGTCTATCAATTCCTGAACGGCATACATCATTTAGTAAATAATGCAGGATCAGTTCAGTGATGAAAGAGAACCGAGCTGTATTGCTGCATGTTTTATAAGCAACAGGGGAGAGGCTGTCTCACCCAAATCACAGAGCGGTTCCAGAATGTGTATACGGTGACTTGTCAGTGAAATGCCTGCTTCCAAATGGGATATTCTGTTGGCCCTGCAAGCGCGCCCCTGGGGTCACGATGAACAGTAGAGATATTCCTCCCTGTGCAAGGCCGAGTATAGCTCTCGGAGCCAATTTCCCAATACAGGCCTCCTTAATGGAACCGTTCTAGCTATGATACATGTAGCTGTGGAATTTTATTTAGCTTCAACAGAGGTTCATTTTTAACACCTAAACTCATTTTAAAAGAATTATATACTTACAGAGGATAGTGGTGTCTGGAATGCTTAACGGCCTGTGCTTGCGCCATTTTCCCTTACTGTCTCCGTTTCATGTCTCTCTTTCTCTCCCCCCCCCCCCCCCCCCTCTCTCTCTCTTCCCCTAATTTTTCTCAGCTTTGGTCTCTAAATGTTATGATGAATTGAAAATGGTGGACCCTATTGTAAACAAATGTAATGCTTTATGGTGTCGTCCACAATTAACAGTTTTGTATTGAGTTGTGCTTGAAATGTACTGTAATTCTCCAAACTGTTAATACATACTTCAATCAATTAATGTGCCATGTGCACATACTGTAGTTACACACACATTTAGGGTATGGTGAATGGAGAGGAAATTTAACCCTACAAGTTAGAGAAAACATCAACTTAACCGGCGGTGGTGGTGGCTCAGGGGTAGAGTGGCTGGATGGCAACCACAAGGTTGCTAGTTCGAACCAGGGCTCCCCCAGAGTTAGTGTTGAAGTGTCCTTGAGCAAGACACTGAACCCCTAATTGCTCCTGATGTGCTGGTTGGTGCCTTGCATGGTTTCTGCTGCCATTGGTGTATGAATGTGTGTGTGAATGTAATGCACAATAAAAGCGCTATATAAATGCACCATTTACCATTAAATGTTGCCATTTAATTATGATGCTCGTTCTTGACACATTATGGCGATTAATTTAAAGCTGCTATAAGCAATATTTTTTTCAGTATTTCTCAAATTTGTTATGACTTTATTTAAAAAAAAAATCATACAGCCACCAATGGGTAAAACGCTCCCAAAAACAAATGTTGTCTCTGTGACACATCCAGGGCCGCAATCTGCATTCAAAGATTTTCATAGAAGCTCATTGGTCAATTTGCCTGTCTACTTCCTGATTGGTTAGTCATTTTGGCAGGCTTTTTTTGTTTATTTATTATTATTATGATTTTTTGGACCAATGACAAATCTATATGACAATATTTGAATGTGGCCCACAGACATTTTTTTTCTTTTTTCAAAAAAAGGTCATTAAAATGTTGACATTATTGCTTATAGCTACTTCAATTTAAATATGTAGATTTATTGTGAAGATTAAATTAGATTGTAGGAACTTCTTGTTCTGCTGAGACCATGTGTTCCTGAACATGTATACCAAAGAAGATCTAATATTGCACTTTCATAGCCAATATTATACCCTCACCAGGAAGGGAGGAATATAGCAGTTGTATAAATCACCACAGTCTGTCTCGTACTACACTGCATTATTAACCCATTTAGACCTGAGATCAGATTCTAAAATCAGATTCAGTCTTCTAAATCCTAACAGTTTTCTGAAAAACCCACATTTCTATGTTAGTAGTTCTCAAATAATTCATCTCAAGAACCCCAAAAATTATATGTTTTTGGCAGCGGACCTCTCAGAAGCAAAGATTTTAGTTAAAAACGTTTGCTCTGAAATAATATATACCGGTATTCAAAGATTTGTGCCACATTTTCGCGATTTTCAAAAAATAGCAGACAGAGTGCCACGCTACGAGCTTGTATATCTGCTATTTTTCAATAGCTAAAGTATAACATAATGCTCAAAAGGGGTTCCTGCCCAGAATGGTTTAATGTAGAATCTCCAAACAACTCCTCCCGGGGTTGGCTGGTGCCACAACTAACTACAGTACATGCTCTGTGTGAGTCGTGAGGATGACTCTCCCGTCTGTCTGTATTTGGTTTGGTCTCTGCTACACTCTCTGAATAAAGCAAAACTGCCTCCCCCCACCCCCCTCCAAAAAAAAGAAAGAGTGTTCAGAGTGCATGTGAGGCAGCAACTGGTATATGCAAAGCCCTTTGTGACAAAACATCCGAGGCATGACGTGCTTTTTTTATCCCTAGTCGGTAAAGCCACAGATGGGAAGGGGAAAGCTGTAATTAAAACCCAATTTATGCTTGTCGTACAAATAGCTGGTTTTCAACTAAAATGTTGCAGTTATTTTGTGTGTTGTGTGCGATGTGAATGCATAAGGTTGTATCATTGTATGCTCCGTATTCTTTGATCGCAGAACCGTAAGTCTGTGCCTTGTTCCTTGTAGCTTTTTCACTGCGTGACGCTGGCAAATTACCCATTAGTGCTGCGGGATGTTAGCAACTGCCAAGTGAAACAGTCCACTTGTAGAACATTGCACAATGGCTGGATGTTACTTACCGGACACCCGTGGCGTAACCAGACGTCACTGGGCCAACTCGCGGCGCACCACAGACACTACTGACTTCCTTCACGTTTTTAGCCTACAGCCCTACGCTCTAACAGAGCTGTCGGGGGAGGCGTGTGTGCCTATGCTATGCATATGGTATGGTGTGCTATAGCAGCAGCCACCACCAGGCTCCGCCAAACTTTGTTCAACTCAACTGTCATTGCAACTCTGTATTGTAATTTCATTTTTACAGATGGCATGGGTGGGCCGGCCGTGTGCCCCCCTTGCCTCTGGGCCCCCACGCAGTCGCGTTGTCTGCGCCACGGTAGTTATGTCCCTGCGGACACCATAGCAACAGTGTGTATGGTGTACTAGGTAGCATCCTTGCTAGCTACAGTGCATGTTAGGCAAGGAAGGCGCTATTGGCACATGAGTCATATTGTAGGCTAATAGTAGTTTCGGTTTGAAATTAAATGGGTCTCAGTGATTTTGATTGAAAAGTTTTAATTCCATCTAAATGTACAGTACACATGTGGTTGTAAGTATATTCTGATATGATATTGATATGATATGATTATCCCATTTTGGACTGAGGCCGATTCTAAAAACACCTTCTAGATCCTGACCGAGGTTTTCTGAAACACTTCAAATATTTATTTAGCAGCATATATATATATATATATATATATATATATATATATATATATATATATATATATATATATTAATACTGTACAGAATCCCAAGAGGGTTTCCCGTCCCTAATGGGTTATAGGTGTTGCAAGGATGATGAGGTACCTGGGAAAATACTTTAAGCTTAAAGCAACGACGGCAGTCGGCTCCGGCAACCGGAAATGGATCAGTGCTCGATACATAAACCTGCTCTCCGTCGCAGCCCTTTCTACTACGGCAGAACCTACACTTACACGTAGTGTCTACAACGCCATGTCATAAGTATGTTTATTTAAATTATAGCTGTCATACATTCACACCGATTGCTCCATCACCTCTCTCATGCTGTGTAATGTGTTAAAACGGTTTTAGAATAACACAGATTGCTCCAGCACCTTCCTCTTTCCACTGCTGATCATGGCCAGCGCATGTAATAAGTAAGCAATATCAGCGAGTTAGCTGACGCACGACGGGGTGTTTAAAAATAATAGTTTGACACATGCTGCATAGATGCGTCACCATGGGGACCAATATCGCCGTCGCCGACCGCTGTTTGCCTAACGATTTTGACAGCTACGGTGATTGCGTCACAGCTCCCATACTTCCACCTAGCGGAGCCGTCCTGAAAACAGTCGTTGCTTAAAGTCCCTATTGTCTCCCCTCCAGGGCGTGGGCCAAAACAGTTTGAGAACCCCTTCTGTAGACACCCCTTGTGTGGTCTTAGCCCGTTAACCCTCTTATGCCACCCCTAATAACAGCTTATTGTGCCTTGTGCCAGCTCCAGACGACATATTTGAATGACAAAAGACAAATGTGTGATATCCACAATGTCACAAAATGTCTCATTTTAAAAGCTGCAACTCTCTACTTTACACATGAATAATTATGTTTCTAGCATGTTCCTTTGTTTACATATAAGCATTTGATTACACCTTGGTTTGAGTGATAAAAGGCCAATTTTTGAAGTCGTTTTTAGTTACAAGCCATTTTAGTTTGATACTGTTTATAGCCCCATATAATTGCTAATTGCTCCTGATGTGCTGGTTGGTGCCTTGCATGGTTTCTGCTGCCGTGTATGAATGGGTTAGGCACAATCTATGTAAAGCGCCTTGGATAAAGGCGCTATATAAATGCACCATTTACGTGAATCAGCATGGTTGCGCCTGCAATAAGGTATTACCACAACAAACACATGGTACTTTTGTGTCGCACATGGAAAGCGACTGAAAACGACCATGGATATAAAGACAGTTCCCCTGTGCTGCTGTGCACAGCGGAGATAATGCACAACTCCAGGTACGAACTAAAACACTGACTGAAGCTGATCATTCACGACTGTAACTCCAGTCCTGCAATGAAGGAGATAATCTCGTCTCACTAGTCTATTAGTATGACATTCTAGCCTTAAAACCTACATTTATGTTATTCAATATTATATTACTTTAGCGCAAAATATAAGCTTTTCTAAACCAAGCCCTGTTTCAAAAATGGTTATGTGCCATGTATTGGATTTTGTGAATTACCTATAGTCTACAGTTTAGCCCATTGATTCTCAGCCCTTTTAATTTCATTATGATTTTCATCTCTGGACTGGGACCCCAGTCTGCATGGCCAAAAGCCAGTGTTCATTTAACTCAGCCTAGACCTACAAATGCATCTCATCACATCACATACTAAATGCATCAGAACACAAAGAAAAAAAGTATAAAAAAACAAATGTATATCCGCTTTCTGTCATTTATTTATTTCCACAACAATATACAGAAAAACATGGCATATTAGTTGGAATGATGATGAATCATTATTAATTAATTTTGAAGCTGTGATTAATTAATTTGTAATCATTTGACATTCCTAGTTTTATTAAATTATTCAACATTATTGAATATTATTATATTCAACAATTATTTTTCAAAATTGCTCAAAAATGTACAAGCTCCCAGCACAGTACGAATGTGCTATATGTTGTTGTTAAACAGAAGGTTGAGTTGATTGAGATGTGCATTAAAGGCACGCAGAAGAATAACACCTTGCATGACACAGCATGCTCCCTCTGAAATTAGCGCTCCATTTTTAGCTACAGCCTTTATATCTTGCCACATGGCTGGCACAGGTTTGTCTAAGATACAGTTCCCAACAGTGGGTCGGGAACCGTATGTGGGGTCACGGACCAATTTGTTTGGGTCACCACTCGTGTGTGTGTGTGTGTGTGTGCGTGTGCGTGCGTGCGCGCGCGTGCGTGCATGGAGGGATGTTTTTCCAGTAAACGTTGTGGTATTAGGGCTTGTTTGTTTGTGTGCCCCGACGCAGCGGTTCGGTAGAGTATCTGCTAACGGTGCCGGTTGTGGTGGGCTTGTCTGGGCCAAATGTCAGAGGCCAATTATTGACTCAGTCCAACGTGTGTGTGTACAGTATGCCTACCTGTCATAACAAAGATCATCTGTATTGGTTTCTATTGCAGACTTAAATTCAGCTCCAGGATACGAACACAAGCCTCCCTCGTCAGTACAGGTGTGAATTAAACTTGATAAGCAGCCAAAGTTCAGCACATGTAGTACAAGTTCATAGGCAATTTACCTTTGGGTAGGCTATAGAATTGCGTTGGGGGGGGGGGCACTCTCTCGCCGCCGCAGACTTATATAATTGCCATGTTACATAATTTTATTGTAATGCAGTGACGGTGTGGAATTAATGTATTAATTTATGTGTAATTAATTTCTGTCTGTCAATCTCCCTATTCATTTGAATTGGGCTTCTTTTTATTTTTTTTGCACTGCAAAGTCTGCAAACAGTGCTGCTGTCCATGGTCCTAATTTATTACACACACGACACACCCCTATAGGCTATTAATGATAATTAACCTACCTTAATGCAGCAATATGCAACGTTTTGTCTTGGCATCATAGGCATCAATAATATCTTCTGCTTGCAGCTTGGCTGTGAGGTCACGTTCAATGTGAAGCAGACTGAGATTAGATGGTCTGTCCTGGAGCATTGTCGTCCTTAGCCAGTTCTTGATGCACCTCATAGCAGAAAAAGACCGCTCACATGTTGCTGTGCCGACTGGCAATGACAGAGCCAAACGAAAAAGTTTCTCGTAATTAGGGTAAGACACAAGTTCCCTTCTGATATTTTCAGTGGATCCGTTTTCGGTTTGTGTTGACACTTGTCATTTCAGTCAGTGAGAGTTTGGGGTTGATGTTGAGTAAGTTTGCACACTGGCTGATCAGGCTCTCTGCGCCTTTTGTAGTCACATTTTATCACAGCATCAACACTTTTAGAAATGGCCAATGAAAATCTTTCTCTGCACTCGCCCAGAAGTGTGTCCAAAACAGGATAGAACAGCCGACTGGCCCATTTCTCTTTCATGGTGATTTAGGTGGTTGCTGCTGTGGTGCTTTCCATTTGGTACTCTCTCTGGCCAAGAGTGCTGGTGACAACCATACAGTCAAGGGCAGCTGCCAGCTGGCTGTTTAACAGGGCGCTTGCGTGCACGTCTCCTCTGATCCTCGTCGGTGACTCGGTGCCCTCGTTCTCAGCCTCCATAGAAACGCCAACTGACTCGCCCAATGTTTTCATTTCGCTCCAGATGTCATCACACTTTTCACTGTTGGTCTTCATGTTTTCATCATAGTTCCCAGGGTACCTGCAGCCATATCCAATGTTGTGTCTTTCTTTTGAAGTGCAGTGTGTGCGACATGGACTGTGCTGAGCAAATGATAAAAAATAATCAAGACTGACGCAAAACAGCTGACCAGATGCTTCCACAAACCTACGATAAGGAGGCACGGACAGTTCAGACAAAGTGGATGTCAGGGCTGTGATGGCATCTTTTACAGCTGACACGTTGCTCCATCTGCAAGCCCATCTCGTGTCGCTCAGTGCTGTAAGATCTGCGGTGACACCAAGCTCTTTCTGAGCCTGCTTGTAAGCGTGGTGTGTGCCTGGCTGTGCAAAGAAGGTGTACAGACTTTCAAGGGTGCAGAAAAATCCCATTGCTGTGTGCTTGACTTGACAGGCATCAACCAAAACCAGGTTTAATTTGTGGGCCATGCAGTGGATGTAGATAGCAGACGGGTGATCCTTGCGCAGTTTCTTCTGAACACCATTAACATGACCAGACATCACTGCTGCCCCGTCATAACACTGTGCGACAATGGGTAAACTGTACAGCCCTGTTTATAGGAACGAGCTTCATCCACGAGAATGGTGTAAAATTAATTTCCTCAACACTGCGAATGATTTGGCTTTTGACAGTTTTAGCTGCGATTTCCATCATCTCATTTTGAGCATCATGGCTGGTGAGGTTGAATGAGCTATTCAGCCGAGCGCAAAACGCATCGTCATTTGTTGAAAACCATTTGCAAAGCTCTAAAGTTCCCACGGTTTACTGAACTTTGTGTCTCATCATGCCCTCGAAGAGCAAGCCCTTGTTTGCCAAGATAGAGCTACATTTCAACAATTGTGCTGGCATATTCCCTGTTGCACTTAACAGTTTCCCTGTGCGAGTTGCTTAACTGTGCAGCAACAGAACCTGTGGCTTTGGATTTTAAATATGATTGCCATTGATCCATACACTGCCACATTCAGTGTGTTTCTGTAACTTGCCCGAAATGTTTTTCCAATCGCACACACCATTGTTCACAAAAGCAGTATCGTTATATCCACTGGTGGACTGGAAATACCTGTACCTTTTAAAATAGTCTGCAGAAAATGAATGTCTTTGTTTCCCGAACAATGATTTTGTGTATTCAGGCAGGACTGGCTGAGATGGGCCACTGTCTTTGTCTCCCAATGCCAAGTCAGTGTGCTGGCCCGACCCGCCTCTGGCTCTGTGGTGATTACCGCCCTCGGCGCTACCCGCGGCAGTGCCTTCCCCGCCTCCCCACTCATTGCTTCTCACAAGCGGGCGCCTTGGACAGGTAGACTGCCCTGCCACTGGCTGGCTGTCAAGCGGATGTTAACAGACGTCCCAAGTAGCCAATCACACACTGAAGCATGACGCTTTGCGCCCAGATCAGAATGTGATTGGCCACTTGGGATTTCACCTCGGCTCACGCTTAGCGTCCCTGATCGTCAGGGACAACAGGGGGCTGTAATATAATGTTGCACGCTGATTGCGCACATAATTATATAGATTTTGAAAAATACCCAGCATAATTTTTGGGAAGGCTAAGCCTTGCCTAGCCTTACATACGCCTATGTACAAGTTGGTTGCTAGTGAGATCGGCACATTTTTCCTTCACATGTCACGCGAGTGTGAGAAGTACAGATTGTTCATGTGTTTTGGAAGATTGATTCGTTTCTCTAATGGCAAACATTAAGAAGATGTGGTTCTGTCTTCTTCAAGCATTCACAAGGAAGATTATTTATGACATCAATTAGTGAGCAGGCAATTTTGATTGGACCGAGGGAAACAAAAAGGCTATCTCATTTCTGCATTGTCTTGACTAATAGGTATTTGTATACATTTCTGCCATTTGAAAATAGCAGATCTACAAGTGCACAATGTGTCTTGATGCGACATATTGTGAGCTTGTAGATCTGCTATTTGGAAGAAAAAAAATGACATTTGAAAACTTGAAATGGGACATTCTGCATGATGAGTACTTTTACTTTTGGTAATTTAAGTACATTTATACACCAATACTTTTGTACTTTTACGCAAATACATTTTGAATTCCGGACATTTACTTGTAACAGTATTTCTACATTGCAGTATTGATACTTTTACTTTTACTGCCATGCCTACAGTACAGCGCTCCCACTAAATACTGGCCTACATTTTACTAGATTAACTCATCTAGATCTTCATTATTAAAAAAATAGTAAAGTATTAAAGATATACTTTATTTCTGTACGAAGTTAATTAAATGCTCCAAAATATATTCTGTACCCCAAGCCATTCATCCCTCAAAAAAGATCTAAGTAATTTCCTTAATAATAGTTAGGATCAGCAGCATGGCCCCCGTGGGAAAGGGACCGACAAACTGTATGAGGGAACATCAATGGAAAGAAATCATGTTGAATAGTAAAAGGATATGTAACAATTACATATTTTGGCGTTTTCGGTTTTCGCGAAACTCTGCAACATGGTAGAGGGCCATGCCAAACGGTGACGATGCGAAGCCCATGACCATTGGGTGGCGCTATAGCACTTAATTGAAAATGCAAACTTTGAACGTGCATAGCTCATGAACCGTTTGACCGCCGGCAATGAAACTTTGATAGACAAATGTGTCTCCACATGCCAAACAAATATAATAACTTTTGACCTCTGACCTTTAGATCACCCGCCATTTTGAATTATATGAAAAACTGTTAAAATCTTTACACCCAAGATCTTTACTCAAAATGCACGGAAATGTCTACACGTGAACTTTGGACCTATATACGGACAAAAGAATCTGTGAAATAGACACTCGTGCTTTCCAAGGTGTGATTTGGGCTGGGAGGAGGAGTAGGACTAAGGCCCTATACGTCCTCTCTGGAGGGGGTTACTACCTGAGTGGGGAGTGTAGGCTGGGAGGAGGAGGAGTAGGACTAGTGGGGAGTGTTGGCTGATGAATGAATATCAACATCCTAATACATCCTGATAGAGCACCGAAGTCCTGACGTCACTGTCTGTAGAGGGCGTCAGTCCCCAGGTTCATGTATTTTATATTTGCATTGAAATCCCCATAGGGGGATTTTAGATCTCTTCATATAAGAACTGCGTTTGAAAAATAAACCGATCATCCCGGCCTTTTCACTCATATGGATATGAAGCATCAACTGAAGGTGGCAATGTACAAATATACCCAAAGAGTAACAAAATAAGCATTAGAAATGAGTCAAACAACCCAGAGACTACATTTCCGGGTAGGCGGGTGGCTGCATCTGCCCGTCGCACAACAGAAACTGAATGTTAATTATGTTTATTTAAATTGTATTGATATTTAATGTTTCGTGGTTAGTATGAGTCAAGTCACCACCAGCTGAGCTTACGTCAATGAGGAATCTCAGGAACGCAATGTATTGACAGCTGGGCGTGACGTATATTAGCAGCAACATTGCCTTCATACTACGTATGTAGTTTCAAGGCTTTTGCGGCCACATTAATTCAATTTTCTCCAGAAACTGGCTGTATCAAATATTAATGGACATCATTAACGACACACAGCCACCCCCCTGACAGAAAGGCAGAGATGATCGGTTTATTTTTCAAACACAGTTCTTATGAAGCGATCTAAAATACCCTTAAGGGGATTTCAATGCGACTAAAAAAATACATGAACCTGTGTACTGGCGCCCTCTACTGAAAGTGACGTCAGACTTCGGTGCTCTATACTGGGGGGGTCAAATTATGACAGACAATTCCTGCTGTCAAAATATGACCCCCCAGTCAAAAAACACTTTGTTTGAAATAGACACTCATGCTTTCCAAGGTCTGATTTGGGCTGGGGGGGGGGGGGGGGGGGGGGGGATGACGACGACTGAAGGACTTCAGTGCAATGTGCTTATGTAACACTAGAATTTCGCCCCCCTTCGGGGGGCTCAATCCTAGTGTCGTTGCAGCGCAATATGGGAAGAAGGAAATTGCGGGAATTGACTCCAATTCATGTTTCAGCTGTGGTTTTAAACTCAGTAGTGTGCCCTGCACACAGCGCACACTCGCAATTGCAGCTGGAGGGCGACGCGACACACACACACACACACACACACACACACACACACACACACACAGCGATGTGTGGATAAATCACTGAGATTTGGGAAATGTGTTCAGAAGTACAACGATTAAGCACGCACAGGCAAATGTCAGAAGCATCTGTTTCGGTTTCCAAACAGGAAGTTGTAAATGTGCTTATTAGACGGAGGCAGCGTGATGCTGGCATCTATTGTGATGCCAGCATCACCACATTTCACATAGAAATATAAGCACCCATTTACTCGCTTAGCGGAGACTGTGGGGTGGTAGAGGACATCTCCCCGGACGCGTGGGTATGTCCAGATAGTTGCCTCGCGGAGGCCTCTTTGTCCAGTGTCCATTCTGGGTCTGGAAACGGCACTTTTTTGAGTGTTGACCCCAATAGAAGGTCTGCTGCTCTGAATTTTACACCTCTCCCGCTTAGCGGAGACTGTGGGGTGGTAGAGGACATCTCCCCGGACGCGTGGGTATGTCCAGATAGTTGCCTCGCGGAGCCGTCTTTTGTCCAGTGTCCAGTCTGGGTCCGGAAACGGTAATTTCTTTTGCATTGACCCCAGTAGAAGCTCTGCTGCTCTGAATTTTACACCTCTCTCGCTTAGCGGAGACTGTGGGGTGGTAGAGGACATCTCCCCGGACGCGTGGGTAGGTCCAGATAGTTGCCTCGCGGAGGCCTCTTTGTCCAGTGTCCATTCTGGGTCTGGAAACGGCACTTTTTTGAGTGTTGACCCCAATAGAAGGTCTGCTGCTCTGAATTTTACACCTCTCCCGCTTAGTGGAGACTGTGGGGTGGTAGAGGACATCTCCCCGGACGCGTGGGTATGTCCAGATAGTTGCCTCGCGGAGGCCTCTTTGTCCAGTGTCCATTCTGGGTCCGGAAACGGTAATTTTTTTTGCATTGACCCCAGTAGAAGCTCTGCTGCTGTGAATTTTACACCTCTCCCGCTTAGCGGAGACTGTGGGGTGGTAGAGGACATCTTCCCAAACGCGTGGGTATGTCCAGATAGTTGCCTGGCGGAGCCGTCTTTTGTCCAGTGTCCACTTTATAAAGTCCATGCACTCCAGTGAATAGCATTTATCCATTTAGATAACTTTTTTATGTTATTTAATTACTTATTTTTACACAGAAACATAATGTGTGTCTTTACAATAACTGTAATGTAATAATAATACTAATAATGTAATGTAAAAATTATTTAATTAACGAATTAAATAACCTTATTTTATTCTGAAAGCAACCGGATGTCTTAAATCTGCTAGCTCTCAGACCGGAAGTTCTAAATTTGCTCATGAGACGGAGCCTTAGACGGAGCCAACTCGCAGGCAGTGCGAGAGGCTGGTTACAGGAATCTATAGGTCACCCGTTTTGGTGTGACACACACGGCTTCCACATTTAGCTTGATACTGGGTGAAAGTGTCCTTCCAAAAATTATTATTTCGCTCGAAATTCTTATTCACAATGACATCGAGTTGAGGTGTTTGTGTTTTAGGGTAATTGTTGCATAAGCGCTATTTCGCACTATTTCTCCCTCCCCTCCCCTCTGTCTGAAGCAGCTAGCATGGAAGCTATATGGATTATGGAAGCTTTCCCTCCGATTGCACACAGCCATGCCGTTATCCACGCGTCCATCCGATTGCTTTTAATGTAAATGTCCCATCCACTGAGCAAAAGCGATATAAGCGCCTTATTCATTCATTCGATTCATTTGGGTGTGGGGCTGTGCAGTGCTGTGGGCAGCCTTTCTGACGGAGGCTCGGAGCTGCTGCTGCTGACGCTGTTCGAGTCGCATGGAGCAGTATAGAGTAGGCGTGGCGCAGCATTAGAAGGGCGCAGCAAATGCACGACATTGAGGGGTAGAAACCATCCCGGTCGCGTGGTTCATCTAACGCGTGTGTCACTGTGAAGGACTGGCCCCATTAAGTGAACGTAGTTGGCGTGTGTGTGTGTGTGTGTGTGTGTGTGTGTGTGTGTGTGTGTGTGTGTGTGTGTGTGTGTGTGTGTGTGTGTGTGTGTGTGTGTGTGTGTGTGTGCAGGCGTGTGTAGTCGGCGGTGGGCTGGCAGGCGAAAATAGCAAAAGCTATACGTGTAACGTAAATATTTCGGCACAATCCAAGTAGTGACAATGAACAATGTTGATTTAACTAAGGGATTCGCTGAGTGTTTTATTTTGTAAATACAGGGATTTAGAAGGGATAAGCACTAATTTCTCCCCTTCCTTCTTTCTGTTATCCTGCGAGGGCCCTAAAAAGCAAGATGGCTGATTGTGAGACTGAAGAGTAGTGTGGGGGCGGGCCTGGTGGGCCTATGAGAACACAGAGCAGTGTTGCCAGGTTTGCGAAATGTAAGCGAGTTGTAGTGTGTGTAAATAGCGTGGTTGTGGCCTTGTTTCTGCCCCTGTTGGGGCAACAGAACATGTAGACCAGTTTCTGTCCACCGCTTTTGGCCACGTGACCAACTTGACAAATGTTAAAATAGATATTATGAAAGCACAGTGCAAGCAATGAGTGCATTCGCCATGTATCTGAAGTTAGCCTGATCTAACCACTCTTAGATTTTCTCCAGTTTATCCCTGAGTTTAAGTTTACCCTATTGTTTTAGGACTTTTGGATTATTTAACTTTATTGGGTTTTGTTTAGGGTTAATTCACCCCATGGCTCCTCAATAAACCAGTGGCAGGTTTTATGACTAGCTCGTGGCTTCCTGTGAGGTTTAGGTTTAGTGTTGGGATTTAGGTTTGTGTATTTGGTCTATTCTTTAAAACTAGATTTTGTTTGTTTTGTTATTTGAGTTTTTACGGTTTCCCTTTAAGAAAGAAAAGCCCCCAGGCTCTTCTAATTAACATTTATATTTCAAGGTGTCCCTGTCATGTGTTTCTCTTGTTTCCTGGGCCCGGTGTCTAATTGCTTTGTGTCCCCTGTTGGCTTGGTGTGGAATGTGCTGATGTGTCCCCTATTCAAAGTCTGATTTCCATTGATTGTTGGTTGTGTTTTAGTATCTATGTGGCTGTGGAGTTTTGGTAGAAAACAACTTGTCTAATATTTTGGCATGTTTAAACCTCCAGGAAATCCGTGTTGAGGTTCTTGATCCACTGTTTATATGTGAGTCACATATTTTATTTTGTTACTTTGCCTTAATACCTACCCCGCTGGTCGTCATGAGACACACACACACACACACACACACACACACACACACACACACACACACACACACACACACACACACACATTCCATAACAAACATGAAGGGAGATGATAGCTGACAAGGTTCAGAGCGTTGACGACGTGTATCTCACTCTATCGCCTGTAGTCAATTAGACATTGTTAAGCTTCAAACGTGTTTAACAAACTACACTACAACTACAACAGAAAGTAACATTTTGAATCTCTATACAGAGCTTAAAATTAACTGATACAACTCATGAGGTATTTGTTTTTTCCTTAGACAATTTAATGCAGACATAGGCCTGTAATTCTGCATGTCTGAATGGGACAATCTTATTTCTGTGTTGTTCAATATATTACTTTAGCACACAATATAGGCTTTTCTAAACCAAGCCCTCATTCAAAAGTTATTTAGGCTGTCATTGTATTTTCTGTGAATTAACTCACAGTTTAACCCAGTGATCCTCAGCCATTTTAATTTCAAGGACCCCCAAATTAAATGTATCTGAATTAGTGAATTAGCCTAGGGTGACGGGGTCCTAGGCCATTTCATCTGGACCCCAATACATGTTACATACATGTTTACAATATTTTACAGTAGCTACTTATATTTTGTTATTTAACTGTAACACCCAGCGTTGCAACACTTTAACATATTTTAATTATTATTTATTTATTTTCACCTAAACGTCATCATTGATGTTCATTGCAATGCCATTGGTCCTGAATCTGATATTTGCATATAAATACCCCCCACAGAGGCTGAAATTCACACAAATAAAGAATTTAAAATTGTTCAAAATTGTTAACCTATGACCTTTGAACTTTAACCCTAATAAAAGTAAGTAAAATAACTAATATATGTTTTTTTTGTGATCATTAGAATGTCTAGAACATGTTTTATTCATTATTGTGAAAGATTTCCCCCAATTTTTATTTTAATATAATACTATAAATGTGCATAAAATTTGCAAGAAAAAAAATATATATTTTTTTACATTTCCTCTGATAAGTCCTAGTAGTAGTAGTAGTAGTAAGGAATCCGGGTTTTACAGGGTTAAAGCTGTGATTATTTATTTAAGAAGCACTGTTCTGAACCAATGTTCGCCTTGAAAAGAAAAGAAAAAATCATCCTTAACATTAAGCTAAAATAATTATGACCGGGGACTTACAATCATTGTTTTAATTGATGGCCTTCATGCCCTGGCACTCGGCCTTGTGCCCTCAAAAAGTTGACCACATTAAAGGCCAAGTGGCCTTGCCCCTACTAAATTCCAGGCCTGGTGAGGACCTATTATATGAAGATGGGTTGAAAAGTGGTGAAGTGGTCCTTTTAATGCTTTAATAATATTTCCTTGGAGTGGTTGCACCACTCAAAAACACAGATGTATTAGAAAGGGGGACAGAGTGGCATTCCAATGCACTTCCATTTCGACTCCGTGGCTTCCGATAGTTGGGGACAGGGTTAGTAATGCAGCACGTCGGAATGTCGGTTCGTCAGAATAGCAGGCTTCAGAATGCCGTTGTGTAACCCTTAGAAAGGATCTCAGCACTTTATATTTATTAATTATTCATAGCTTTATGTTGTTTTTTCACTGTCTTGTCCTGTTTTGCACTTGTTGTAACTGCACTCTGCTGTCCACCAAACCAAATTCCTAACATGTTTGCAATAAAAGCTTCTGATTCTGATTCTGAACCTTTAAATTAATTGCGTTTGTAGGACCTGCATAGTTGAGGTATAAACACCCGTTGTCCACGTTATCAGACAATGAAAAGTCTACTGCGAAGCTGACATATGTGGATAGGAACTCACACACGGCTGAATCATTTTAGAATTCCATCATTGTCATTGTCAAGCTGTGGCCAAGACTGAGGGGAATGAATCTTGAAGGCTAATTTATACTCGTTCCAACAAGTGTCCGTTTTTCAACACTTGGCAATGCATCAATTTTGTCAAGTGGAAACTTGTGAGAATCAGAGAATCAGCTTTATTGTCAAGTAAATTTTATTTATTTAGCACATTTAAAAACGACAGCAGTTGACCCGAAGTGATTTCCAGAGAACCGCTAGACCATAGTCTATCCACAGTGCAATAGTAGAACATGTAATACAATCATAAACACAGACCAAGCAAACAAAATAACAACAAAAACAATGAATAACAATAAACAATAACTTCACACTGTATTAAAAGTCAGACTAAAAAGGTGTGTTCAAGTTGGATTTAAAAATATCCAGGGTGGGGCTAGCCTTGATGTGGAGTGGAAGATCGTCACATCACTGTTTTTGAAGTAAATAAACTAAAGAGAACTGTTTTTCTCTCCCTATAGCACACAAACAAGCATGAGACTTGACTTAAAGTCATTAAGTTTTATTCTAGAAAGAGAAGATATATAGACATCCTGAGTCAGACGGGCAGCGACTGACAGGAACCACTGACCTCTTGATTTAGTATTAATATCACTATAGTCCAAGATGAAATACATTTAAAACAATTGACAATTTAGAATAAATAATAGAATAATTATACTGTATAACATATTTTAATTCAGTTTATATACCTTTTTTTTCATCACATATCAATGATTTATTTTTCTTTGAAAAACTAAAAAGAGATCCAGAATATTTCTAAATTGATAAAACTGTATAAAACTTGAACCATACTTAATAATACTAGGTGTTTACATGCATAAAGTAGGTAGGTAGCAAATAGTTACACCTAATAATTAGACATTTCAAACGTTCCTTCACAGAGATACTGAGATTTCACAGTTTACAGCGGTCGAAAGTACTTGCGCGCTCTGCTTGCGCACTAGTTGGCCATTTATGGCCTACTAGTGTGCAACAAGCAAGTATGCACTCGACAGAGTGCAGTTCTAGTTTGTGCTATTATTAATGAATTGTGGTTCCATAATACACCACACTGCTAAACTAGATAAAGTGCACCTCGGGGCACAGGTCTCCACCAGGGCAGGTCAGGTTGGTGCTATAATAAGCCAATGTGAAAAGGGTGCCATTTCTTCTTACGCCTTGGATGACAATTGGATGATTTGAGGCATTTTGTTCCAAAAATGTGTTTTGCTAAAACTCACCTGTTGGTGACAGGCCAAATGTGAAAAGGGTGGGATATATTCCTCAGCCTATAGGAAAGTCCGTAAAAGATTTCACGTAAATTGCACGCTGCGTTCATGATTTGAGGCATTTTATTCCAAAAATGTGTTTTGCAAAAATGCACCTGTTTGTGGCACTATAACAAAAGGGTGGAATATATTCCTCAGCCTAGTAGGAAAGTCTGTGAAAGATTTCAAGTAAATTGCACGCTGCGTTCATGTTTTGAGGCTTTTTGTTCAAAACGGGCCAATCCTGCTAACTTTGAAAGCACATGACCATAGAGATAGTGTGTAACGATGTTACATGGTGTGTGTGTGTGTGTGTGTGTGTGTGTGTGTGTGTGTGTGTGTGTGTGTGTGTGTGTGTGTGTGCAAAATTTGGCATTGACCGGGTTAACAAACGGAAGGAGTGCAAAACATATTCTCTCCCCATGCCATCGGCCTGGTGGAGACAAAAAGTGGGTGATATATACAGGTATATCACCTTGTTGGTCGACCTTGTTGGTACTAGTTGACTAGTTTTGAAAAGGCAGAAAAGGCACATTCTCAACCCAGTGTTTTTTTATTTGTCAATTCAGTGGCTCAACTTGGAGCATGTTCTAAAAAAACATTCACTGAGTTGATTGTTTGGAGGAGGATTTTTCTGTTTGGACTTGACCTAGTGGATCTCACAGGTAACCAAGAACAAATATGCACATATATTATATGTTATGCCTTATTGAGTCCTTTGTGACACCCACCTATGGCTACACAAAAAAAAGGAGAGGCTAAGTTCCACTCTGGTAGGTACACGCCTGCTTGGCACCCCAAATAAGCTACTGAGGAAACCGTTACAATTGCATTCACTGATGCTTTTGAGAGTTTTACTGGCATTATCAGTCGGTCAGCTTGACATTTTAAACTTTGTAGAGCAGTTTTGACAATTAAAGTTACCAGACCTAATTCAAGTTTTGCCCATTCTGGGTTGAGCATCAGGCTAATCTACATGAACTTCTCAGTACAATCTGTGTCTCTAGCCTCTACAAAGAGGGATAAGAAAGAAATACTAACTGCAGTAAAAACTAAACTGAAAAACATGATTACATTTAGTAGGTCTAATAAAGGAAAGTAAGTATCCTGTCCAAAGTAAACAAGCAATTGATATATCTGATTTACAGGACCACAGAGTTGTGCAAAGATTGTTTTGTGACATGCATTTTCATGTGAAACTTGATCAAATATCCTGGCCTGTACAGTATGTGATTAACCAGCATACTGTAATTGCTTGCAAATTGTCAGGTTAGTGGCTCTAGCACCCGTAGATCTTCATCATTCGCAACACACAGGCAGTGATTATTCTGTTGGAATTGGTTATCTATTAATATATTGTATTGGTTAAAGAATGAAGAATTGACATTGTCTTCAGCTTTTGGCTAAACAGAAGTATGAGTTTTCTCATGTGAAAGACTTGCAAACTCATTGCAGCATCTCATATAGTGAATATTAACAATTTAGTTGAAGCTAACGACACCTGCGCTCCTCCAAACAATCACAGCCTGAAATACTCGACATTTAAAAAATGTCTTTTTAAAATGTATGTCAAGAACCCCAAAAATGATATGTATTTGGCCGCTGACCCTCATCTGAAAAGATGTTGTTCCAGGGACCCTCCAGAAGCAAAGATTTGAGTTAAAAACTGAAACTCTGAAAGAATATATATTCAAAGATTTGAGGCACATTTTCACGATTAAAAAAAAATAGCAGACCTACAAGTTCATAGCGCGGAACCGAGTGCCGCACTATGAGCTTGTAGATCCGCTATTTTTCAATAGCTAAAGTATAACCTTTCCTTCTTCAGTGATCCTAGACCGGTTCACCCGTTCACTTCCTTGTTTTCGGGCCGACAAAAGTTGCTCATAATTCTACATCTACGGCGCTCTCCATGGTTTTGATCACAACGCCGATGTTTCTGTGGTCATTTCTGACTTCAGAAAGCACCTCATTTGGAATATTAACGCTTCTAGAATCTAGAGACATAAGACGAGGTAGCGTGAAAGAGAAATTTATGTCTCCCGGTTTTTTGGAGGGGGGCTTTATTATGAAAAATTCCCTGGCAAAAGAAGTGTTAATAATAGTGCTATTCACTGCAGCTTGCACAGGACAAAAAGCTGTTTTGCTTATTTTGTACATATTCCTGCAGTACTGTGCTGTTCTGTGGTTCCGTGGAGTGAAGATGGACACTTATCCATGAGAAAAGACAGCTGCTCAAGTCTATTCAAAAAGCATCTCCTCTCCTGTATGTGTTCCGTTTTCACTGCAAACTGCATTTATTTTTCAAAGACCTTTCAAGGCTGGGGCCTTTGCAAACGTCCTCATACATACAGACATAGACTTCACTGATATTGGCTACATATTTTATTTATTTATTGACATTTTGACTCCCTTGGATGTCAATTACGTACTGTATGTCTTCACGGTAGCCTATGAGGAGCCTGTTGGAGGCTTTGTTGTCCCAACACACGTGTGAATGCTTTCAGTCTATTTTAGCGTTGGAACGACGCGTTGTATTGTGTTGTACTTGAAATGTACTGTAATTCTGCAAACTGTTAATCAATCAATCAATGGGTAAGCCTGTGATGTCACTGACATGTGAGTGCCGTGGGTAGAACGGCGGGTTAGGCATTGACTTTGGGTTCCTTAACCGTGTGTGTGCCGTAACTTTAGCTTTGTATAGATAGATAGATTAGGCCTTCTCTTCACTTCCTTCACAGGTGTTACCAATGATACTACACAATGAAGGCTCTGTTCCATTCTGGTCAAACAGAGTCAGGGTGCTGCTATTGTGCATGCTAGCTCACTGGAAACACGGCCACGTGCGTGCGTGCGTGCGCGTGTGTGTGTGTGTGTGTGTGTGTGAATTAATAATGCAAAAAAAAGCCACGGTATTTCTTGAAGAATGGCAGGTGACCCATCTCACCGCTGACCACTTTCAAGATTTCCAAGTAGGCCTTGATCCAGGAAAAAAGCTATAGCCTATTAGCCTATTTATTTTTGTATTCATAATTTGCACATTTGTCTTGATTTTGATTTCTAAAGAACACAACTTTGTTTCTGCCATTTAAAATAAGCATTTTGTGGAAAATGTGCATGCAGATATTATACCGTGCACTGGTAATCAGGTTTAAAAAAAATATCTCCTTGAGGAGAGGGCCTCAAACAGGATTGTGCATAGGGCCCACAAAAGACTACAATTAGTCCTACGTTCCAATCCCAAATAAGTCCCAAGTTAACATCTTCGAATTCTCAATTTAATTTCTTGTTCACCTTTCTCATTTTAGTAATGGTCGTTCCTATAGTTACTTTGATTAGATTGACTGCTCTAAAATGAGCTAAAACGTGGCGTGTGATGTGAAGGCAAGATGTCTCGGCGTGCTCATTTTAAATTAAAGGAAATAGCTGACCCAGACAGGGTGCTTGTTGCACTTGCAGCCTGGGTGCACACATCAGGTTGTCAAGCTCTGATAGAGGCAGACAGACATGTCTGGTCATAATATTGAAACCCTTCCCATGCATATGAAGAGAAACAATCTTATCTGTTGCTTAACAGATAATAAGCTGATGAGAAAAAGAGGGAACTGGAATTGGCTATTCTCTTCAGCGGGGCTTAATTTCCCAGTTGGAACACAAGAATCTTCCGATGAAGCCATGATGTCAAAGGTGATAATGATCAAAAGTCCTCCAGTCCAAACACAGGTGCTTTTGATTAAATAACTACTCCGTTTTTAATCTCATTCAAGATTGATTGACTGATTGATTAATTTATTAACAAATTAGAGATTTACAGTACATTTCAAGCACAACTCGGTACAAAACTGTTCACTGTGGACGACACCATAAAGTATTACAATGGTTTATATTATAACAACACCATGTTCAATTCATCATAATGAATAGATGACATCCAGACAGTGTATTACTCGTTTTAAACTAAAATATTATATAGGTTGTGTATAGGTTAGAAATAAATTAAATAATCCCCTGGCTTTGCTGCTGTCTCTCTGTCACTTAGTTAGTTAGTTTACAATTGACACTGCATGTGAGACGGATTACGTCCCATAGCCTGGAGGGATGCGACACTCTGATTGGTTCAGAAACTAAGATTCTGCCATTTGAGGCTGAAACTTCAAAATAAAATGCCCAAATCAACCACAGGGCTCGAAATTTACTTTTTTACTTGGTAGCACTGGTGCTACCATTTTCAGAATGAAGGAGCACCAGGAAAAAATTAGGAGCACCCACCAAAATGTAAAGAGCACCAATATGTAATCGATTTCTTTTACATTCTTTATTGGTATTACACTTGTAGCCACTGGCGGCCTTATATATGTTTCAATCGTTTCAATTGAAACGAGCCTCGAGTCTCCAGGGGCCTCCCTGGAGCAAAATTCACCGATCCGCATGTACACTCAGTTACATTCCATTTGGTTCCTAACTATCATTTAGTTGAGGACCCCCTGTAACTCCCTCAAGGACCCCTAGGACCCCACTTTGGGAACCACTGGCCTACAAGCCAGTTGGTTTGAGAGATGCTATATTTGTATAAGAAGCGCCAATAAACCATTTGAAAATAGAATACGAGGCTATTTAGAATACATTCTAAATACTGCTATAATTTCTGGATTTGTAAATGGCTACAAAACCCTTTGTTTCATGCAGGCCTGCTTTTTATTGAAGTAATAAACAATACATGGTGAACAGTGAACAATAACTAGTGTGTGTGTGTGTGTGTGTGTGTGTGTGTGTGTGTGTGTGTGTGTGTGTGTGTGTGTGTGCGTGTGTGCGTGTGTGTGTGCGTGCGTGGTTTTTAAATGGGTAGCCATGGCCAGCATGGAATTTCATCTCTGTCTTGTTTTCACTTCCGTCCCTCGCTTCCAGATGCAGAGACCAGTTTAGTTTCTGACAAGTTATTTTCATAACATCATTAATTTACACGTCGAACATGTAGGAAAAGGTGTGTGTGTGTTCTCAGCTGACGTGAGAGAGGTCAATCACCTCAGCTGCAGGCCAATCAGCCAATTAATGTCCACGGGAGATTTTGGAGAGGGACAGCAGAACAAGGAGATATTTCTTAAAAAAATAATAACTTGTGACAGGAATGCACTAGAAACTTACTTAAAGTTTATGCTCTACAAGTCGGATTAAATCATCTCGCTGGACGGAACCGGCCCGCGAGCGTTTTGGTCGCAATAGTTTTGGTCGCTCTGTAGCAATGATTTGCAGTGGCACTGGTGCTCCTAATTCTATTTTTCGATCGCACAGATTACAATTCAGGTGCATTTGTAACTAAAACGGTCGCAATTTCGAGCCCTGAACCACCGATTCCAGCTCCCTCATTTTTCATCAGCGTATTGTCTGTCAAAGCAATAGACACCATTGTTACTGTTCATACCCTTGGTTTCATACATGGCTGTATAACAATGTCCCTCAAAATAGTGGGATCTACAAACTCGTTCTGCAACATGACCCCCAAATTACAAGGGTCTTAGGGCCCTATTTTTGCCATTGCCTCACCCATTGGCATTACCCGCTGCCCTGGCAGGGCAGCTTGCACTGTCCCTAAACGGTATCTTAGGGCAACACTACCCGCTGTTCTTTATGCTGACTCCGTTATTTGCACCTGAAGGAGTGCCTGTGGGCATGTTGATTACGCTTTCCCTAAAACTGCTATCTTGCCCGCGCACACGTTTGGGAAAGGGCATAGCGGATTCTAAAACCACCCGCTATATGCCCGATTAGTTTGGTAGAGTGCTGTGAGCTTGTAGGTCTGCTATTTTTGCAGCGTGGGCCGCGCTGAGACGTTGAGGGGCGATTACGTAAGCATAGTTTCACGGGTGTGGTCCCGTGCACACGCCCATAGCTGACTAGACCTGGATTGTGGTGAGCTTTTATTTTTTATGCTACGCGTCTGGAGCAGACCTGTGGTTGATCCAGACCCTCATGAGCCGACCTGGGGCAGACCTGTATACGTATATATATATATATATATATATATATATATATATATATATATATATATATATATGTGTGTATAGATGTTATAAAATGGCAGATCTACAAGCTCGTATGAGCTTGTAGATCTGATATTTTTCAATAGCTAAAATACAACAATGCTTAAAACACCAAAAGGGTGTCCAGAATTGTGTATTTGTGTTGGTGTTTTCTCTTGTGAAACTATTCATAGCTGTGTTACAGTAGATGTCTCTTTCAATTTGCCAGCAATGATGCGCAAGACAGTGGCTGGTTGGTTTACAATATAATAAGCTTAAGACTAGCAAAGGGGCACGGCGGCACAGTTGGTATAGTGCTGTCGCCTCACAGCTAGAAGGTCCTGGGTTCGATTCCCGCTCGGGGCGCTGTGGGTGCTGGCGGCGTGTTTCCTCCTCCGCGTCATCAGTGCCCATACCCGAAGGTGGGGTTGGCGAAAGGGCCTTTCTGTGTGGAGTTTGCATGTTCTCCCCATGTCCCCTAGGGTAGATACCCTCACAAAAACATGCAGTAATCCTGGTCTCTAAACTGCCTCCCCCTGGCCAGCCGGGGCGCCTGATGGAGGGGAAAGGAACTGGTTGGAATAACGTGTTCCTTCCACGCGCTACGTCCAACCAGGGAAACTCCCCCCTGTCAGGTGTAAAGGAGCAACTTGGACACTCAATCATGAAGGAAGCATGAGTTAAGTCTGTTGCTCTCCCCAGGTTGGCGGAGGGTGTGTAGAGCCCAGGATCACATTAGATGATTGACACAGGGGTGAAAAATGGGTTACAAAATCGTGGGATAAAAGAATATATTTAAAAAAGACTAGCAATCCTCACCCATGAGTTCATATTAAGATATTCACTGAAAAAAATAATGTATACGATTTTGTCTTGGGTTTTGTTTTAGCCTAAAGGAAACAACATGCATCCAGAACTGGCTTGTTAGGGGCTTTGATTGAACTACTATATAGATAGTTCCATGAAAAGAGCTGAAACGTGTGAGTTGAGAGAGAGTTATTGTTAGTCAGGGCTCATTAAAGGTGAAAACATATTTAGCTACACTAATAAGGCATACAGTGGAATGCTCCCTTAAAAAATAATTTGTAATAATAATACGAATCCTTCCTTTTATGCAACTGCAGTGACTGGCCGCACGTCTCTGTATGTCTGTCTGTCATAGTACCAGGACTCAACAGCTGCAATACCACTGGTTGACCTAAAGTGGCACTGTTGAGCAGCCTACAAGGGCTATTCTCAGTTCTCACTGAGCACTATAACTGCAGCCAGCCAGCGGTGTTGTTGAGCAACCTGCACCGCTCAGTTCAACACAGGCGTGATAGGAGGGTACACTCTCAGAGTTAAATTAACTCTGAAGATGTTAGGGTTAAGGCTCATTCATAGTCTGGATTTTCGGTGGTGAGGTGACCACCGAACTACAACATGACGTCACAAGCCGCGGTGAAGAGCAAACCACCGCCCCAGCCCTTCTCTCTGTTTTTACTCACCACCGCTCAACGTTATTTCAGCTCCACTGGTCACCTCACCACCGAAAATGCAGACTATGAATGAGCCGTTAGGGTTATAAACCCCATAAGGGTCCATTTGGTGTTGGACCCCGTGGTGGTCCCCAGACCTGACGTTGAGACCTGACTGGGTGAGACGGGGAACCAAGGGGAGAGAGATGAGAGACAATGAGAGCATATGGTCCGTGTCTACGCGCTAACTGGCTTAGCTGAGCTACCAGACAGACAACCCCCAGTATGCTCCCTTAACCCATTTAGACCTGGGGAGGTGTCTGAGTCACCTCATAGCTTTTAACCCACTCTAGCCGTTATATATGTTGAATAATAGCAGATCTACAAGCTCATGAGTGCCGCGCTATGAGCTTTCAGTTCAGAGAGTTCAGTTCACACGGGTGTGATTTTTAAGGGAAAATGTATGAATATGGATATAAATGAGTAAACAGTTACTATATTGTTACACCCGTAGCATGTTCTCGCTTCAAGTGATGCTAATCATCCATCCAGTCTAGGAAGAATAGTATTTGCAGTATTTTTTTATCCATATGACTTTTTTTCTCCTCCATACGTTTGTTTAGACCTGCTTGGAGTACCTGATGTTTGGGGTTTACATTACATGAAGGAATATAGTGTCCAGTACGATGTCGCAGAAAAGCACAACACATTTTGTTTGGATACTTTACTGGGATTTTCGAAAGCGTTGATTGTCTCTAGTGTTGTGTTGTGTTAAGTGGCCATCTGTTTTCAAAACCCACTTGTTGCTCACATGGCTGTCCGGTTCAAAAACTCAACAGCCTAATGAAACGTGAAGCACAGTGTTGACGCTGGTGGATGATGATGAGGATGATGATGGCTCAACCTGGACCTTCTTTTGTTTTTACAAGTGAGCCACAATCAGTGTTTTTGGCAGCACATTTCTATTTTAGTTTTAGTCATACTGGCTGCCAGTTTGAACTTCATATGATATGACATATACTATGAGAGATTTTAAGAGATGGAGGCGTGAACAATGTCATTTTGCAGTTAGAGCCCAGTAAGATGCGCCATAGACATATATATATATATATATATATATATATATATAAAGGCTAGATGGCCCAAGGTGAAGTCTCTGACGTAGTTCACCCGGCGGCCATCTTGCCTCGGGGCTACAGTACAGTATGTTCAATGGCAGCTCAAACTAAAACAGTCATAACTCGCTCAAATATTGACGGATTTACAAACGGGTTGGTTTAATACAAACGTTCAACGTGGCTATGATTCAGGACGCTTATATGCTTTTATATGACATTTTTATAAATAAATAAAATTAAGAGGATACGTATGCGGATGTCTCTGACGTTTATAACAAACCAAACCGTTTGGAAATCGGTTGAAAATTGAGCAAGTTATGGTTATTTAAAAAGTATATAGAAGGAAGAACTTTATATTTGTGGACAATGAAAATATGTTGGAAATTTTAATGTGTCATTAAAATTTATCTTGATATGGCACACTCATTATCTAGAAAATAAGGTTGCAGTCTCGCAGACCCCTGTTATAGGCGCTTCTTTTGTTTTTTGTCAGTGTAAAAAGGTAGTCGGCAAACATTTATTTCGTCATGGTATTAGTCGACGTACGAAATCAACACTGGTCACAACAAGATGGCCACTACAAACTCAATAATCTGCTCCAGGCTTTGGATTGAGCACCATTTATCGCCGTACAACCCACCCAACCTGCAGCGTTTCTCACTCCGTTTTATCTCTCTTTCCATCTTGCTCTCTCCAGTCCACAAATAGACCAATTTGCTCTCCCAGGAAATACATCAACTCTGAGGAAATAAGTGTGTGATGAGTCAGCCATGCATCAGAATCCTCACGCAGACGACGGGAGTGAGACAGTCACGCCGTTGCCCAACCGGTCCTCGGTTAGATAATGCATTAAGCCACTTAACCACCTTTTGATATTGAAATTGTTAATCTCTGGGACTCCAATCTATACACTATACAATTTATGTCTGAATGACTGTACAAAATGGAACCAAATATAGGGTCCATTTAGTTCCTAACTATCGGCATTCAGACATAAATAGAGAAAATAATTCTCACTTTCTCTGCTCTATCAGGTTCTCAGAACCCTAATCTCCTCAACACGTGGGACTCACTCTTTCCCAGCAGTTTGGCCCAGGTGGGGTTTTCTCTCTATAGGTCGTCCTCAGACGAGCCCTCCATCATTGCTTCATCCCGGTTCTCCATACATCTGCTTTGCGCTCCTGCGTCGTTCCCTCCTCCTCCCCTCTGCTAAACTGTTGTGTAGAGCAGCGTCGTGTGTGTGTGTGTGTGTGTGTGTGTGTGTGTGTGTGTGTGCCTGCCATGTGATGGCGGAGCGAGCAAGCGGTACAGAGAGAGGGAGAGAGATGGTTGCAGAGGGAGGCGGGGTCAATGCTTAAGGACATCACCGCGAGTATGATGACCTCGACTGTTATCACCATTTTGGGTGATAAGTTATCAACTAAAAAGGTGATAACAAGTTATGACGGGGACTGAAGGTAAAGTCACCTTTGGTGCCTCATGACTAAGACAGTTGAGTGAGTCTTGAATCTTGAAATCTGGCCCTCAGTACCGAAAAAAGATGTGCTTTGCAGTCTTATATATAATATACTGAGGGTTTAGATTTTGCTCAATGGTATGTAAAAAGAGCTGCAGACTCATAAGAGCCACCGCTATAGCCTTTAACAGCATGATGCTAATGTTGTTTTAAAAACAGACATAACGATTTTCAATCTAGCTTTCTTATTGTACGGTATGTCATTATGCAAGTAGGTGAACTTAAATAGCCGATCTACAAGCTCCCAGTGTGTCGCATGATGAAACTAAACTTGTAGATGGCCTATTTTTACTATTCGTTGTGTGACAGTGTGTATATAGAAGAAACGAATGGAACTGGACCGTATACTGTAGGGCTGAGCGGTTAAAGCATTTAGATCGTCTATTTGACTATTGCATTTGATCAGTTAGCTAAATTGTGAGGAGTGCAAATTAACCTGAACATTTCGTTGGATTTATCGTCTTCTAGGCTTGTGTTTCAGTAAACAGAATACAAACCAAAATAGATAATTTGAGCCAAATGACTAGCTCATGAGTGCATTAAGATTAGCACCACTATTGCCTCAAGTGCCAGGCAGGCGGGCCGGGCCGCACAGTAAATTACCCAGCAGATTGAGGCAGAGGCAAGCCCCCAGAACCAAGAGGAGGAATTGAAGCCACATCGACATACTGGCCGATCGTGGGTACTGCAGCTGGAGAGACGGCACGATCCAAACTGAGCTGGTATAAACTCGATGGCGGCGGTGCTCGTTCATGCCCCAGCGGCACGTTCATGAATAAACTCTTATGACGTACTGTAAATGGGACCTAAATACGGCCTTATGACGTACTGTAAATGGGACCTAAATACGGCCTTATGACGTACTGTAAATGGGACCTAAATACGGCCTTATGACGTACTGTAAATGGGACCTAAACACGTTCATGAATAAACTCTTATGACGTACTGTAAATGGGACCTAAATACGGCCTTATGACGTACTGTAAATGGGACCTAAACACGTTCATGAATAAACTCTTATGACGTACTGTAAATGGGACCTAAACACGTTCATGAATAAACTCTTATGACGTACTGTAAATGGGACCTAAATACGGCCACGCCCATCACTTTTCCGACCCCGGAAGAACGGGTGAAACGGGAGTATAGCCTACGTATGCGCTGGGTGAGCAACTCCAGAACGCAAATCTGGGGAAAGAATCGAGATAAATGTATTATTTGTAATTCTGTTTTTCATTGAGGCCGTTACAAGACAGTTTCCATCTTGGTTCCCTTTGCAGAAGCTGACAGGTGGCGCATTCAGTGACAGACGTTCTGATGAAAAGTCATGAACGTGTCTTGACAGCAGCAGTCGGTGACCAATCAACATTTCATACATACTGCCCACCTTCCCCAATCAAATCAGTCTAGCTAAAAATGTCCTTGTCTTCCAGTGGTGTAGAGCAGTGTTGGTGATTTGGACTGATTGGCTCTAGGAGCACTTAATTCGTCCTCACTAAGAGTGGTGGAAAGTAACCACTGTACTTAAGTAACATGTTGAGGTCCTTTTACTTTACTGGAGTATTTCCAATTGCCAGTACTTTTACTTCTACTCCACCACATCTTAGAGGCAGATATTGTACTTTTACTCCACTACATTTATTTGAAAACTACTTTACTGGAAGATTTTGATTGTTATTACAAACCACTTAATTTCGGCCATTTCGTAAATACGATAATTATGAATGAAATGCTGCACTGATGTAAATTATGTGTTGGAGACAACTCTTTCTCTATCTCTCTCTCTCTCTCTCTCTCTCTCTCTCTCTCTCTCTCTCTCTCTCTCTCTCTCTACAATTTACAATTTAGGCATTTAGCAGACGCTCTTAATCCAGAGCGACTTACATTAAGCAATAACAAAAAAGCATGGGAATACATCACATAAAGACATTTATCATGAAACATGCGTAAGCTAAGAAAGTAACAGTGGAATATCTGTAATGAAACTATACATATAAGCTATACATCTATACTACTATGCTACACATATGTACTATGACGTGCTATGACTACATACAATGCACTTATGCTGTCTACATAACATGCTATAAGTCTGTATCAAATGCTATCTAAGTCTACAGAATTGCTATCTAAGGGGGTGGGGTAAGTGCTCTCTCTCTCTCTCTCTCGTTTGCTCACTCGCTCTGTTTGGAAAGCCCTGATGGAGCCCTTAACCGGTTGAAACATATTTTTATAGAATAAAACAATATTTGTTTTAACTTGACTAAAGTCTACATTCCTGCTGATCCTAGAGGCGCCTTAAACTTTTAACCCATTTTGGGCGGGAACCCCTTTTTGTGTTTTAAACATTATGTTATAATTTAGCTATTGAAAAACAGCAGACCTACAAGCTCATAGTCTCAAATCGTGAAAATGTGGTCTTCCTATGGTACGGGGATTCCATGTCACAAACATGTTGACTGTGCCCCCTCCTAGAGGGGGACGTCCTGTCTATGTACAGCCTCAGGGCTCCAACTGGGCAGAGGCTGTTCAGTCTCCAAACCCTTCAGAGTTGAAAGGGGGCGGATGAAAGGCCGCCAGGTCAACTGGGGCACAAGGAGCCGGGTTCGGTCTTATGGTCACTCTGGAATTGTCGTCGTTGAACCGCATGCTCTCTGGACTAATGGAGAGGGCATCTTACCCGTTTTCTTTCTGACCTAGAAGAAAGAGCCAATGAGGGCGAGACGTCACTGCGTCACACATACCCCAGGCCTAGGCGTGATGACATCACGAGGCATAAACCCATCTAATATCATTATATGGGAGTTTATAGTTGTTCTGTTGTCTCACGCCTGGAAGGCGTGTTCCCACAGTGAATTACTGAGCGAATTAAACTTAAAATAACTAAGCTATGGTGACCAAGGCTGAATATATTCAGTCAACAAATATAAACTAGACTAAAATGTTAGGAAGGCACTAGTGGACAAGAGATCAAATATAAGTCATTTTACACGTGGTTGCATGCTGAAAGTAGCCGATCTACAAGCTCACGCGTGTAGATCAGCTTGTAGATCGAAGTGTAAAATCAGTAATTACAATGGCATCAAGGCCTGACAAAATACATTTTAGTAGACTAAATCAACTGTCAATTTAGTCGACTAAAATATTATATTTAGTCGGCTAAAACTAGACTAACACTAAAACATTCCAGGTGACTAAAATATGCCAAAATAATGAAGTTTTATTCCAAAGACTGACAAAAACAACACTGATGATGTGGCGAGTAGACACAAATGGTGCCGTCTTACTAAGGACGAATTATATGAAGATCATTTTGAAAAAATCGGTGAAGTTTGAAAATGGTTGAAGTGGAACTTAAATGGCCAATTACACACATTCATTATCTTTAGCTTTGTTTCGTCCCTCCAGCACTGTTCAGTACTGTCAACTCATTAACAAGTACGGTTCTGGAAGAGTGAACAAACTGCTGTTTGGGATTGAAAATAATCTCCTGTGCAGCCATGTCTCTTCTTCAGATCAAAGCCACGCAGAAACAACAGTTGGTAATTATTTTTTGTAGTGCCCATCCTTTGTCTCGCACCCAGTGTGTGTGTGAAGTTCTTCATCAATTGATTTCTTATTCATGTGAATCAATCCATGGCCAGAAAGTACTACTACAGTATGTCTGTCTTTTAGAAGTTCCAAATCAATGCTGGTTTTCCTCTAAGAAAGGCCAAATTATTACAGAATTATTGTCTAGACCTAGTGGACCGGAGGTCTGCGGCGAGACCTTATCGTCCATTCACTGGCTGCACGCACACACACACACACACACACACACACACACACACACACACACACACATAAATCCTGCAGTATGTGATGCATATTTAAAAATCTTGCACGCATGTTTAACACATCGACTGGCATTTACCGCCCCGCTGCCCGCCCCTGGGAGAATTGAATTGGCCATTTGCCAGGAACCCACAACCGCGGCGGAAACAAGGCGCACGGGCCAGCCGAGTAATTGGCAGGGAATGAGTTCAGAGTCACTTTATTTGTCATTTCCCATGTACTTGCATACATAAAGAACATGAAATACCGTTTCCCCTCAGTTAGTGCAATATAAAACGTAGAACCTATTTAAGAAACATAAGCTAAAAACAAAACCTGGACAAACATTTTTTGTGCATTCCAAAGTGCAATTTATAAGATAAAATATAAGAGTTAAGTTAAACGTTTCAACCAGTAGCTGAACTATTTCATCATGATGCACACAAGTTATACCCAATTTAAATTCCACTAACAAATTCATTATAGAAAGATATAAATGTATATATGCTGCTGAACTGTATCCAAACCATTGTTTGCACAACGCAAGAAGCACAGCTGTCCCACCAGTGTTTTCGTCGACTACCTTTTTTCACTGACAGACTACATAAAAATCTAACTAAACTAACTAAAATCCAAGCCAAGCCAAAAACAACATTGTGTCCCACTATTACATACAGTATATATCCCATACAACGTGAAATCCCCCTACTACTGTTGGAGAGACACGCAAGGAAAGATCCCAAGTTTCTTTAGAAATATCCACTATGCGTCAGAGCGTTGATCTGGTTGAGCCGTGTTGATGCGTATGTTTAATTTGTGCAAAGGAGATGGATTTAGCTCAGCGGAGAATGGATGTGAGGAGCTGCCGTTTCCTTATTCTGTGTGATTGTGATAAACAACCGTCTCTGCCTCAGACACTGGCAGCTGGGGAAACAAACTGCAGTCAGCCCCCAGACGGCAAAGTTGATATGTTAATTAGGCTACCAAGCCTACGCTTCAAAGTATGACTAGATTATTTAAATAATTGGCTGTCAAAGTCAATACAAAAGAACAAAGTGCAGCTTTAATTTGTAAGACTGTGACACAACAAAACTGGAACAAAAAAACCCCACCAACAAAATCAATTATTTTTGAGAGGTGCCAATTTACCGCCTCCAGTACGTGACTTTGTCTGTATCTATTGAGAGAGAGTGTGTGTGTGTGTGTGTGTGTGTGTGCAGGGCCGGTTCTAGGCATAGGCGAACTAGGCGGTCACCTAGGGCCTCAACCACTGAGGGGGCCTCGTCACAGGGAGAAGATTTTATTTTTTTCATGTATCCCTTACATGGGCTACTGGCCACATGTGGCCCCCACCTAGCTTCTTAATTTTGATCTCAAAGTGCACCAGATTGAAGCATTTTCATGGCAAATTTACAATTTTTATCCGGCGTGGCAAAGCAGGAGGGGGGGGGGGCTCTGTATAATATGTTGCCTAGGGCCTCAAAAGGCCTAGAACCGGCACTACCGTAGGACCACTACCAGTTGGCCTGTAGTAAGTCTCATGGTCGGGGGGGTAGGACCAAGGGATTTGGGATTTGTTTATAAACATTTTGGTATTTGTTTATAAACATTTGTGATTTGTTTATAAACATTTGTGATTTGTTTATAAACATTTGTGATTTGTTTATAAACATTTTGGGATTTGTTTATAAACATTTGGGATTTGTTTACAAACATTTGGGATTTGTTTATAAACATTTGGGATTTGTAAGTCTCATGGGGGGGGGTAGGACCACTACCAGTTGACCTGCAGTAAGTCTCATGGTCGGGGGGGTAGGACCAAGTCTCATGGGTTTTGGGATTTGTTTATAAACATTTTTGGTATTTGTTTATAAACATTTGGGATTTGTTTATAAACATTTGTGATTTGTTTATAAACATTTTGGGATTTGTTTATAAACATTTGGGATTTGTTTACAAACATTTGGGATTCGTTTATAAACATTTGGGATTTGTAAGTCTCATGTGTAAGTATGTGACCACTACTACTGGCCACATGAGGCCCCCACCTAGCTTCTTAATTTTGATCTCAAAGTGCACCAGATTGAAGCATTTTCATGGCAAATTTACAATTTTTATCCGGCGTGGCAAAGCAGGAGGGGGGGGGGGGGCTCTGTATAATATGTTGCCTAGGGCCTCAAAAGGCCTAGAACCGGCACTGTGTGTGTGTGTGTGTGTGTGTGTGTGTGTGTGTGTGTGTGTGTGTGTGTGTGTGTGTGTGTGTGTGTATGTATGCACTACCCATTGATATTAAAGTTAGTGTAAGTGATTTTCTTTGGTTAAAGGTGATATAGACGAGTTTTAAGCCAACATTTTTGAGTTCTAGGTGTTTATAACTCGGGACGTCGGGGTGTGAGGGTGAGGCGGAGTTTAAGCCAATCACAGTGAGTTTTTAATGCCATATTTAGCCATACGAGCGCAAATATACATTGCGTCCCTCCCAACAGCAAAAACAACCCCATAGCCTGAAGTGACCTGGCTCGGCCAATAGAATGACGGGGGAAGGGGGGTGGAGCCACCATAGCGCCACCATTAGCCTTTTCATGTCACTCACCCCCTAGCAGGTGCCCACGTACCACAAGGGGAACCACTATAGAGTGTTTGTTCAGTAATAGGAATCTCCAGCTTTTTATTAAACAGAAACTGATTTTTTTATCCATGAATTTTATCCATTCAGGATGGAGAACGCAGAAGTGATGACACAAAGAAATGAGCAGACAGAATTGGAACTGCAACACTATAAAAAAAAAAAAAGCTCATAAATAGCTACTCTCTCCCGATTGGGTGAAATTCTGTCACCTACCTGGAACATCAAAAATTCCAGCTGGAGCTGGAATTGTTGATGTTTGTGTATCAGCAATATATATCTCTGCTGTCGGGAGGAAACCCCAAAACTCCAAAATGTTCATTTTTCAGGAAATGATATACAACCTCATCAAAGTTGGTGTTGTAACTTTAAATATTGGTTCCAATGGAGTTAAGAGGTTTTGTCCAAAGCACCTTTTACAAATTTTCCAGTTCGGCAGAATGCACTGGAGTCATGAGAGCTCAGTGACCAGCTCATGAACACTATTTCTGAATCAGAATGACTGAGACCTTTTGTAAATGAATCACTTCTGGAAAACAACAGAAGACAACACATTGTCTGGTGTGTTGCTTTTCGATGTGTACACTGTGTAATTTTTATAGAGGTATGGGCCCTCATTTATCAATTGAGTGTAAAATCTGCCCCAAATTCGAGTGTAGGTTTCGTAGTACACCCACGTCGCCACGGCATTTATAAAGTGATCGCAAACAGCTGATCCTTCCTTAATTTCGTTCCGACGTTAATAAATGTGACGGCTGAAATCTATCTAGCACACCCTATGAAATCAAGCCTCGCCCATAGTTACATGACGGAAAAAGTAAATAAAAACGTTTTCCCCGCTTGCCTTGCCTTGCTGCCCGCCTCAACCCCCGCCTCTCATACACACACACACACACACACACACACACACACACACACACACACACACACACACACACACACACACACACACACACGCACACACACGCAACTTGAAAGCCACTGTCACTGTGTGTTGTTAGTTCTATATACAATTATTAAAGTATTTATTCATTTAATATACAACAAACACAAACAACAACATCAGAGTACGTATTCATGGACAGGCAAGATAGATAAGATAAACAAATAGAAAAAAAAAAATCTAATTAAAATGTGAAAAATAGTTTACATTATTTACACGACCAAACGCAGCATCATCAACCGTATCATAATGTGTAATACAATAAACAATCAAGAGGGCATTGCCTGACCATGGATCACACCAAGGGACCTGCAACATGACTGAGGAACACGTCCCACTTCAGATCATATTTATCTAACTGATTATTCATTTTAAAGGATAACCTCTCCAAAGCAGCCACAATACCGAGCTGAGTGAACCATACATGTGCTGGAGGTAAAACCTCAGACTTCCATTCCTTAACAATGATTTTCCTACCCACCATTAATGCTGTTTGAATCCAGTCAGCTAGAGGTGCAGGGAGGTGTTTTAGTGGCGATGGATCACCCAGAATAAAGAGAGCCGGTGTATAAGGAATATCCTGGTTTGTGATTTGCATTATGTTCTCATGAATAGCACACCATAGCGTCTGTACCCTAGGGCACTCCCACAACACATGAATAAGTGTACCGAGGTCCTCCTCACACCTCTAGCAAACCGGACTATCTCTGAGCTTAGCCTTGAACAATCTTCTCGGAGTCCAGTAGACTCTATTCATTATTTTAAATTGAACTAATCTGGTTCTAAGTTCACGGGACATCTTCTTTGAGTTCCGTAGAATCATCTTCCTGATTCTGTGAAGCATTAATTAAATAACATTGCTCACGTCATTGGAATGAGTTTGGACACGCACAGCCCGTGACAAATGCTGTTTTGCAAATAGCTACATCTCCTCCTCCGCTCCTGTTCTGAAAGCTTCCTTGACTAAAGCAAGGTTAATTAAATAAGGTTAGGAAGCGAAGACCGTACGGTGGACTCCATGTTGCTCCCTGGAAGGAAAGAAACCTGCGCAATTCAGTATTTTAGCCGTGACGTGAAGAGATACTTCCGGGTCCTACTTTTGTGTCGCTTTTGTGTCCCCATAGAGTTATAATGTGAGAGGAAAACAACCACGAAAGTCTCATTTTACCTCTCTCCTCGCAACAACAAAGCTGCTGCTCTCCCAAATCTGGCTGTGACAGGCCTTCTGCCCCACACTGGATACTATCGCCATTTTATTTCATTGTGTCAACTAAATCCTCATTAATGCAAACTAGATTCAACATATTCAAGCCTGCACACATTCTAAATATGCCCCCGAAATATTGTACTGAGCAAATGGACTGTGCACCTTCAATAATAATGTATGTGTACACATACACATACGCATGCACGCACACACACACACACACACACACACACACACACACACACACACACACACACACACACACACACACACACACACACACACACACACACACACACACAACACATATAAGCCTTCAATTCAGAAAAGCAGCTTTTGGTGAAATTGCTGAGATGGAGGGAGATTGTCTTCCCTGTACTGGATGCTGAAAGTCAAGGTCATGCTTGGAAATGTCAAAGGCCTCAAAACCAACCTGGGACAGCTAGGGGCCAGATATGGGCTCTAAACTCTCACACGGGGGGATAGAGAGCTCTGAATAGCACCAACATGTTCTTCTCCAGCCCCCCGGTCTTTAGATGAAAGGCGAGGGATGTGCTGTACTGCAGTTTTAGGAGAACTACAGTGAAGAATCTGTATTTCGTTGCTGTCGGGAGGAAACCTCATAACTCTATTCTACTACTCTTTTGAGGTTTTATAGCATGAATCAGTGTTATTGAACACCCTTGTGTGTGTTTCGAAAATATTGCACCAATGGGAAGTAGTAAAAAGTGCTTTGGACAAAACCTCTTTACTCCATTGGACCCTCAAAATGTCTGCTAAAGCAACTAACTCCACCACCTCTCCCCCTCTCATGGAAGTAATTGACAATATATAAAGTTACAACACCAACTTTGATGAGGCTGTATTGCTTTGTTTTAAAAATATAAGGTTTTCTTAATTTTTTGAAAAATGTGGAGTTATGAGGTTTCCTCCCGACAGCAGAGATTAATAATGTGGTAGTGCTGCTAAACTCGGACCAGGAGCTATAGAAGATAATAGGAGACAGTTATCAGTTCTTCTGATATATTATGTTCTGACCTGGCCTGATCTGATCTGACCTGGCCTAAACTTGTAATATATACAGTGTAATTATTTTCTGAAAAGTTAGATATGGAGTCATAAAATATGACTCCAATTCGTTTCAACAATGCTGAACTTAACGTGTAAAGCTAAACCAGAAACAGGACAGTCACTGTCCGGTGGGGTAGGGTAAAGTTTGGGGATAAAGTTTGAGCGCTTCTGTCTTCTCTGACACTGGCAGCAGTTCAACTTCAGCCAGTCAATTAGTGGGACGCCACTGAGAGCGCAGAGAACACCCATCAAAGGTACACACAGCTGCAGATAGGTTAATTAACCCATTTTGGGCGGGAATCCCTTTCGTGTTTTAAGCATTATGTTATACTTTAGCTATTGAAAGATAGCATATCTACAAGCTCACAGAGTGCCGTGCTACGAGCTTGTACGTACGTAGGTCTGCTATTTTTGAAAAGTCGTGAAAATGTAGTGCAAATCTTTGAATATATATTCTTTCACAGTGAACATTTTTAACTAAAATCTTTGCTTCTTGGGGGCCCCTGGAACTACATATTTTCGGATTGGGGTCCGCGGCCGATTTCATATATTTTTGAGGGTCCATTTGTAGAATCGTCCTCAGGTCTAAATGGTTTAAGGCAGCTGAACGCTGATGCAGTTGCAAAGGGAAATAAAGTAGAATAAATAATGACTTCTGTCTGTGACAATAACCAATCCTACAGTTTGAATTCTGTGTACACACACACACACACACACACACACACACACACACACACACACACACACACACACACACACACACACACACACACACACACACACAGTTTTTCAGATAACTTGGATAACTCTTTAGAAGCCACTTTTAGAATCGGCCTCAATCATAGAAGGTACCAAAAGTACTCATGCAGAATGTCCCATTTGAAGTTTTCTAATGTCAAAAAATAATCCAGATCTACAAGCTCACAATGTGTCGCATTGTGAGCTTGCAGATCTGGATTTCAGCTATTTTCAAATGGTCGAAATATATATAGGGCTGAAGTGGTTTATGTTTTGTAATAATTTAAATCTACAAAACAACTAGTATCTAAAGTTTTCAAATAATTGTAGTGGAGTACAATATTTGCCTCTGAAACGTAGTGGAGTAGAAGTGAAAGTGCTGGAAATTTGAAATACTCCAGTGAAGTAAAAGTATCTAAAAATTGTACTTACGTAAGTAAATGCTCAAGGTTCAAGGTTGTACTTTATTGTTACATCTTGTGTACAGGTACATAAGACAAAAACGTATTTTTATTTGGCTTCCTTACAGACAATGCACACGATGTAGTTTAACGCAGTCTGGGCGGGAACCCTATTTGGTGTTTTAAACACTGTTATACTTTAGCTATTGAAAAATAGCTGATCTACAAGCTCGAGCTTGTAGATCAGCTATTTCTTTTTAATTGTGAAAACGTGGAGCAAATCTTTGAATATATATTCTTTCAGAGCGTTTTTAACGCATCTTTGCCTCTGGGCGGGTCCCTGGAACTACATCTTTTCAGATGGGGTTGGCGGCCATTTTTGGGGTCCTTGACATGAAATAATTTGAGCACCACTGATATAGAAACAGGTATTTCGGAAAACTCAGGATTTCTAATAAATTTAAAAAAAATCGACATAAGGCCTAAATGGGTTAAGAAGGACTTAAGGCAAAAAGGATCATGAGGAGCAAGAGGAGGGCGAGGGGTGGGGGGGTAGCGTTTCCCTCTGTCTGGTTTCGCTTTGGTTCTTATCGGTTCGTTCATGTATCTGATTGTTCGGGGAAGAAGCTTTTTTTTGCAATCTGTTTCCAGTGGCTTTGAGACTTCAGAAAACGTTTTCCATGCGGCAGCTTCTCAAACAGATACTTAGTTACTTTCCACCAGTAGGCCCACTGTCTGTACCTTCCTGCAGACATACTGAGGTTGTGGCTGTTCAGTCCAGCCTGAGATTACTTATCCCATTGAATATATATTCTTTCAGAGCGAACATTTTTAAAGATTTGCGCCACATTTTCACAATTTTTCTAAAATAGCAGAACTACAAGCTCGTAGTGTGGCACTCAGTGCAGCGCTATGAGCTTGTAGATCTGCTATTTTTCAATAGCTAAAGTAACATGACGCTTAAAACACCAAAAGGGGTTCCCGTTCAGAATGAGTTATGCCCGGCTGCTGTTATGGGCAAATTGGGCATGATGCAACACCAGGCAAATATTCAGTAGCATCGTTGATTTTGTCGACTGAAACTAAAAATGTTTGCCGACTACCTTTTTTCACTGATGAAAAATAAATGGAAACTAAATGAAAACTAAGCTATGATGACTAAAACCAAGACTAAATATATTGACAATTTCATAAAAAAAATTAAACTAGACAAAAATGTTAGGAAGGGTGACTAGTGGACAAGAGATCCAGTATAAGTAAAAGACAAAAGTCTTTTGAAACTTGGTTCATTGCGCTGCGACGCGTTGTCTCTCAGACATCATTATATCTGGTTGCAAAAGGTGTGAATGAAGAACCCCTTTTGGTGTTTTAAGCGTCATGTTATACTTTAGCTATTGAAAAATAGCAATCTGCAAGCTCATAGCGCGGCACCGAGTGCAGCTCTATGAACTCTATGAGCTCTATGCTATTTGTTTTAAATCGTGAAAATGTGGCGCAAATCTTTGAATATATATTCTTTCAGAGTGAACGTTTAGAACTCATATCTTTGCTTCTGCATGGGGGGATCCCTGGAACAACATATTTAGAAATGGGGGGTCTGCGGCTAAATACAGATCATTCTGGGGGTCCTTGACATGACATAGTTTGAGCACCACTGACACATTAGAAACATGAGGTTTTTTGATTTAGAAGACGTTTTGTAGAATCTCGTGTCGGGTCTAATGCCAGCGTGTAATCTCTGTCCGTGTCTGCCCCCCCGCACAGCCATAACTCAACGTTACATAAGGAAAGGATTTGCCAGAGAAAACTTTGGCTTCATTAATTTATAATTATGACTATATTATTGCCGTATAGTGCAGACAAATGGTGCGGACTAAACTCTTTTTCTTAAAATGAGTGCGCAAAATGAGTGCGCATCACCATTCTAAATGGGCCCCCATCGGGACGGACAGACAGGCCATGTCCGTCATCCTCCTCCCCCCTAATGCTCACATAATCTTCATTATTCTTTCTCTCTGACTTTGATAGAGCGCCTCTCTCCCGCGGTGCCAGTGGTGTGCAGTGTTGTTTTCGTTGACTAATACCAACTATGACGAAAAATGTTTGTCGACTTTTCACTGACAAAAACTACATAAAAACAAAACTTTCTGCTGAATATTTTCTGCTGAATATTTTCTGCGGCCGAATATTCGGTGTATCACTAAGTGGGTCGCACACACACACCAAGACTTCAGTTCAAAATATGTATTTCATTTTTGAACAGGGACAAACGTTTCGGCTATCCAGCCTTCATCAGTGTCACTTTTCTTTAGAATCTGCCTCAGGTCTAAATGGATGAACTGCCGGCTGCTGCAGTGACGTCTTGCAGAGTGACATTATCAGTGAGGCTCTCTCTCTCTCTCTGCGCCGCTGTTTCCCCACAAACAGTGAGTCTGGGCTCTCTCTCTGCGTCGCTCTCTCTCTCTCTGCGTCTCTCTCTCTCTCTCTCTGTGCCGCTGTTCCCCACAAACAGTGAGTGGGTCAGGGATCCATTTGTATGGGTCACGGCTCGAGTAAAAATCCTTTTTACCTACATTTTTTCCCTTTTTTGGGGGGGGGGGGGGGAATAATAATAATAATTAAAAACTAATAATAACGATTTAATATTATGTTAAAACAAGCAAACGAACAGACAAATCTAAAAGTCCATAAATAATAAATATAAATACAATTTAAAAAGTACTGTAAATAGCTACAAGCTATTTTCACTAGTTTGGGTCCAGGGCAAACGGCTAACGTCTCTCTTTTGGCTCTCGACCTGAAAAGTCTGGGAACCCCTGCTCTACACACACACACACACACACACACACACACACACACACACACACACACACACACTTTCCACCAGTGAGATAGATGTTTGGTAGTAGACATCCTGTACCTACTGCTTTCTCCTGCAGTGTAAATATCTTAATGTAACACTTTGCAACAAAAAAAGTAGCGGTGTGATGTAAGACCTTATCTGATCTGCTTTGATGTGAACTAATTAAAGTGATCTATTACTGAAGGCCTATATCGTAAAACTGCCACTGTGCTGATGAATGACTGCTTCACAATTGCACTCCAGCAATTACTTGGAAAAAGTCCACAAACGCCTCAATCCTGACCGCATCACTGTCGTGCCAATACTTCTAAATTTCTATTTAAGTTTTTGTCATAGTCTTTTGAATAGTTCTCATTCAGTTTTAGTCACCTGGAATGTCTTTAGTGTTAGTCTAGTTTTAGTCGACTAAATGTCATGAGATTTTAGTCGACTAAATCTACAGTTGATTTAGTCGAACAAAATGTATTTTGGCGGGCCTTGATGCCGTCGTAATGACGTTTTTTTTTTCACTTGCTGAAAATAGCCGATCTACAAGCCCACTTGTAGATCGGCTATTTTCCTAACATTTTAGTCTAGTTTTTATTTGTTGACGAAATCGTCAGTATATGTAGTCTTAGTGTTAGTCATCGTAGCTTAGTTTTCATTTAGTTTCTATTTAGTTTTCATCAGTGAAAAAAGGTTAGTCGACGAACATTTTTCGTCATAGTATTAGTCGACGAAAACAACACTGGCTGAAGCAGACCCTCTCATGTAATCTAGCTTTTATACAAAGGTGTTAAGTGGAAATAGTGGCCGCTAGTACAAACTCACAACACGTCACAACAACGCGGAAATTGGGATGCCATTGTGAAAATGCGTGGTTAACAAGCCTTGTTCCCACATCTTGCCTTTTTATTATTTTCATTTAAGTTAAATGTATTGTCAATATGTAGCCTACAGTTAAAATGAATGCTGTGTATTATTCTTATTATAGTTTTTTAAATAACACTTAACACTTGTCACAGGCTAGATGAATAATGCTACTTAAAGGGTTGGTTATTTTGGACATAAAGCTGTATGAAATGCTTACCATAAATATCGCGGTTGCAAAGGTATTAATTGACTGGCCGAGTCCGGTGCTGGGAGTGCTGCTCCTGTTTGGGGGAATATCAAGTAGTTTCCAGGGTCACTGGGGGCCACGCATTAAAAATAAGTAGTGGCATGTTGACGGCCAACATTGTGGTTTTGGTCAATGACACTCAGTTGGATTCTTGCCTGCTTGGTGACATATTTGAAGTGCCTTCTCTTCTCAGCATACTTCAGCATAGAGCTGTGGTACACTTCAAGAGCTCCTGAAAAAAATACATGGCATCATTTAGATATCATGCTTCATGCAATTTTATTACAAAAGCCAATGACAAGTCAAATTGGATAAAAACTTTTTTTTTTATAAACATGTCCTATTGAATTGTTTGCTCAACTAACAGGTAACACATCAAATAATAGTATTCTTTGTAGTTTTCTTTTGTGTGCCGCCTAACACTGCTATCGTTGGTGTGCTTGGAAATGTATAACCTACAAATATCAATATAGCTTGGGTACCAATATTCATGAACTGATTCCATCTTACCAGTGTGCCTGAACAAAGTCATGTGATCCAGGTCTCTCAAGAGACTTTTATCAAGTACAATAGCCTTGAGAGTGTAGTATGCGGCACTGTCCTTCTGAAGCCACTTCTTCCTTCTCTGTTGGTCAACACTGAGCTCATCTTGGTAACACTTGTACTCCTGTCCATCATCTTCCCACCGGTGCATGCCACATACATGAAACAAGACAGAGGTCCAACGGCGTTTCAATCCCTGGACACATTTGATTTATACATTTAGACATTTTGCAACATAACACCCCGATTAAAGTATTTCAGTGACATGCTTTGCTCTCCAAGAACATTGGATGTAAAATAATATAGTCCCTGATTATAATACAAACCCGTTTGGAAAAGTAAAGGTAGCCTTATATTCAGCACAATAGGGTAATACACATTTGTTTATGCTTGTTGGTGCTGTATTCAGAGGGTTAGCTCCAGAACCTGCTATGAAACGATATAATTTGATACATTTCATTTCAATGTAGTGACTAGACTCACTACATTGAGAGAGGATGCAATCATGTCACCCTCCGGGGGTCCTGGGATGCAATACTGTACTCATCACTGAGTCTGTCTGTGTGTATAGGTAGTACATAAATCAACTGCCCACATTCATTGGAATAAAAATGAATGAATAATAGCCTAAACATATAACTTTATAAAATCAAGCTCAAACTACAGGACAGTAACTGCCTGGCATCACCTCCAACGTCAATATGTCCACCATTACATGTTATTTCCTGGAGATTGGACATAATTGTTGAGAGTATGTTTTGCACTCCGTGTGTGTATCCGTCCGTCCGTTATCAGCTAATCTCCGGCACCGTTAACCTGGTCGATGCCAAACTTTGCACACACACTCCCTGGATGCCAACGATGAACCTCTGCCCCACATTTTCCAGAACGTCCTGTTATAGCGCCACCATGAGGCAGCTTTTCACATTTTTTACATAAAACTGCACCGATCTGTGTCAAACGTTGCATGCACACTCCCTACCTGCATTTAACGCATCTGCCTTTATAGCGCCACCAGGAGGCCGACTTTTGTAAAACACATTTATTTATATTACTCCTCCAGACTCTGTCCAAAAATCTCACAAATCGTTACACAGTATCTCTTTAGTCATGTGCTCTAGTCGGATCTGTCCGATATTTCATATTCCATCCTAATTGGCTATAATTGGCTTTCAAAGTTTGCAAGATTGCCCTGTTTTGAACAAAAGCCTCAAATCATGAACGCAGCGTGCAATTTACGTGAAATCTTCCACACATTTTCTTACTAGGCTGAGGAATATATCCCACCCTTTTCACATTGGCCTGTTATACTGTAGCACCAACAACAGGTTGATTTTTGCAAAACACATTTTTGGAACAAAATGCCGCAAATCATCCAATTGCCATCAAAGGCGTATGAAGAAATGGCACCCTTTTCACATTGGCCTATTATAGCGCCACCAGGAGGCCACAACCTGACCTGGCTTGGTGGAGACCTGTATCCCCCGAGGGGCACTTTTTCTAGTTTGTTCCTGCATTTCAGCGTAGGCTTCATAGACAACTGGTATAAGATAGGTTGACTGCAATGAATAATAAGCAGTCTTTCTAGGAAGCTGTAAGTTGACAAGATCAGCCCACTCTGTAATTTCAGTCTGTTGTCCCAGTGAAAAGAACGGCCGCTGAAGATAAATTGTTCTCAGGCATTCCACGAGCATCAGGACAAGATTGCCATGCTCCACTGTGGCCACCAATGCAAGTCCACTCAATCTTGATCATGGATCCGTCACAAGTAGTTTTTCTCTCAAAGGAAGGAAAGGTACTTTACCTAGGGTAACTGGACTAACCTCAAGAACTTGTTTACAGCCAGGCCCTGCTCATAGAACATTTCATGGTAGGGGTTCAATGCCTTTGCTCATCAATGATTTTCCCACATATGTGACAAGTGGCAAACAGTTTCATGAGGGCTGATTCAATTTACAATCCACTTACTGTCACTTTCGGACAAATCACTGCTATGTTCTGCTACATCGTCTGAGAAAGACGTTTCCACAGGAGTACATGCACTGATTGGTGTTTTCACATGGCGTTTCCACTGAACTCTGGCTCGTCTCCAGTGCATCAGGTGCAACTGCTGAGCTTGCAGTGCTCTGTAAGACATGCATTCAAATGAACTTAGAACTAAACAACAATCCATTCCATCGTCTTTTATTATTATTATTATTATTATTATTATTATACGATGTGTTATATACAGTAGTCTGTCTGTCTAAGCCTGTGTTTGGACCGACAACCCAAGCATGAGGTACAGCGCTGCACTTCAGAACATGCTTCTTCCCTGTAGTTGTACTAGGGACATATTTTGCATCGAAATGATCACTGCATATGCTAAACTGTTTTATTTTTCTCAAGTTGGTATGGACGTTCAAACCCACTGGAGCAAGCCAAAGTTGTCTCGTTCTCGTAGCTCTATTTGTATTAGGGAAACGGTGGAAGAAATGTTTTAGATCCAGACGTACTCTTATTAGGACATCCCGGAAAGTTGCAACTTCGTAGCCTACCATTTTGATCTATAAAACAACAACACAGTGTTGTCGACACCTATAAAGTATGCGGAACGCTAAACGAGTAAAGTAAAAGTAATGTTTTCATGCGCTGTCGCGTTGAAACCTCCTAGCTAACTAGCTGACCCGGGGCAGCTGCATAGCACCTAGCCTTGATAGTGTATCGTGCCGCAGTGCCGCGGCGCGGCTGCACTATGGTGTTCTATGCGGCGCAGTGATACTGAACACAAAGAAAATAGTACCATGTGACAGAGGGGTCAAAGTTGAATGAAAGTTAGTCTATATATAATGGTAGATATAGGTCAACAATACGAATGACGCTAGTTTTGTAGATTTGTAGTTTATTTTTAATGCGTGGCCCCCTGTGACCCTGGGAACTACTTGATATTCCCCCAAACAGGAGCAGCACTCCCAGCACCGGACTCGGCCAGTCAATTAATACCTTTGCAACCGCGATATTTATGGTAAGCATTTCATACAGCTTTATGTCCAAAACTCTGAACCAACCCTTTAATATCATAATGATTTTATTCCCTTTTCTGACTTTTCCGCCAAAAATAGCTCTGGCTTAATAAATCTCACGGGGAGGAAGGCTTCGACGAGCAAGATTTAGCATGTCATTATAAATGATGGCGCTATAGTTGTTTTAACAATTTGAACTGTCTCAAAGTTTGGGTTTACGGTAAATATGTCAGATATTATTTTTCAAGTTGTAGCCAATTACAGTTACAGTTGTGACTCATAAATGCAGTATTACAGTAAAACATAAGTTATAATATAGGGTCATTTTCATTGGTAAAAAGTAATGGGAACGCAGTGTTACACAATACATTATTCTTTCCTCAAAAGAAACAGCAGCAATGTTTTACTGCAATACATTATTATTAGCTTAGTGAACTCTGATGTATATGATGTTATTGCTTCTGGACAGATGTATTGGTACATGTCTTATATTGCCTCCCTTACTTGCGAGGGTTTCATTATGCTTGTGTGGTAATCAACTCAACCGTTTAGTTATCTCTGCCATTAGAGTCTGTGTGTGAGCACAGCTACCAGCCCTTCACATTAGAGTCTGTGTGTGAGCACAGCTACCAGCCCTTCACATTAGAGTCTGTGTGTGAGCACAGCTACCAGCCCTTCACATTAGAGTCTGTGTGTGAGCACAGCTACCAGCCCTTCACATTAGAGTCTGTGTGTGAGCACAGCTACCAGCCCTTCACATTAGAGTCTGTGTGTGAGCACAGCTACCAGCCCTTCACATTAGAGTCTGCGTGTGAGCACAGCTACCAGCCCTTCACATTAGAGTCTGTGTGTGAGCACAGCTACCAGCCCTTCACATTAGAGTCTGTGTGTGAGCACAGCTACCAGCCCTTCACACCAAGACAGGCCTAGCCATTAGAGTCTGCGTGTGAGCACAGCTACCAGCCCTTCACACCAAGACAGGCCTAGAGAGAAGAGTGGCAAGATAATATTCATGTCTGCTTCATTTTAAATTACCGGTGCCCCCCCCCCCCCCCCCCTTTTATGAGAGCTTGCAAGGTTTTTCAAATTCAAACAAGTGGTAAATAGCTAATAATTCCTGAACGGCATACATCCTCTATCGTATCTATAAATGTACCAAGTCTCTGTACGTACTGTACGTGTGTAATCCACATAACTCGAGAACTGTTCGCAGAGAGACACGTACAGAAATGTCCACTTATGGGACACAGACAGGTGGGTGGAACGGGTACTCTGCATTTCCGTTTGTCCAAAACCAGCACTAAAGCCTCATTTTGCATGCTTGACAAAGAACTCCATATATGGGCATACATCTCCACCGTAAGGCCTTCAGCATCTCCACAGAATCCCCTTGCTGTATAGAGATTGACAGGTTCATTAGCCAATCAGATTTCGAGTTTGCCCTGCTGGGCGTTTTCTTTCAAGTGCCAGGGTACTCTAGCTGGCCTTTGATGACTTTAATGTCTTGCCTGTAACCCATCGCTGGGGAAAAATATTGTCCATTGAGAAAAGAGTACTATATGGGTTGAACGCAATTGGCGTATATCTAATGTGCGTCTGAGCCTTTTTCGAGAAGCAAGAACTTTTTAAGAAAAGCTTGCCATTGTAACGAAAGGACAAGGAAGACCATGGTATGATTCAGGCAACCATGGTAAGGATCTTTATATAATATTTATACACGCGATGCGACGCAGCTTATTGATGATTGATCGTTTGATAGGCTATGGTGGTGGACTTGTTGTGGTTGTTCGTGTTGACAGTGTGTGGCCGATTCTCAAGTGGTTGTGCGCTGCGGAGCTTGTGTGTGTGTGTGTGTGTGTGTGTGTGTGTGTGTGTGTGTGTGTGTGTGTGTGTGTGTGTGTGTGTGTGTGTGTGTGTGTGTGTGTGTGTGTGTGTGTGTGTGTGTGTGTGTGTGTGTGTGTGTGTGTGTGTGTGTGTGTGTGTGTGTGTGTGTGTGTGTGTGTGTGTACACGTGTGCATGCGTGCGCTGTGTGTTTACTATAGTCCCCAGTGCAGCTTGGCTGGGATACAGTATGTGACAAAGCCTGAGTGTGGTTCAGTTCCACTTATTTTTTGCATGCTTTCATGTTGTATAAGAAAATATGACAGGTTGCTGTTATGTAACGCCGTTGCCATTGTGTGTGTGTGTGTGTGTGTGTGTGTGTGTGGGGGGGGGGTTTCGACACATACATAACTAGAAATGCACTCTGTCGAGTGAATACTTGCTTGTTGCACATTAGTTGGCCTACTAGTGCGCAAGCAGAGCGCGCAAGTACTTTCGACCGCTATACAAACTGTCAAATCTCAGTTTCTCTGAAGGAACGTTTCAAATGTTGAATTATTAGGTTTAACTATTTGCTACCTACCTACTTTATGCATGTAATAAAGTAGCATTACCTTTAATCCTCCCAACACTAAAACATATCATCATTACGTCACCATCGAAAACCAATTACACTCTGGCATTGGGTCCTTTAATCCACATCTTTATTACGTAATCATTGAGAGCTAGTTATACATATACTATGTATATCTATATGTAATTTGTAAGTTGATTAGCGGTATACTGTGGTTACTTTGCGCCGTATGCACCGTCCCAGCTTTTTCGATGCGTATGCACCGTCCCAGCAAATGACGTAATGACTAGTTGTGCCTGATAAAACCAATGGTTTTCGATGGTGGTGACGTAATGACGATATGTTTTAGTGTCGGGAGGATTAAAGGTAATGCTCCTATGTATACATATATGTAATCTGGCACCACTGCCGTATCAGACACAAGTAGTCATTATGTCATTTGCTGGGACGGTGCATACACATCAAAATTGCTGGGACGGTGCATACGCATCAAAATTGATGGGACGGTGCATACACATCAAAATTGCCGGGACGGTGCATACGAGTCCCGGGCGAAACTAGTACTTGCGCGCTCTGCTTGCGCAAGTAATAACTGCATGCATTTCCGGTTGTCCAGAACCAGAACAAAAGCCTCTGCCCGGACTCTGGACCTGATCACCCCTATATCTCCATATATGGATCTGGCCTGATCTGACATCACAACATGAGCACCGCTCTAGTTTATCGCTGCATGTTTTCCTTGTCGGTGACCATACCCTAGGCAGGGGGAGATTGGCGAAAGGAGTGTGTATGTTCTCCCTGTGTCCCCTTAGCCTCGGTCCCAGGCTTACTTATCTGCGAAAAGAAAAGCCTGGTCACAACGTAAGGCAGAGAAGCTATTGGCGGATGTATCCTCCGGAACATCCGTCAGATGTATTTCCCCCGGATACGATATTTTCCCGACGAATCACAACACTTTCATTGGCAGAGAATGTAAAGTGATTTGTAAAGCATCAACGTCATTTCCTTTGTGATACTTCCGCTAAAATCACACAACTTCCGCCCAAACAAATGATAGCCTCTTTGAATGCAGATTGTGGCCCTAGATGTGTCACAGAGACTACTTTTATTTTGGGAGCGTTATACCCATTGCTGGCTCATGAATACCAAAAAATATAGAAAAAAGAGTCATTAAAACTTTGACATAATATTTAAAAGAAAATCCCAGACCGCCTCCCATCGAACCCTGTGGGTATTTTAGACGGACAGTGCCATACAAAGCCAGAAACTGAATTCAACCCAGATATTCAAATAACAGTTTTCTGCACGGCACGGAATCACATATATATGTGAAAAATGTCACATGTAATTTATTCTGCAACCACCAAGTAGCTCTGTGGAATCTGTGCCGCCTAAACCTATCTCAGACAGGCAGCTGTTCACCGAGGGAAACGTGAATAATTGTTTGTTTTAAGGCCTAAAACATGGGCAAGTGTAAACAGATGGTAATAGACCTGGGATTACCTGGAAGCGTCCCTGTGAGGGACATCATATCAGAATCCTTGTTTAGATAACGGTGCCATCCATGTGTATTTGGACTCTATTTTTGACCATGCTAAACCCCTTATTATTTACAAATTTGAAAATCATCTTTGAATAGGTCAACTGGCCGATCTACATCCACGCGTTGTGAGCTTGTAGATTGGCTATTTTAACTATTCATATTTGTTTTTCAAAATAGTACAAAGGGGTTTAGCATGGATGAAAATAGAGCCCCTAGTATACACTCCTGGGAGTATAGGCTTATATTAAGTAGTTAATTAATTCAACAGTTAAAACAAGCAAGGCAAGACTCAAAGTTCAAAGTGCTTTACAAAAAACATTAATCAAAAGAAACAGATTATAAAATGGGATTTGAATACAATTAAAAATAGTTAATAAAACTGCTGAATATATAAGAATAAAATTACAGTGTAGCACAATAAATAATAAAAACCTCAGTAAATGGCTTTAATTTGAAAGTTTTGAGGAGGAAATAATGCAGTTGTAATATACAGTAGGCCTACCGTAATATGTATGTTTTTATTTAACTGATTATTAAACAAATGCTTGCAATGGATTCAGAATCATGAAAAACCTCTTTGTCTCTACATGTGAGGGGTTGTGATAAAATTGCCTGCACGTAGGTTATTAACGGTACCCCAACTTTCAGCAGCTGTCACAGATTCCCCTAGGCCAGTGGTTCCCAAACTGTGGTGCGTGCACCCCTTGTGGTGTGGGAGAACCTTCTAGACTCTAGAAGGCTCTAGAATCTAGAGCCTTCTAGAGCTTACCACCATTGGTGTGTGAATGTGGGAAGTGAGGACGCTGGCGTCGACTGGCTGCCGCTTCACCTTCCAATGTATGAATGGATGAACCATTGTAAAGCGCTTTGAGCACTTGAAAAAGCGCTAATGGTGGTGCTATGGTTTTATTTTAAATGTATTAACATAGTACAGTATGCCAATATATGGCAAGTATTTGCAGAATATAGCCTATGCTGCATATATAAGCACCATAAGAACCATATTAAACATAATATGGTTCATATATGTGCATATAGTGGATAAATAAAAATGTATGTCTTTATACAGCTTATGCAATTTATATTTAATGTGGGGGGGTGCGTCAGCTAGGTCAGCTAGGTAACAGGGGGTGCATGGCCAAAAAGGTTTGGGTACCGCTGCCCTAGGGAAACAGAATTTCAGTGTTACTACTAGACACCTTTACGAACACATTGGTATTCTCAGATTTTTCCCCTATTGGCATAAAGTATAGTCTCTGTTCTTTAAGGAGGATTAAAACAATGTAGTACTCTGCCAGTATGTTCCATCCATTTTTGCAGTTGGTTAGTAACATGTGATCAACCATGTCGAATGCAGCACTGAGTAAAAGTCATTGAAGAGCAGTGTTGCTGTAGTTTGTGGCGTCGTCTGGCTTGAGATACTATGGGCTGTATTTTGCATGTCTTAAGTACCAGGTCTTATTCCCTAACTTGAATAACAGGTCTTTAGTAAACTAAAGACCTGGAGGCGTGATCAATGCCATTTGGCTATTCTGAGTGCCCAAAGAGCATTGATCACGCCTCCAGGTCTTTAGTTTACTCAAGTTAGGGAATAAGACCTGGTACTTAAGACACGCAAAATACAGCCCTATAGGTCAGTGAACTCCAACTCTTCGGGTTCAAGGTTCAAGTTTGTAGTTTATTGTTACGTCGTGTGTACAGGTAGCCTGGTAGAACCACTCCCCCTGCTGGACAACATTTGCATTCTGCCAGCTTGGTGAGTCTGGGATCTCTCAGGCAGAGACGATGAACTCCGGCCGAATTCTGGCCGGAGCGATATGCGGCTGTATGGGGCCGCTAGAGGCGGGATCAACGTGAGACTTATGACATATTGAAGCGCTGCCACAGCGCAATGTAAACACAACCTAACAAGACTACAACTCTAAATTATTATGGAAATATCTGATTTTTGTCCCGGGTTCATCGTTTCTGTCTTAGAGATCCCAGATGCAGGCAGGAGGAGGGAACTTGTGAACTCAGTACTGCCGCAATCTGGCGGAGTCAGGTTAGTGCAGGTACATAAGAGTAAAACTTCTTCAGACAATGCAGCACCATAGATCACACCCGTGTGAAGTGAGGGCGCTAATATATTAAAGTCTAACTCATGTTGATTAGGTGATCTAGATGTAAAACAAACGGTGCAAACACAAACATTACGCCATTAACAATAAAGAGACAATATGACGTAAATTACACATTATGATGTACATTTTCCCTTCATTGTCAATGCGTTTACAAAACAAACATTGAACTAAAGACAAACATTAAACCTATTTATAGGAGGGGCTAGCGCCCCTCAACAACAGCACAAAAATATAAGATCAAGAGAGTGCAAACAAGAATGTCCCTCTAGAAGAAAAGTTAGATGAACTTTGTGTAAACAACTTAAAATAAGTGGCTCTCTTTCAAGGTTTTCTGCACCTTCTGCTTTTGTTCCTTGTGTTTTGCCCGTCATGGGAACAGATGGGTGATGCAAGAAGTAAAACTGGTTAGAGTGAAACATTTCTATTCCTCTGCCAGAAAAAGTTGAAATTGTCAATAAAAGTGCACTGAATGGATTGTACATGCATTTGAAGGCCAGGTGTTCAGCGTTCCCAATCTGCTGAATCACCCAGCTCCTCTCCTGATAGGGTGGTAGAAGGACAACTGATAAACACTGCAGCATTCAACGAGTGAAAAGCCTTGACCGACTGCTGACAGCATTCAAAGAGTGGTCTGTGACTCATTAGAAATGTAGAAACGATTTTCTGCCTAGACTATCCAAGATCCAATCTTAACCACTTAATTAGTGTGCCACTTAACCACAAATCAATTATAAACCATTAAAAGAATGCCGCATTCTCGGAGCTCACAACTTGTTGAATCGATCAGTGTGCAACTGCACATTATCTTGTAGATCTGCCATTGTCTATTGAGACGGATGTGGAGTGACTGAGAGACTGTCAACTGTTCAAAGCAACCGGCATGGCATGGCAACTGTTCAAAGCAACCGGTTATGGGTGTGTTGAACACCTAAGGCTTGGACAAGAACACAACTGTGTATATCAAATCAAACTAGACAATTTGCAATTCTGGGAAATTGCAAGTGCTGTTGCTACAGTAAGTACAGTATGATGATGTACTATACGTCCGATGATGTATTGACCCACATGACGTCGCAGGGGCAGAGTAATAAATTCAACATGTTTTGGGCTTGCTCTATAAATAACTCTGGTTACCTGACGCGTAACGTTGTGAGCTTGTAGATCAGCGTTAAGTCAGATCTCCACCGAGCCGAAATGCCACCGATTCGGCTTGCAGAAGGAGTCGTTAAGCGCCTCCCAGCTTTAGTGTGTTTACCATAAGTTACTCAGTCACACAGCAGACAGTTGGTAATAGACCAACTAAATAGTACTGTATACACGGTAGGCCTACTACTATACAGGGTATGCACATCATCATACCCGGAAGATATGTGGGAATGCCTACTGAGTGGCAAAAAACTACTCTCTGGCCTTGACAGCCCGTACATCCAAACAGAAAAGTCTATATCTGATTGCATTAAACAAAGTTAAATGACTTTCCACTCACTTTGCCACTCGATTTATGCATGCGCATACCCTCTATACTTGGATTGGGTTTTATATGAGAAGGTGAGGAAGGTGAATCCTCACAGGCAGTTATTGGTGAGCAGGCTCGGAGCCAGGAAGTCTTTGTGAGTAGGCCATAGCCAATACGAGGTAGGCACCCATGCTATAGGTCTCTGTCTCCCCCCTCTGTCTCCTCCCAGTCTTCTCTCTCTCCCCCCTCTCTACCTCTCTAGGCCAGGAGGCTGACCTAGGCCAGCCCAGATCCGAAGAGTTACGATATTGAGGGGGCGGAAACCGAGCGCTCGAGCGTTGTTCATGCAGCCTGAACTGAGACAAGCTGGAGTTGGAAATACATTGTGAGGGAGCTATTTTATGCATGTGTACAACATGACAACTGTTTTAAAGTATTGTACAGTAACAACTAAAGTCTCTTTATTGTTTATGTTGTACTATTACTACAAAACAATCTAAAATGAAGGGATTTAAGATCATTAAAGCTGGGCTGTTGCCTGAGTCCAATGCATTTCTGCCTACTTCCGGTCCAGGACTTGTCCCAGTTGGTTGTCCCCATTCTCAATAGAAGTCTTTGTAGGAGAGCCTCCATTGGACTGGCCCCATGAAGTGAACGCAGTTTGCGTAACTCTGTCTATCTAAGGCTCTGGGCCTCTGTCTCTCCTCCTCCCTCTCTCTCTATCCTCTGCTCTGCTCCTCCTCCTGGGCCAACGACAACCATCCAGCCAATCGCAGCACAGCGGGACACCTGACACACAGTCACAACGCGCACAATGAACTTCAGCCAATCACAGTGCAAGATGGCACATCCGCTCAATTGTTTAGAGACATAGATTGTTACATCTTGTGTAGCTAGTAGCATAGATAATAACAACAGCAAAACAACTTTGAAAGTGCCTATAAAGTGCACCAGTTGAATGGGTTGTCTATGCAATTGAAGGCCATGTGTTCACAATCTGCTGAATCTCTCAGCTGCGGTAGAAGGACACTGATAAACACTGCAGCATTCAACGAGCTGAAAGCATTGACTGACCGCTGACAGCATTGAAAGAGTGGTTTGAGACTCATTAGAAGAGTAAGTGGCTCACCATTTAACTGGTGAGCCACTTAAGTACAGTACTTAAGTAAAAGTACTTAGTTACTTTCCACCACTGGATATTAGTGATCAGAAATATTTTGTCGTGTGGACAGGGATTTTTTTTATAAATTAAAGAAGTTCACAAAAATATCCGTTACATATTATATCCATACACAAATTACACATGTAGCGCAGGCCTAAGCTTTACAGTTATTAGGCCTACTCTATTAATTTTCCCTTCTAATGCGCAATAACTTCTACCCTGACTAAACCCCTCATTCACCCCCCCCCCCCCCCCCCGCCCCCCACTCATCCTTACATCCAATTCAAATATGCAAATGCAAAGGGCTTTATTGGCATGAGAGAACATACGTTTACATTGCCAAAACACAATACAACAATACAATCAAAACAAACTATGTACATGTGAAAGTCAGAATCTTCAATAAATCAATTTCTATGTACCAACATCACTCGATGCAGATAGATGCATGAATACACACAATGATTAGTCTTTAGGGTGGTTGTGTTCAATTCAATGTCCTTCTCCTGTCACAGCAGCTCACAAATCTTGCCGCTGTGTGCACATTGTCGTACTTCGCCCAGCAGATGTGGGAGTTTTTTTTGTCATTAGTCATGTTTTCAAAATCTCCGTGGGTGATTTGTGGGAAGTATGTGTCTCTGATGGCTTACATGGACAGACAGTTTAGGAAGTGTATATGTTTCCACTTTATTTTGCGTGCAGTGGGTGCATAGTCTGTCTTCTCTCGGGATACAGGTCTGCCTATAACGTTTTTTCTCCATCGCAAGACTGTGCTCACTGAGTCTGTACCAAGTTAAGATTTTTTGAGTGGTGCAACCACTCCAAGGAACAACAATGTCCATCCTAACCGATGTGACTATGTTTAGAGTACCAGTAGGGGCAAAAGTGGCACTGTTGTGCCAGAAACAGAGAGAGAGATAGTGTTGCACTGTTGCCTGCTAATTACAGAGAGAGAGAGAGAGAGAGAGAGAGAGAGAGAGAGAGAGAGAGGGGCAGGAGGAGAGGGGAGTTGCAGCACTCAGTTCACACGGGTGTGATTTTCTTTGTTTTGGGTCGGTCACGGTGCTCAGGTATTCTGCCACAGTGTAATTCTCTGTTTAGGGCCAGATACAGTAGCATTCTAGTTTACTCTGCTTTTGTGTTGCTTCTTTTCAATGTGTCAGATAGTTTCCCTTTTGCTGTTTAATAATTTGGTTTAGTCCAGTGGTGTAAAGTAACTAAGTACATTTACTTAACAACAACTTTGAGGTAGGCTATTTGTACTTTACTTGAGTATGTCAAATTGTCACTGCCTTTACTTCTACACAAGGCCCGACTCACACCTTTCGATCTAGCATACAACATTGATGCATGCTAGATGTATACAAAGGGTGTGATACATCTTGCCCCAATGCATTTCCAATGGAAGTCACATGGTTTGACACATTTGTGTTGTACGGCTTTCGGCTGTGTTTCGACTCCCTCCCACCCCCTCATACAACACAAATGTTGTGTCAAACCATGTGACTCCCATTGGAAATGCATTGGGAGCTTGCATCAGCTAAACATCTCATACAACAAGCATACATCAATCTGTTGCGAAGGGTGAGTCAGGCCTAAGACATTTCAGAGGGCTAATATTATACTTTTACTCAAAAAAAAAAGAAGAAAATAAATTACTCTGCATGAAGAGTACTTTATACTTTCGGTACTTTAAGTAAATTTTTATACCAATACACTACCTTTGTGCTTTTATTCAAGTAAATGTTGAATTCCAGACTATTTCTATATGCAGTATTGATACTTAAAAAACTACACCATGTGACAAAGTACTTTTTCCACCACTGCTTACACCCAGCCTCCGTCCTGCCATCTCTCTGCTCAGAGTGACATGAGAACAGAAATGAAGAGCTTTCTTTGGGATCCCATGCTGGCACTTTGTCATCCTAAGTAGGTTACGTGAGAAAGTAGGCTGCCAGGGAGACTCGGGAGACCTTAGGAGCTACTGTTATATCACTCCAGAGTGGAAGCCCACATAGAGAGGTGGAGGATAGAGAAAGAGGTGTGTGTGTGTGTGTGTGTGTGTGTGTGTGTGTGTGTGTGTGTGTGTGTGTGTGTGTGTGTGTGTGTGTGTGTGTGTGTGTGTGTGTGTGTGTGTGTGTGTGTGTGTGTGTGTGTGTGTGTGTGTGTGTGTGTGTGTGTGTGTGTGTGTGTGTGTGTGTGTGTGTGTGTGTGTGATGCAGCAGGTGGAATATAATTGGTCTGAAACCTATGCCAGGTCATAATGGTTTATTCACAATAAGGGACAACTGCAAATGGACCTAGCTTCTTGGATCAGAGGTTGCACAAGTCTGGTCAAAATAACAGGAACATAGCAGCAAGGCTGCTCATAATACTGTGTATCTACTACACAGTACTCTTCATCCTCTGTGCCCTGATCTCCGCTTTGTTCTATAGCCAATCTATCAGCTTGTAGATTGGCTATTTGTTTTGCTATTTTCAATTTTTTTGCTCTCTGTAAAAATCAAAAAAGGCATTTATTTTTTCCAATATCAATATTTTTAATCAATTATTTCGTTAAAATCATATTTTTTCTTAATTGAGTAGTAATAGTTTGTTTGTAATTGATTGTTGCACCTCTAGTGATGGGGTGCAGTGACATTGGAGTGCAGCAATCGCCCCAAAACTCACTCCTACACAGGGACGTGCAGAGAGTGTTAGAGAGGCAGGGGCATCCCGTAAGAGGGCACTTTTGGACACAAAATAGCAGATCTACAAGCTCACAACGCGTCACAGTTATAGCATTCGGTTATTGGTGTTTTTGTATGATGGCGCTATACTGTCCGTTATCGTGACTGCACCTTGGATAGTTGTGCAACCTGCTGGCCAGTGTAGAGGATTCAATTACAAAACAGTCATTAATCCTGTGAAGACAAATGACTGCAACTTCCACTGTTTAAGAGACCTCTAATTCACTTCACGATAGAGCCTGGACAAAATTCAGCTAAACGGCGAAGAAGTGTTTTAATTAAATATCTTAATTAAAGTCTTGAGGAAAGAGGGTGAACTCATTAAATGATAACAATGCAAGTTATCTCTTTTCCAGTGTTTTATGGACAAATCCAGTAAAAGAAGAGGAAAAGTCGTGTGCCCACTGAAAATAGCAACCCGTAGGTGCCCATTATTGTGAGCTGTGTTCAGTTTGCGACCAACATCGTCGTACAATGGAGTATGAAACTCTCTGTAGGATACAACATAGAGCGTTGGATGAACGGGTCGTTCATGAACTCTTTCACATTTTGGGGCGACCGTGAACTGTATTACGTTACTGTATTTCTGCTTGATGAACGTTATTGTCTCCACCAGCCGAAGGTATGGATGTCCCCATACACTTTTTTCGTTCCCGATCCGATCCCGATACCTCAATTTCTGTATTGGCCGATAAACCGATACCAGTGTTGTGATCTCGTGTTGTGTTTATAGCTACATCTAGCTTATATCTCGTGTTGTGTTTATAGCTACATCTAGCTTATATCTTGTGTTGTGTTTATAGCAGACTCCTCACTCAAATGTGCACTTGCAGTTTGAGCAACTCGAAAGCAAACTCCACATGCCCCAACATTTTATTTACCTGCCATAGTGTCAACCCCTTACCCCTGTGTCGGATCCGACGGATCGGTGGTTAGACTGGCATATTCGTCGATACCGATATGAGCCGATATGACAAATACGATAGCAATACAGTATCGGGACTTCTCTAGCCGAAGGCATGGGGAGAGTATGTTTTGCACTTTGCGTTTGTGTGCGTGTCCCAAAAAAGCAAAAATTAATTAATAAAAAATATAAAAAAACTTAATTCAATGATAAATGATACAATTCAGTAAATTCATGAATAAATTAGAAAACTTTTTTTTAAGAAGTAATAAAAATAGCTGATTCAACAAGTTGTGAGCTCAGAGAATCCAGTAATCTTTGAATGATTTGGAATGTATTTGTGGTGGTGGTTAACTGCCACAGGGCATTTCTCTGATTTAGAATGTATTTGTGGTGGTTAACTCTCTTTATACTGCTGCTTCTGCCTTGGGCTTAGTATGGCATTCAAGGTCATCTTTCAACACCCACAGATAATCCATCCATCCATCTTCAACCGCTTATCTGTAGTCGGGCCGCGGGGGCAACAGCTCCACCAGAGTGCTCCAGATTTCCCTCTCCAGAGCAACATCAGCGACCTCCTCCGGGGGGACTCCGAGACGTTCCAAGGCCAGTGAGTCGATGTATTTCCTCTGGTCTGCCCCGGGGTCTTCTCCCACAGATAATGATATGCTATATCTATAGTGACACCACCTCAAAAGAAAGCTGCGGTTGTCTACTTCAATTGGAAAAAAAGTGAGATTTTCCCATCATCCGTTCTTGAGTTACTGAGGGTTTAATACCGCTTGGTTTAGGCTAAAAAAGGCTGTAAAAATACAGAAGCCTAGGTATTTGCATTTTTTTCTTTATCCAGAGCTATATACAATGATTCAATATATCTACCTATACATATTATACCAAATTAAAGAACATAATCTCTGCTTTCATCAGAAAAATAAATTAGATGTGTTCCGTTTTCCGTTCTATAGTGATTGTTGAATTCAGCTTGGTCCCACCAAGACAGCAGAGATATAGCACAAATATCTTCTCAGAAGAAAAATAAATCACACCTGTGTGAAGTGAGCGTGCTCACTTCACACAGGCTTCCTCATATTTCTCCCACTCATCATCATCATCATCATCATCATGCTGCTCCTCGTCTAAAGTGACAACTGGAAAATACATTTCATCATCATCACAATGCAGCATACAGATTTAGCTACAGTATGAGTTGTACATTTTAGTGCATGTGAGGAGAGTGTAACCAGCGCACGCACACACACACACACACACACACACGATTGACCACCTGTATTTGTCGCATATCACAGTAGTATATGGAAATTACAGTGTAAGCCCCCCATCCCCAATTCACTCACTGTGTTGCGTCTGAGTACAGTAGCAAATACAGTAGCAAACTTTTAGTGAATCAGACTGGAACCCATGGGCTACAATGAAATAAATGTCTTACCACTCGCAAGGCGATTAGGTTCCAGCTTTCTTTTGCAGCGACGACAACCAGTCGAAGTCCTTTTGTACTTTTACTCAAGTACATTTTCAATTCCGTACTTTTACTTGTAACGAAGTAGTTCTAAATTGCAGTATTGGTACTTTTACTTAAGTAAAACAATTGAGTACTTTTTCCACCACTGCTAATATCTCTAACGCAGAATGACATGGAGTGAACAGCAGGAGCAGCAGCAGCAGGTTTTATGTTTCATGTTTGAGTTTACATATTTTCAGATGGGGGTTGGCGGCCAATTACATAATAATTCCTGGGGGTCCTTGACATGAAAGGTTGAGAACGACTGACATAGAAACATTGTTTTTTCAGAAAACGTTCAGGATTTAGAAGACATTTGTAGAATCGACCTCAGGTCTAAAACTTCATCAGGTCGAGGTATTGATCAGTCCGAGGTATTTGGACATTGTGGTGATTTTTTTATCCATCTAAAATCCCATTGTAACTCCCAGGCCTACTTGGTGTGTAGTTGTTGAGTTGAAGCGCAGATGGGCAGCAGTATTATATCATGGAGGGTAGAGAATCTTTTCACCTGTTCAAATCCCTGGACTGGCTGAATAAATGTGGTGTGGTTCTCAATTACTGGCCTTGCCCCCTTGCTGCAGCTCTGGACATTCTAGCTGCTCCTGTGGAGCATCTCCATGGAGGCTCCGATAGTTCCTGTGGAGTCTTTGCCTCGTGCTGGTGGTGTTAACATGTGCCACGATTTTCTCCTTCCCCTCTCACAAGGTCATGGCTATGTTTATAGGGGTGCATAACGATACGTTTTAACAGCAGATTAAATTGATGATTGATTGCAAAACGATTCGACACCAATTATTTCCATTGCAAAACGATAAGTTACAAATTCAAACTATGTGATATTTGCCGTTTACATTTCGATATACTTTTTTACTTATTTTTAGTACAAATACCCCAAAATGTTATTAAGTAATGTACTTAGGTACTTTCCACCATTGCATATATATATATATATATATATATATATATATATATATATATATATATATATATATGAAGGAGGCCTATATTTCTTCTTTTTCAAACAGACCAGAATGAATGAAACCTCATTTTGTGTCAGTTTGAACCCAGTACAATGTACTGTATGACATATGAAACCTCCAGGGTGGCTGAGGGGGGAACGCCCCGCTCTCTGACCCGTTCAGAGTAAATGTCTCAACGGACGCCATTGACGCGCGACCCCGTCCTTCCTGACAGGCATTTCGAAGGTGAGACTTTCGCAATGGATTGTGGAGGCTATAAGATTAGCCTATACCTCAAGTGGTACTGAGCCCCCAGAGGGGGGGCTGTACGAGAGGTTTGTCTGCATCCTGGGAATGGGAGTCCCGATTCAGGATGTCTGCGCCGTGGCGAGTTGGTCGACTGGAGGTTGCCGCTCAATGAGTCAGACAGTCTGACTGGTTTTGGTCAATAGGTTCCTTCTGGCCCCTGACCGGGGGGATGGATGACCATCATGTTTCTTGACCAGGGCAGCTGGAACGACAAAGCTGTCAGCCACTGGGTCAAGGACATCATCATAGTGGATGTCTCTTTAGTGAACGCGTAGGGATGGTACTCTATGAGCCACCGCTTGCGTTAGTCTTTCTCTAGAAGAGATGATCCTATATAGGGTCGATCCTAGGGTCGATTTATCGGCCAAGGGCGATCATACGGGAGCGTTATGTTCCCCATATGACTCTCCGAGAGGGACTTAAGCTAACTTTGGGTTACTTCAGTAACCTCAGTTAGATAAGTGACGAGAGAGAGAGAGAGTCATTAAGTTGCCCTTCTGTCTTGTCAAGAAGTCAGAAAGCAGGTTGATAGGAATGACGCGCTCAGAGCGATCAGGTTATATACCAGGTGGGTGGGGTATACTGAGCGACAGTTCACGACCCAATAGAATTGTTCTGTGAGTGTAGGTTAGGCTGTGTGCCTGCGCCATCTAGTGGCTTGGACCCCATATGACTCTCTCTCTAATCACTAATCTAACTGAGGTTACTGAAGTAACCCGAATATATTAATAAATATGACAGTGTAAGACTTTTCTCAACATTATGGACCATAAGATCAACAGAGGTAATAAATATTACAGTGTAAGACTATATGGGCCATAAGAAAGTCTACATTTGTCAACGGAAGCAATAAATATGACAGTGTACACATTTTTACATTATTACATCAAAAAATCTGTTATTACGTTATGCGCTCATGTTTTTATTACATGAGCAGTTATTACATTATGATTTGCTACAAGTGCCACCATTTTTGTATGTGTGTGCGCGTGCACTACGCATGTCCAACTTTAAGCTTACAAGATTTCACTAATATTTTAAAATACAGTGTATTGAGGCTCACAATAAGCAATAGCCCAAACGTGGTCTTTGGTATACCACTCTACAAAAAGTGGTATAAAAGTGGTAGGCCCTATACCACTTTGAAAGTGGTATAAAACGGTATAGCACTTATGCTATCACAATAAGTAATACTGTAATGAGTGTAATAGTTGGCTAGTATAGCTGCCAACACTATAGTCGAATAGCAAAAGCCTGTGTGTTGGAATGTGTTGTGAAGTTCCATGGTCTTATTCCATGGTTTGTTATTGTCCACTTCCGGTACACTTTTGGTTCAATATACTGTAGAGTATCACAATGAGATAGCTAATAGCAATCTCATCACCTTGCTCAGCAGTACTGGTATTCATTGTTCCTGGGTGGATAATATATTTGCTGGTCTAGCACTTCTCTGAGCCGCAGGTTATTATGCTACTCCCCTAGGGCAGAGTAAAACAAAAAGACAAATATAAATGTCCATCACATCCCCATGCAGGGCACCATGCCCCATTACTCCTGATGATTGGAGAAGACATTGTCAATGTATATATGGGGGGACACAGACCAAGGGCCATGCTGGTTGTCTGGCATATTGATGACATTGGCCACTACTCATCAAGCATGTGACATTATCTGCATCATAATGTGGAGTGATTGATATATCACCAAGTGTGTTGTTGAAAGTCAATTATACAGGCTGGGAAGCCTCTCAGCACCCAGCTTCTCCCAATAATATACTTTTTGGGCATAAAATATAAACAAAATATTTTATTTAGAGCACGTCCCTCTACAGATCTGGTCAACATAAATTACCTATTGACCAGATCTGTATAGAGACCTTCAAATAAAATATGTTAGGGCTATAGGTGTGTGCCCAGCCATTACTTACTTGTTTACGGACACAATAATTAACAACAATGAGTCCATGAGTTACCACACAGTATTCAAGCTCCGTGATGTTTTCTGGCTTTGGAGAAAATAAAAACAAATGACAAATGTAAAAACAGGCACGGGCGGGCGGGCGGGCGGACGGACGAATACTCAGCCAATGAGTACAGTAGGCATTGCATCGCTCCTGTGCATGTCAGTGCCCATCGGGTGTAGTATGCAAAGTTGTGAATGGACAATGCCATATATAGAGGGTCTTTGGTCCTTAAGTTTAACCCATTACGATCTGAGACCGATTCTACAAATGCCTACATTTCTTAACCAGTAGTTCTCAAACGTTTTCGTAAATCACTTTTAAGATTTTTCTAAAATATGCAAAAACAGCAGATGTACAAGGCAAGCTCGCAGCGCGGCACGAATATAGATAAATTGCCGTAAAACATTTTTTTTAACATTTTAGAAACCGTTTGCCAATAATGAATGACATGCCTAAAAACAAATAGTCACACCAGGTTGAAAGGGGCTCCTAGCCAGATGCTGCAATGGAAATGGCATTGGCCATCACTTCAATGTGAATATAAAGAACTGTATGAATGTTAAGCAGGCCTTTTTGCTGAAAAAATAATGTATGTGCTTCGAAAGCCAGCCATGGTTGGGTAAATATAGGAGCTGTATAAACTTCACTGTAACCTGATTTGCAGTATATTATTAAAATAACGGTTCAAAACGTTAACCTCGTAACCGTGTTACGCCAGCACTGCCAGTGAACTTTGGATGAACTTTATACTACCGAATAAGCTTTTAAATAAACTACTGCTGCCGGTTGGGTGTAGTGCAGGGTCCACCGGTTCTTCCGTAGGCCTATACAGTACGTTGTGCAGCTCCAGCTCCACGTCATTGTGCTGCCCTTGTATTTTGACCCCTCTCTCTTTTTGATAAAAAAGCCACTAATTTAAACCGACTGCGTTCCGGGGGCTCACGTAGGTCATGATGGATCACGTTTCCCGCCTCGTGACAGCAGGTCACACAAACTAATATCTCGTATCGCTCACATGCCAGAGTACTGTGTGCAATAATATCATCAGGCTCTCGCCTCTTTTCTCTTGTTCGTTCAATCTCTCTCTCTCTCTCTCTCTCTCTCTCTCTCTCTCTCTCTCTCTCTCTCTCTCTCTCTCTCTCTCTCTCTCGCGCACTAGTTCTCCATTGTTATCATCTCCTTCAGGTTGAAAAGGGAAAAGGTGAGATTGCTTGGTCAGGAGAGGAGAGGTACAGTGGAAGATTAACAGAGAAGGTTGTGTACCCTGCAATTCCCCTCCGGCAGTTTTTCACTTATTGCCTCACCTTCACTTTCTCGAGGTTCGTTTAGTAGGCCAGATTGGATTCTGTGTTGTTGCCACGGCAATGACACAGGTGAAAAGAGAAGGATGCCGTGAATGTAACTCCAAGCGTGAAAGAGAGAAAACAAACAGGAGACCTACAGTGATGCATGCGTGGGGGTGGTTGACCTGGGAGTCGATCTGTGTTCACACGCAGGTATATATATTTTTTAAATGTAACTACCGTATTGTGCCGAATATAAGACGACCGCCATTTTTCAAGACTCATTTGTGGAAAAAGAACATTGAATATCAAATAATCTAGTCCCTCGATAATATGTTTTTTTGGTTATTTCCATTGGAAAAAAACACATTCAGGCTAATAGTGACCCACCATGAATGGGAGACAGTCATTGGATTATTATTCATTTTCGTTTTTTCATGTCATTATATGAAAGCAGCATAGCTTCAAATTGACATTGGTTGTTCGGTTTGACCCACCAGGTTTGGAGATATGGCTTATTATAGAGTAATGTCTTGCAGAAAACAGTGAGTTGAGAAAACAGGCTTGAAAGGTTCACTTCTGTGGTCTCTTAACATTACAACTAGCTACATGATCTACAAGCTCAAAAATTGACTTACAGTATACTGGATCTCTTGTCCACCAGTCCCTTCCTAACATTTTAGTCTAGTTTTTATTTGTCAACGAAATTGTCAGTATATTTAGTCTTAGTTTTAGTCATCATAGCTTAGTTTACATTTAGTTAGTTTTCATCAGTGAAAAAAGGTAGTCGACGGACATTTTTCGTCTTAGTTTTAGTCGACGAAATCAACACTGCTCAAATGTGTCAATTGGCTTGTTATGAAAGATTGTGTTTGCTTGTTTGCCTGAACAGTTTCATCCTCTATTCTACAGGAAACCACATAACATAATGTCTTCCCAATTTACAATTGAATAATGGCTAATAATAATAATACTTTTAGGTGTTTAGAGTTATGAGATCATTTTTTCGACATTTTGAAAAGTAGCTTAAATAGGCAATTTTCAAGGCGACTCGTGCATTGTGCACGATGCAATGTAGGCTAAGCTTGTACATCAGCTATTTCCGCTATTCATCATATAAAGAATAACCTATAGATACTAGATAATCCAAAGACGGATAAAACAAACAGGCATCATTAGTCAGGAGAATGCCCCAGCTGTGGTCAACATGAGGTAAGCATTTATGTATGGAACATACTAGCTCTTTTGGATCAATAGCAGGCAGAGATTAAAGCCCCATACAGTACCGGTATACGTATGCTGCTGTATTGGTCTGGATATCCTGTGGTGACAGCAGTGGTGTTTATTTTTCGGAAAGCTGCTATTCATCATCAACTCCCTGGGGGGGGGAACAAAGTCCTAAAGTCCTAACTCAGACATGAATAACCCTTTTGTCTTGTAGCTTTTGTCTGCCTTCATCTTTATCCGTCTTCTCGATCATGCTGTATTTTAGAATTAAAAAGATTGGATTTGAGTCCTGCATGCTGGCCCTGGGATTGTTTCAGAGAAACAAGCACCAGCTGGACCCCAGGAAGAATAGCCACGCTTTTGCAAGTGCTAATGGGGATCCATAATAAAGTAAAGTTAAGTAAAGATTGAATTATTTTGATAACTATTGTTTACAAAAACCCATGACATTTCTTACTTATGCCTTATTTGCAATTCCCCAAACATTGAGAGCTTGTTAAAAAAGTTCTATGTTAATGTTATGCACATTTATAATAATTATTAATAATGATAATTATTAATGATTTACATTTGGGGGATATCTTTCACAATAATAAATGTACATGTTCTAGACATTCTAATGATCACAAAACATATATATTACAGCCATATTACTTACTTTTTCAGGGTTAAAGGTCAAAGGTTAAAGAGAGTCCAGAGATTTTCTTTGAAGCATTTCTGCCTCTGTGGCGGGTATTTATATGCAAATATCATAACAAATGGCATTGCAAGACTAAACATTGAACATCAATGATGTTTAGGTGAAAAAAGAACAAACATGTATATATATTAAGTAATTCTACTTAATACATCCTAGCGCTCGCTACGTGTAATGTAAGGAGCTCTCCGTGGTTTTGACTAGATGGCTATAATTCTGTCTACATTTCTGACTTCAACATGCCTCTCGCCCGGAATATTAACGCTTCTAGAGAGACTTTATCGTAATCATAGCGAGGTAAGCAAGCAATATTATGCCTCCTGGTTTTTGTACGGAATGGAAGCCACCGGCTTTCAGAGTAAAAGCTGCCATATCTGCCCAGCACCCCGAGCTTCTATTTTGATACGTGTGAATGAGGCATAATTCTTTTTGAAAAAAATAGTTTTATTTCAGTCATTTCGGCACAGCTGTTTGTCATTATTCTGCAAATCCCTCTCTCATTGTCCTGTGCGGCGCAGAGCCGATGTAAATTTATATTGTCATGAGTACACACCCAGGAGAGTCACGAAATGGCTCATAAAGCACTGTGGGTCTCCAACCACTTTTCAACCTAAAAATAAAAAGTGTGTTGCATATAATTAGCATTGTGTGTGTGTGTGTGTGTGTGTGTGTGTGTGTGTGTGTGTGTGTGTGTGTGTGTGTGTGTGTGTGCAATGTGTGTATGTCAAACATAATTGTGTTGCCTCATGAGCAAAACGGGTTTGAGCACGTTTAATATGTCTAAGGTTGGAAATGTGTTTGGACCGTGCATCTGCACAGGTGCATGATGTCTGTGTTCTTCAAGGTTAATTCATAACAGACTCTAGATCAGCTGAAAGCTGGTGATGCATCAAAGGCCCTGTGAGTCTCCATCGGACAGTGTGAAACTGTGAAATCAGCTATCTGCCATGCAGGGCCAGAAGCATCCAGAGTATGTGTACTTAACTTGAGTTCTACTCCACTACATCTCAGATCCAATTAATTTTTTTATTTTTTTAAGATTTGTTTTTGGCTTTTCTCCCTATATTGATAGTTTCAAGTGAAGATTGACAGGAAAGAGGGCGATAGAAGGTGTAGAGACCTTTTGTTCTTTGTGGTGGTTGATTGAGAGTACCTTTTTCTAACTGACTGGCTTTGTGTAGCAAACTTGACAAAAAAGGGAAATGAGGAATGTCCAGACGAAGAGTTGAAGTTGAACTCAAAAGGTTTATTTCATCCAAGTTGAAAACAAAAAATAAAGATACTTTTAGCATTTAAACTGTAACTGAGAATAGAAGGAGGTGTAGAACAAAAACCAGACATAAAAAAACTGTGAACCTCCAATCAACAACACCTGGCCCTCTGATGGCCAGGTAATTTATGTCCTCTCTGCCATGTCTGTAGGGGGTGACAAAGCACACTAACAGGAATGTTAGACATGGCATGATGGCACATACATGATGTGATGGCCTATTGTAGATCGGCTCCTACAGAAGGGGAGAGACATGCAGCAAAGGTCGTCATGAACGGGACTCGAACACGCGACACGCTGTCAGGCCAGAGCCTATACTGTATGTGGCAGGCAGATTCAAATATTGTACTTTTACTCCACTATACATTTATTTGTTTACATTTTAGGCATTTGAAAAGTAGAGAAATGGGACATTCTGCATATTGAGTACTTTCTACTTTTGTACATTTTGATGCCAATACTTTTGTACTTTTACTCAAGTAAATTCCAGAATTTACTTTTAACAAAGTATTTCTATATTGAAGTATTGATACTTTTACATAAATACAATAAAACTGTATTGTCTCTCCACCTTGTCTCATGTTCCCAACTCGCTGACGGAGGAGAAAGCAGCTTGGTTTCTTCAAGACATACAGTAGCAGTGCACAGTAGTTTTGCGACTGCATTGCGGTTTGTGAAACTGTTTTGCCATGTCTTTTATGAACTGCCAAATGAGGGAGGTGTGTCCACGGGGGACGTCGGTGCTCATTTTCCGACAGACGGTGTGCAGAGTGAACTGTGAACTCCTGTACGTGTGTGCTTCGTCCGCCACTGAGTCGTGGGGCAAAGAAATAATATTAACAACCAGCCTGGTGGTTTGAATGTCCATCTGTCCTTGTCGGTGTTCAGTCATGATCACTCAGAGCCTGTTCGGTGGGCTTGGAATTTAGGAAGATTTATACGAGTACGAGAGAGGTAAGAAAGAAGTAAACAAATCAGGTGCCTGAGGTTCAATCCTTAAAGATAAGCAAGAATATTATCTCTTTTACACCAGAGACTGATACTGTAGCTGATCAATCATGGAGACAAGGAATGACTCCATGGCCTGGCTGGGTCCTATATCTGGACTATCTGATGATGGGTGGTTTATAAGCACTGGGTTTTTAATCTCGCCCACCTCTCAAACTTTTGAGAGAGAAACAAAAGAGCTCCATTCTATAATCCCCTGCTTCCGGCATGAGCGTATAGTCGTTCAATTAATTAACCCCAAATTCTCGTTTTGTCATAGGAACAAAAAAATGAGAATATATCCGCTCTCTAGAGGAGAGGAATAAAGAGCCTTGAGTTTTTTCTTCCCATTTTAAAAGGTAAATAAAGATGGTAAATGGAGCATTTATATATCCTTTCTCCAAAGCGCTTAATTGCATTCATTCATCCACACGATGCAAGCACCAACCTGCTCATCGGGAGCAGTTAGGGATTGGGACAAACTCAGGCCGGACCCGGGGATCCAACCGGGAAACTTCACATGGCGACGTGGCCTCTCCTGAACGCCCTCCAACAGAGCATTTGTGACCAGATTTGACTGAAGGACTGCCATTGGATTTTTTTAACATTTTCGTTTTTTCATGTCATATGAAAGCAGGGAATCATAGCTTCAAATTGACATATTGGTTCAGTTTGACGCACCGGTTTTGGAGATATGGCTTATAGAGTAATGTCTTGCAGAAAACAGCGAGTTGACAAAACAGGCTTGAAAGGTTCACTTCTGTGGTCTCTAACATTACAAGCTACATATTTAAGCATTTATTTCATATATTTACATTATTGGATTTCAGTTGATTTCAGCTCTGACATTTATTTGAGACACGTGAAGAGTCTGACTGTGCTATAAACTCATTTTGGATAAAAAATAAATCATTTCAGTTTTTCTCCTCTGGTGAAAAGCTGGTCACATTTACTCCAACAGAGCAATTTTGTTTTCCCCCCAACACCACTCTCAAGTCAGTGTGTACCGTATAGTGAACTAAAGTTCAGTCAGAGGTATTGTAGGCTATGCTAAAGTTTACTTATGAGGGTATTTCTTCTCTATGGAAGAGGAATTTGGGCCAGACAGTAAAGTGAATCAGTAATCAGTAAAGTGAACACTGCACCCACCCACGATCCGACTGGGCAGTGAGGGGTCCAGAGAGAGAGAGAGAGAGAGAGAGAGAGATAAATTGCTTGTCGAAACTGTCTTTGTATAAAGATTTACTGGAGAGGAAAGTCATTACAAGCCAAAGAGGCCAAAACATATCAGATGAAGGGGTCGGGTTGGAGGGTAAGAGGAAAATCAGAGAGGATCCTGTGTTGTGATTGGTTTTGAACAAGGCACTTGAAAGGCATGGCTGTGTTGAGTTGCTCTCCCTTTTCCAGGTAATGAAAGACATGTTTTCTCCTCTGTCCCACATTTGTCTTTGTCCTTTTCCAATTTTTCTCTTTGCTGAATCCTGTCTGTCTGTCTGTCCGTCTCATTGTGTGCTTTCACAGTCAATCCTGCCTCGTTAGCTTAATTTTTTAAGCAGTGTTTGTTACCCCTTTTTGGGCTTATCATCCCATATAAACTCCATGGCAACTGCCTCTGCACGCCGGTGCTCGCATTGTGGCAGGACTTGACTTGGCTATAATCACAATACAAGCCCCTGGCAAGTCTCTGTTATTGAATCAGTTTGTTTGAATATGCCCCGGGGGCACCCTACCTGGCCCACCGTGGTGTGGCTTTGTTCTGCCCGGGACTGAGTGGCACAGATGGTCCTAATCTGGCGCTGCCCGTCAGGGCCCCCGTTCAGAGACTCTACAACCGCTTTATCAAATTTTGGGAAGCCGGGAGCTCCCATTAGACATTCGAGACCAAAAGGCTCAATTGTTCGGCCAAGTTCAAAGAAATGGCCGCTGGAATGGATGGCGGAGGGACAGCTGATAAAGGGGTTCAGTTTATCAACAGCACAGAATGTATAACAAGCAGAGAAAATACCACTGTGGTTTGTCGTGTATACGTATATGGCGGTGGAGATTCAGTATTTGTCCTTTCTGAAAAATCTCTCTTCCTCTCTCTCTCTCTCTCTCTCTCTCTCTCTCTGTCTCTCTCTCTCTCTCTCTCCTTCCCACCCTCTCCCTCTCTGTCTCTCTGTCTCTCTCTCCCCCCCTCTCCCTCTCCCTCTCTGTCTCTCTCTAGTTATGGAGACATGGTGCCGAAGACTATCGCGGGGAAGATCTTCGGCTCCATCTGCTCTCTGAGTGGAGTGTTGGTAATTGCCCTGCCTGTTCCCGTCATAGTCTCCAACTTCAGCCGCATCTATCACCAGAACCAGAGGGCAGACAAGCGACGTGCTCAGAAGGTACAGCACTATTAACCAGGGTTAGAACCACAGGGCAGACAAGCGACGAGCTCAGAAGGTACAGCTCTGCACTATTAACCAGGGTTAGTGCAATGCAATGACATGCATAAGATCTGGTCATCCCAGCTTAGTAAGAGCCGATTCTACTCTATGGCTCCGAGACATGGACACTTTCAAAGAAATTAGAGAAACGGCTGGATGGCACTTGCACCCGCCTGAGAGCGCACAATATCTCTTGGAAGAGCCACCCATCCACTACATAATATATACATATATAATATATATATATATATATATATATTTTTTTTTACGGCAACCTTCCCGTGTTTCTTCACCAGTCCGATCCAGAATATTTTGCTGTCCACTGCTACAGAGCTGATCATGAGGTTATATCTCTCCCTTCTTCTCTGGAATCCTGCCTCAAAGCAGACCAGGTAGAAAACTGTCATGAATCCGTAAGCAGGAACTGGGGATGGCAATGAAAGACTGGGAAGTCCGGCGGGGCATTGTGACCGCGGTCGAAAGATGATGGTGATTAACCAGGGGTGAGCATCTCACCCCGTAAGACCGATTCGATATGCATCATCAAGCAAGCGACTGACTATCTGATACATCTAGACACGCTTTAAATGAAGGAGCCGGTGCGATTTGATTCAGCCCTACTCATTGTGCTGCAGTGATGCAATTCAATATGAGCTTGCATCACTGTAGCTACTGCTACTACTGTACTGTATGTTCAGTATTGTATGTACTGGGCCCTACTGTATTGTACATGTATGTACAGTATGCTATGCCCTACAACATTACTGGGCCCCACTGTAGGCGCTCGCATGCGTGCGTACGTGCGTGTGTCAGTACTGTATGTGTGCCACACAACGTTACTGGACTCTACTGTAGGCTACAGTACATGGACTGGGCTGCAGCACTATATAGCTACAAGTGTGGTTGAAAAGTGACGCTCTCTCCCACATGCAGGGCATCCATGACATCTCTGATTAGTCGCACTACCTAATGTTTACTGCTGTTCGACAGTTGTTGCATATTGTCAAGTTATCGAGTTTTCCATCTTTCTTGTAAGAATAAGTCACTGTCAGTTGACAGTCTTGACAAAAGAGCTGGAGAGACTGGAACTTCGTAAGCGAGAGGCAGGGTAGTCTGCGGCACAACATTTAAAAGTGGTTATGGATGTCCCCTGAGAGAGAAAATTAGCCACATATGGAAGTTACTTAGACCAACCATTCCGGTTGGTCTAAGTACCATTCAGACCACTTCCATTACAACACAGTCGATCAGGAGGTTAACTTTTTCTCTGGCGAAACCTGGACGTGCTGACTGCTGACGTGGTGATTTAGACCCTCTGTCACTGGAATTGATGACATATAAGAAGCTGGGTCTGACCAATTGAAACTATAGAGGCAGGAGGACTGGGTATCTTAAACATAAAGCCCAGGGTATCCGCGCGCACGCGTGCATGTGAGAGAGAGAGAGAGAGAGAGAGAGAGAGAGAGAGAGAGAGAGAGAGAGAGAGAGAGAGAGAGAGAGAGAGAGAGAGAGAGAGAGAGAGAGAGAGAGAGAGAGAGAGAGAGAGAGAGGGAAAGAGAAATCTTGCTTTAACATCAAAGAGAGGAATATAGACTGCTGTGTAAATAGATGAATTTTGTGGCCAATGGATGACGCAAAGTAGTGTTATGAGCACACAATCTTAACTCAGTTCCAATCTCACAGTGCATGTGACAGGGGAAAAGAAGAGACAAGGACTATAAAGTTCAGCACCCGTCTCGTGAGAGTGCCGACGCTGCACTTGCCAACAATCTCTGAATGCCGCCTTCTATGTGCGGTACAAGGCTACGATGCTAGCGCTAACCTGGCAGCAGTGGTGGAAAGTAACCAAGTACTTTTACTTAAGTACTGTACTTAAGCACATGCAATTTTTAGGTATTTGTACTTTACAATTTCCAGTACCTTTACTTCTACTCCACTACATCACAGAGCCAAAATGTGTACTTTTGCTCCACTACAATTATTTAAAAACTTTAGTTACTAGTTACTTTGGAGATTTTAATTTTAATTAGAAAACATTCAACCCTATACATTTCGGCCATTTCGGTTCATTTTCAATTCCGTACTTTTACTTGTAAGGAAGTAGTTCTAAATTGCAGTATTGGTACTTTTACTTAAGTAAAACAATTGAGTACTCTTTCCACCACTGCCTGGCAGCTGTATACAGTCAACCCTGCAGCCGTGGGAAGGGTGATGTCATGTTCCCAGACGGGTCATCAAGACCTGTGCTGATGCCGAAGGCCTGGGGAGAGAGTACGTTCTGCACTCCGTCCGTGTGTGCGTCCGTCCGTCCGTCCGTCCGTGTACAGCTAATCTCCGGCACCGTTGGCCCGGTTGATGCCAAACTGTGCACACATACTCCCGCGGATGCCAACGACGAACCTCTGTCACAAACTTTCCACAATGGCCTGTTCTAGCGCCACCATGAGGCCGATTTTAGCAAAAGACATTTCTTTATATTACTCGTACAGATTTCTTCCATTCATCACGCAAATCGCTACACACTATCTCTACAGTCATGTGATCAATACAGACCTGTCCGCTTCCCCATATTTCATACCCAATCGCTAAGATTGCCTTCCAAAGTTTGCAGGATTTGTCCATTTCCAACAAAATGCCTCAAATCAATAACACATCGTGCGATTTCTGTGAAATTATGCACACACATTCCCACTAGGCAGAGGAAGAAATGCCACATCTGCCGGTTATAGCACCACCATGAGGCCGATTTTGGTAAAACACATTTCTGTACATATTTTATCCATACATCACGCAAATCGGTATACACTATCTCTATATAGTAATGAGATCAACACACATCTGTCCACTTTCCCATATTCCATCCTGATTGGCTAAGATTGCCTTCCAAACTTTGTATGATTTGAACCAAATGCCTCAAATCATTAACACAGCGTGTGATTTCCGTGCAATTATGCACACACATTTCCACCAGGCAGAGGACGAAATGCAACTTAAATGTTTACACCTATAACTGCACCGATCTGTGTACAACTTTGTATGTGCACTACTACACATTATGAATACATTGTTATATTAAATTTATTTTTATTTTCAGGCGACTTATTGTATTGTACAAAAAAAATAAAAACATGTTCATATTACTGTTGTTTTTGGCAGCAAATTTAGATTTTAGTTTTAGTCATAGTCTCTTGAATAGTTTTCATTTAGTTTTAGTCACATTTTAGTCACCTGGAATGTTTTAGTCTAGTTTTAGTCGACTAAATATCAGTTTCCGAGATCCGAGATCATCTAGTGGAGTATTATTATTATTCAAGTATTTTTATTTAAGTTTTTTTGAACATAAGACAGGACAGGTACAAGACAGATACCGGACAAACCAACAACAACAACAACAACACCAGTACTCAACATTCATGTAAAAATATATATTATATTATATATATTATATTATTGTCTGAAATACAATGTAAAACAAAACCCTCCAAATTGTACATTTATGACCTCAACAATAACTGAAATAAAGTATAAAGCAAAATACATTAAATAAAAATAAAAATACAAAAGGAAAAGGAAAAAAGGGGGGGGGGGGTGGCCAATGGTTATGTAGAAAATACTACCGCAAAGTAGGTTAGGAACGGTTGCCAGATGCCCCTGATCGTATATTTAAGTTCTTCGAGCTTGAGATGTGACATAACATCCTCCACCCAATGTTTGTGAGATGGCGGCGCTGCTTTTTTCCAATTAAATAGTATCAGGCGTCTGGCAAGTAAGGAGGAGAATGCTATAGCTTCAGCCTGTTGAGTTGGTATTTGTATTCCCTCTGGAGGTGCACCAAACAGCGCCGTTATTGGATTGGGATCTATGGTTGAGTTACAGATATACGAGAAGGTATTAAATATCTCTGTCCAAAATGTAGTCAATCTGGGACACGACCAAAACATGTGGCTATTAGGCTAAGCGTAGCAGACTCCTGACCACACCTGGCACAGGCTGGATCTGAGTCTGGATAGAACGTGATCTAGTGGAGTAGAAGTAAAAGTATTGTTAATTGGAAATACTACACAAAATTGTACTTAAGTGGAGTACTTAAACTTAGTTACTTTCCACCACTGCAGACAGGCACATTTAGGGTTCCAGCAGCTCAGCTAGATATCTAGGTGCCAGGCCGTTAAGAGCTTTAAAAGTTAACAACTTCATTCTTAAAATCAAAAGTCTAAAGGTTATTGGGCAGCCAGTGCAGTGCAGCTACAGTACCGGGGTTGTTGGTTATGTGTCCTCTAATCTCCTAGTCCCAGCAATGAGTCTGGCAGCCGCATTCTGCACAAAAAGGCCGGAGGTGTATGGATCCCTCGCTGAGACTTGAGTGGAGGGCGTCACAGTATAGTCTGGGCCAGATGGAATAAGGGCATGGACAACTTTATGAAGGTTAGGGGTATAGAAAGTACTGGTACATGTGCCAACTCTACGAACCCAGTTTGTATTTGTTGTTTTTTTCGGAGCCTCGAGACAGAGGTCAGAATCCAGAAGTACACCAGGAAAGAAAAGTACACCCACGTGTTCTGTGGACTGGCATGACTGATTGGAGAGTCAAGACAGTCGTGTATAGGTGGACTCTGGTGGAACGGGAGAATATCTGATTTGTAATTCATGACTTACACTGTCTAGAGAGAGACAGAGCGTGGGGGGTCGGTACTTGAAGATCTCCGAAGTCTTCACGGCCCAGGCATTTTCAGAGCATTATAATGATCAATCAATCGATTGGGTTCAAGGCTTGGATCAATGGAACGTAACATAGTGAGCTTAGGCTATGCTTCAAGTTCCTATTTATTGGAAAAGTCATTTTTCAGGTTTTTAAATGTTTTATATTCAATGTTAAATTGACATCTTAGTGTCTTGGCAATTATTTGGGGGCCCAGTCGTAATATCCTCATGCACTGGGCCACGAGGTTGCAGGACTAGAGTTTGGGAACCGTTGCATTGAAGAGAGAGCAGTGTTGTTTTTGTCGACTAAAACTAAGTTCGTCGACTACCTTTTTTCACTGACGAAAACGAAATGGAAACTAGATGAAAACTAAGCTACGATGACTAAAACTAAGACTAAATATACTGACAATTTCATCAACAGATAAAAACTAGACTAAAATGTTAGGAAGGGACTAGTGGACAAGAGATCCAGTATAAGTCATTTTACAATTAGTTGCATGCTGAAAATAGCAGATCTACAAGCTCACAACACATCGCAGCTACAAGCACACAACGCGTCGCAGCGCGACGCGTTGTGAGCTTGTAGATCGTCTATTTTCAGCAAAGACAGTCATTACAACGGCATCAAGGCCCGCCAAAATACATTTTAGTCGAACTGTAGATTTAGTCGACTAAAGTCCTATGATATTTAGTGGACTAAAACTAGACTAACACTAAAACATTCCAGGTGACTTAAAATATGGATAAAACTAAATTAAAACTATTCAAGAGACTAGGACTGAAACTAAAATCAAAACTTGCTGCCAAAAACAACACTGAGAGACTGAGAGAATGTAGCGTAGACGTAGATCACATTTTCACATTTCATCACCTTGTTTTACGTCTCCTCCTTTCCACTCTCACTTCCTCTCTGCTCCTCCTTTCCTCTCTCCCCCTATATACATTTAAAATACATTCAGCCCTATATACATTTAAAATACATTCAGCCCTATATACATTTAAAATACATTCAGCCCTATATACATTTAAAATACATTCAGCCCCTATATACATTTAAAATACATTCAGCCCTATATACATTTAAAATACATTCAGCCCCTATATACATTTAAATACATTCAGCCCCATACACATTTAAAATACATTCAGCCCCTATACACATTTAAAATACATTCAGCCCCTATACACATTTAAAATACATTCAGCCCCTATATACATTTAAAATACATTCAGCCCCTATATACATTTAAATACATTCAGCCCCTATATACATTTAAATACATTCAGCCCCTATATACATTTAAATACATTCAGCCCCTATATACATTTAAAATACATTCAGCCCCTATATACATTTACATACATTCAGCCCCTATATACATTTACATACATTCAGCCCCTATATACATTTAAATACATTCAGCCCCATATACATTTAAATACATTCAGCCCCATATACATTTAAATACATTCAGCCCCTATATACATTTAAATACATTCAGCCCCTATATACATTTAAATACATTCAGCCCCTATATACATTTAAATACATTCAGCCCCTATATACATTTAAATACATTCAGCCCCTATATACATTTAAAATACATTCAGCCCCTATATACATTTAAATACATTCAGCCCCTATATACATTTAAATACATTCAGCCCCTATATACATTTAAATACATTCAGCCCCTATATAAATTTATACATTTCACTGTGAGCTTATAGTTCGGCTATTTAAATATGTTTTATACATTTTATACATAATTGGAGAACTTGTGAAATGGGACATCCTGCATGAGAATTGTACTTTAATATATTTGAAGTACATTTGGGGGAAAAAATCTCTTTCCACCACTGCTCTCGTGCTCCGCCCTCTCTCGTTCCTCCTCCACCTCTCCTCATCCGTCTTCGTTATGCCATAATGGCGGGCTGCTCCGGGCTCCCATTACAATTAGGCTGCCACCTGGGGACTCTGGTGTACAACAAGGTCTCCTCATCTATCTGTCTCAGTCTCTCGCAGTCAGAGAATAGAAAGCACAGGAACCTCAATTAGATGTGATATTAATGTAGTCCTATCCTGCAACTGACCACATTATCACACACACCTGCTCTTCATTAGGCCTACAAGTTCAAGGTTACTGCGGGTATATGAAGAGGAATGAATCATATAGCCATAACATAACCTCTGTGTGTGTGTGTGTGTGTGTGTGTGTGTGTGTGTGTGTGTGTGTGTGTGTGTGTGTGTGTGTGTGTGTGTGTGTGTGTGTGTGTGTGTGTGTGTGTGTGTGTGTGTGTGTGTGTGTGCGCGCGAATAAGGATATTACAAATATTTGTCATTGTTCTGATCCCCATGAGCAAAATGGTAATTTTCTGGGGTGAAAATAATGTTTTGAGTTATAGGCTTACTGTTCTGAATAGATTTAGGTTGGGGAGAGGATTATTAGGCACATGATCTTCATGTTTGTCTCTGTAAATATCACCCGTCTGCTTGGTGATAACCTCCTGGATCACCTGAGGAGGAGATACCTGCAGCAGGAAGTCTACTCAGTGGTGGAAAGTAACTAAGTACATGTTCTTAACACTTGAGGGTCTGTGGGGTCTTTCAGAAGGTTCCCCTTCCATGACTTTTCCTAAATATTCGATTCAAATCATCTCTGTTCTTTTTTCATCTGGAACATTTTATAAATATGAATTTAGGCATACTTATACTATCTCTGCCTGGGGTCAAACTGACTCCTGGCATCACCCTTTCTCCCCCATGGGGCTCGGGAGTGAACTTCACACCTCCAGACAGCCCGTTGTTCAAAGTAGTGGATATTTAAAAGACAAATGGCTCTACCCCGCAGGGGGGAGAAGGGAGTGTCTGGAGCTTCAAGGGGAGACAGTAGCCAATGACATTGCATGGGGGGGGGGGAAGGTCATTTTGACCTGAAGTCAGCTTGTGTCTTTTCAACCTATCTTCATATAATTGGTCCTCACTAATGTTCATGACAACACAGCACCAGTACTTTCTACTCCGTCTGTGTCTCATAGGAGGGCTGTGGACAGTTCAGAAACAACTCTGTCTCATAGGAGGGCCGTGGGCAGTTCAGAAACGACTCTGTGTCTCATATAATGGCTGTGGGCAGTTCAGAAATCACTCTGTCTCATAGGAGGGCTGTGGGCAGTTCAGAAACCACTATGTGTCCCATAGGAGGGCCGTGGGCAGTTCAGAAACCAGTCTGTGTCTCATAGGAAGGCTGTTGGCAGTTCAGAAACCGCTGTGTCTCATAGGAGGGCCATAGGCAGTTCAGAAACCACTCTGTGTCTCATAGGAGGGCTGTGGGCAGTTCAGGAACCACTAGGTGTCTCATAGGAGGGCAGTTCAGAAACCACTCTGTCTCGTGGTTGTGGGCAGTTAAGAAACAACTCTGTGTCTCATAGGAGGGCCGTGGGCAGTTCAGAAACCACTGTGTCTCAGGAGGGCCGTGGGCAGTTCAGAAACCACTATGTGTCTCATAGGAGGGCTGTTTGCAGTTCAGAAACCACTCTGTGTCTCATAGGAGGGCTGTTTGCAGTTCAGAAACCACTCTGTGTCTCATAGGAGGGCCGTGGGCAGTTCAGGAACCACTATGTGTCTCATAGGAGGGCTGTTTGCAGTTCAGAAACCACTCTGTGTCTCATAGGAGGGCCGTGGGCAGTTCAGGAACCACTATGTGTCTCATAGGAGGGCTGTTTGCAGTTCAGAAACCACTCTGTGTCTCATAGGAGGGCTGTTTGCAGTTCAGAAACCACTATGTGTCTCATAGGAGGGCTGTTTGCAGTTCAGAAATCACTCTGTGTCTCATAGGAGGGCCATGGGCAGTTCAGAAACCACTCTGTGTCTCATAGGAGGGCTGTTTGCAGTTCAGAAACCACTCTGTGTCTCATAGGAGGGCCGTGGGCAGTTCAGAAACCACTCTGTCTCGTGGTTGTGGGCAGTTCAGAAACAACTCTGTCTCGTGGTTGTGGGCAGTTCAGAAACTACTCTGTCTCAAGGCTGTGGGCAGTTCAGAAACCTGTCTTCAAGCAACAACAGCCCCCACCTCGCTGTTAACCCGGAAATGAAACGGAGGAGCATAGAGTGAGAGTGGACGGATGGCACAGGTTAGGTGTGCTTATGCTGCCACGGGCATCCAAATAATTAAGTACAGTACTTACTTTCCACCACTGCTGAGGTCACAGTGGTAATGGGACACACATAAAGAGAGAAATGGCAGGTTTACAGCGGAAGATTTGAGAACTCAATCAAAGAGTAGAAGTGAAACGCCAGTCAGCGCAATCTTCATAATTGATAAATGCAAACAGAACAGAATTATTGCGAACGCAGTGAGCATGACTTACTATGAGACCTAGCAGATCATGTCTGTGTGTGTGTCTGTGTGTCTGTCTGTCCCGCTATCCAAATATGGAGTGTGTTGCATCAGCAATCACTCAGCTCCATATATGGGCACAAAAGGGGCCAGGTCCACATATACAGTAACAGCGGGACAGACACACAGACAGACAGACATGATCTTCAGGGTCTCAGCTGCGTTCGCTTCCCACGTTTGCGCGTCTTACTGGTTTTTATTATAAAATAAATTCAATATATATATACCGTATATTAGTTTTTCATGGAGCACGAGCCCTAGCCCGGCCTGTGTAATTAGCATACATTTTAGGCCCGGCCCGAAAATGTCGGATCAGTTCTGGCAGAATTTGAGAACCCAAACTTTGGCGCTACATATACTGAAAATAGGTGAAGGTCACAGCCCGTTGCTGTGTGAGTGATGCGTTGTGTGCTCATTTTTTAAAATATGTACTTTGTCATTTGTATGTGTTACTGGGTTTAGCATATCGATGTGATTGGTGATCAGGTGATCAGCTTGTATAACTAAGACTATGTAGCCCTGATATGTGGGGCTTGTATTCATTCATTCATTCATTCAGTGTAATACAGAGCCTGAACCTGACAAGTATATATGTCATTCTTATTACCAGTGGTTTTCAACCAGTGGTCCGGGGACCACAAGTGGTCCTTGAGGGGGTCCCAGGTGGTCACCAGCTAAATGATGGAGAGTTGGTAACCAAATGGACCCTTATAGATATTTAAATCTTGAGAGTGTAAAATGAAACTAAATGGACCTGTAAGGGTCCATTTAGTTTCATTGTATGCTCCCAAGAGTTAAATTATTGTTATTACTTAATTTTCAAGAATCTACACAATTAGAAAATGTAGAAGAATTGTTATTTTGAGCAACGTTTGCCTCTTATCTCTCCTAAATACAGCATGGAAATGTGGACAAAAACAAAACAAATCTTCAGTTTTGGGTCTGAGAGACTAAACCTCATGGTCCGTGGCTAAAGTGCAGAATAAATAGTGGGCCCTGGTATAAACATTGTTGAAAACCACTGTAGTACATTATATTCTTTCAAACACTTGTGAATAGTGAATACTCGTCCAGTGTCCACCACCACTGCTACATAGGCTGACGTTGACTTCTTCTTCTTCCTCCCGTTGCATGCGCAGAAAGCCAGACTGTGCAGGATACGAGTGGCCAAGACGGGCAGCTCCAACGCCTTCCTCCAGAGCAAACGCAGCGGAGTTCTCAACGACCTCCTGGAGCTCACGGTGAGACACAGACCACCACCAGCTATAGGGCTGTCACCATTACACATATTTAACGACCTCCTGGAGCTCACGGTGAGACACAGACCACCACCAGCTATAGGGCTGTCACCATTACACATATTTAACCTCCTGGAGCTCACGGTGAGACACAGACCACCGCCAGCTATAGGGCTGTCACCATTACACACATTTAACCTCCTGGAGCTCACGGTGAGACACAGACCACCACCAGCTATAGGGCTGTTACCATTACACATATTTAACCTCCTGGAGCTCACGGTGAGACACAGACCACCGCCAGCTATAGGGCTGTCACCATTACACACATTTAACCTCCTGGAGCTCACGGTGAGACACAGACCACCACCAGCTATAGGGCTGTTACCATTACACATATTTAACCTCCTGGAGCTCACGGTGAGACACAGACCACCGCCAGCTATAGGGCTGTCACCATTACACATATTTAACCTCCTGGAGCTCACGGTGAGACACAGACCACCACCAGCTATAGGGCTGTTACCATTACACATATTTAACCTCCTGGAGCTCACGGTGAGACACAGACCACCGCCAGCTATAGGGCTGTCACCATTACACACATTTAACCTCCTGGAGCTCACGGTGAGACACAGACCACCACCAGCTATAGGGCTGTTACCATTACACATATTTAACCTCCTGGAGCTCACGGTGAGACACAGACCACCGCCAGCTATAGGGCTGTCACCATTACACATATTTAACCTCCTGGAGCTCACGGTGAGACACAGACCACCGCCAGCTATAGGGCTGTCACCATTACACATATTTAACCTCCTGGAGCTCACGGTGAGACACAGACCACCGCCAGCTATAGGGCTGTCACCATTACACATATTTAACCTCCTGGAGCTCACGGTGAGACACAGACCACCGCCAGCTATAGGGCTGTCACCATTACACATATTTAACCTCCTGGAGCTCACGGTGAGACACAGACCACCGCCAGCTATAGGGCTGTCACCATTACACATATTTAACCCATTTAGACCTGAGGACCTACAAATGCCTTCTAAATCCTGACAGTTTTCTGAAAGACTTTCTATGTCAGTCGTTCTCAAACATGTTCATGTCAAGGACCCCCAAAACATTATTTTGTATAATAATTTCAATCAAATAGTGCCAATTACTTTTGCACCACTAGTAACTAAAAACGATTAGGCATTTGTAATTTCCTGAGGTCATCCAACTGAAGGCTTGTTCACAGTCACACATATACCCAGCCTGGCCATATGGTCACAATCAACGCTGGCTTGTTTGACATGCCGAGTCCCTCCTAGTCCCACAGCCAGGTCACTCATGGTGATAGTTCAGCACTCGGTGGCACTTGTGGTGATCGGATATAGTTACTGCCATATCAGCCCAAGGGCTGTTAAGTTATAACTGATACCAGTTATTGCACTTTTAATAACTTCCCTCACCCAGGGCAACAAAAAAAAAGCCTGGGGATGAGATAAAGTGCTTCATGTACAGTACAGCACTACTTTGTCAGTGTAAGATTCTGCTAAATAGCCGAGAGGTGTCTTTTGTTTTGGCATGGCTTTGTAGGAAGAAGAGTGGCATCCAACTATTTGTGGCATCCAACTATTTGTGGCATCCAACTATTGGTGTTGTGGCGCTGAGATGTAGTGCATGTGAGTGGGTGGCTGGCCTATCACAGCTGTGTTTTGAGATGTAGTGCATGTGAGTGGGTGGCTGGCCTATCACAGCTGTGTTTTGAGATGTAGTGCATGTGAGTGGGTGGCTGGCCTATCACAGCTGTGTTTTGAGATGTAGTGCATGTGAGTGGGTGGCTGGCCTATCACAGCTGTGTTTTGAGATGTAGTGCATGTGAGTGGGTGGCTGGCCTATCACAGCTGTGTTTTGAGATGTAGTGCATGTGAGTGGGTGGCTGGCCTATCACAGCTGTGTTTTGAGATGTAGTGCATGTGAGTGGGTGGCTGGCCTATCACAGCTGTGTTTTGAGATGTAGTGCATGTGAGTGGGTGGCTGGCCTATCACAGCTGTGTTTTGAGATGTAGTGCATGTGAGTGGGTGGCTGGCCTATCACAGCTGTGTTTTGCTGCGTGGGGATGGGCATGTGAGCTAGCCGTTAAGGGCCCTGTGTTGCGTGTGGACAGTTGTGTAGGTTAGTGTGTGTGGTGTAGCCGAACTGGGTGGTGAGAACATGAGGGGGATGTTGCACAGCAATCGGTGACCCCTACATTAAGCTGTGTCCTTCCCAACATGCAGTGCGGGGGCTAATGCGAGGCTAGGTGTGTGTTTTGGGGTAAATGTATTAAATGTGGGTATTACACTTTGCGTGGGTCAGGCGCGCACATTTGTGCAGGATCGGAGGGTGTTTTTTTACGAGGTCCCGGGAGGCTGGCCGTGCTCCGTGGCGTGTGATCGGGTCCATGGGAGGCTGGCCGTGCTCCGTGGCGTGTGATCGGGTCCCGGGAGGCTGGCTGTCCTCCGTGGCGTGTGATCGGGTCCATGGGAGGCTGGCCGTGCTCCGTGGCGTGTGATCGTGTCCATGGGAGGCTGGCCGTGCTCCGTGGCGTGTGATCGGGTCCCCGGGAGGCTGGCCGTGCTCCGTGGCGTGTGATCGGGTCCCCGGGAGGCTGGCCGTGCTCCGTGGCGTGTGATCGGGTCCATGGGAGGCTGGCCGTGCTCCGTGGCGTGTGATCGGGTCCCCGGGAGGCTGGCCGTGCTCCGTGGCGTGTGATCGGGTCCATGGGAGGCTGGCCGTGCTCCGTGGCGTGTGATCGGGTCCATGGGAGGCTGGCCGTGCTCCGTGGCGTGTGATCGGGTCCATGGGAGGCTGGCCGTGCTCCGTGGCGTGTGATCGGGTCCATGGGAGGCTGGCCGTGCTCCGTGGCGTGTGATCGGGTCCATGGGAGGCTGGCCGTGCTCCGTGGCGTGTGATCGGGTCCATGGGAGGCTGGCCGTGCTCCGTGGCGTGTGATCGTGTCCATGGAAGTGTGCAGCAGTGTTGCTCGTGACGAGCAGGTTTTCTCTTGTAATATTAGATAAGTCATCTATGTGAAATTGGAAAAGTATATACACACCGTCCCCAAGACTCCATTAACCAAACTCTGTCCGTCCTCTTGAGGAAGCAATGTATACACTATACAGTTATACGTTTCTTCTCTTCTCCACACTTTGTAGATGCAGTTCTTTTTCATTATGCCGTGGATTACCTACGGCTCTTTCCGTTTGCCGTTTACTTCCTCGAGTATTCAGATTTCTATATACTCTTAATATGCATCACCACGGGATCACCACTCTCTCTCACACAGTCAGTAAAAAAATAAATACAAATCCATTCGGATCGAATCCAGTCCGGTACTGAAAGCTCATGGGTGTCTGGGATTGATTAGAATTACCATATACATGCCATCTGTAGAGCGCTGAGAGACCCTGAGCCTGGCTGTCAGTGTATGAGATGATGAGGCTGGCAGTGCAGGCACATCAAATCACACTGGTGTCACCAGCGCTGTCACTCGCTCGGTTCTCTCCTGAGTGGGTCTGTTTTGTGTCAAAAATGACTGGCTCACTCGTAGAGAACATTCCGGGGGAAATCTGGGAAACGCCAACATTGATTTTTTTTATCTAGCTACAGACTCTGTCAGGTATTACGATAAAGAGGTACCACTTACCCTTAGTGCAGAAGGTCACTTTAACTATTAGCCTTGTTAGACTTAAGGACCATAGAGGATTAGTAGTGTTTTACTAAAGGGATTAATGGTACGATAGATAGATAGATAGATAGATAGATAGATAGATAGATAGATAGATAGATAGATAGATAGATAGATAGATAGACTGTGAAAGCACACAATGCGATGCAACAAAGCAATACAGACAGACAGACAGAAGAATACAAATGTACAAATAAATAAAGTCAATAGGTAGTATAGGTATTAGTACAGTACAGTGATTAGGAATAGGGTATGTGTATGCTGCATCTATCTGTACAGTGTATCCTGTATTTATGCTCTAGACATGCTATATATTAATACTTAATCATTCATCATTCATCATTAATATAATAATAATAATAATCATCATCATTGGCAACCAGTAGAGCAAGTAGGTTGCAGCACATTTTGTTTAACAACCGTTTCTTGTGCACATTGACAGGGTTAATCAAACTTGAGAGATCGCAACAACATAAATACATATATAAAATAAAATAAAGTATACCCTGTGAAACCGTGATCAGTAAAGTTGATTCTGGAAGAGAAAAATAAAAAGTTGTCTGGATTGATTGTGACATTCTCTTGCTACATTGAGACGTCAGGGACAGCTGGGACAGGGTCATACGGACTAAATCAATCATGCGGTACATCAAAAGACCCAATCTCCGAACACACAAGCTTTTTTTGTGAGGAATTCTCCCCAATGGCAGACCTTCGACAACAAATAAAGGAAAACATGGAGACACCAGAGTGTTCTCTCATCCTGCTGAGTTCAGTTTGTGTGCATTGCGTTCATGCAACTTGCATTGTTCCTGACTTAACTCTAGCTAGAGGAAAAAACTTTTTTTTAAAATCCAAAATGACTTAATACCACAGGCAGACTCTAGAGCATGTCTGAAATAAATGTGAGAGCTGAAATTTACATGTAAATGCTTAAACATAGGTGTAATCTTACCGTCCACAGAAGTGAACCTTTCAAGCCTGTTTTCTAAACTCTCCGTTTTCTGCAAGACATTACTCTATAAGCCATATCTCCAAAACTGGTGGGTCAAACTGAACAACCAATGTCAATTTTAAGCTATGATTCCCTGCTTTCATAATGACATGAAAAAAACTAAAAATCCAATGGCAGTCCCTCAGCCAAATTTGCTCACATAATTCAAATAGGCGTATATGGAGATCTGTTTGTCCAGAACAGCCGATCCAACAGATATGCCACAGATAGACGGCATAGCCGCATATATCTAAATGACGGAGCGGTTACGCAAAGACCCGCCCCACAGCACTGTTTGCAATTTACTTGTGCGAGTTATAAGTATTTTTTTGTTGAATCTTTCATGACAAAGTTGTACAGTATGTATATCCATAACATAAACAAGCAGCACGCTAGCAAACAATTCACTAATTCTTTGTTTCAATCATTTTTGTTATTATTATTTTTCACAATTATATTACCTGATCATCTTCTTCTTAAATACACTAGTTGAAACTCTATACCGTCATGCATACATCTGTCGCGCAAATTACCAAAACATTAGAAAGTAGGCTAGTCCGCGTTGTATCAGATTGTGAAAATATAATAATAATAATAATAAATCAATTTGAAAAATGTATTAGATTAAATTTGTAACTCAATTACAATGCTTAGATGACCCGCCCCATACATCCCATCCACTTTGCACTATAGTCATCGCTCTGGTATCTGATGGCTGATAGATCGAAACGAGATGAAAGAGAAGCTAGCCCTATGTGGATGGAGAAAAGCACAAGTTGGTTATTGCCATAAATGGCTGCACAATTTACATATAGAGGCTCAAATAACAGCACAATAACGGTGTGAAAGACAGAGACATGGAGAGAGAGAGCTAGAGATTGTCTTATCTTTCGGTTCCCACAAGAAAGGGGCATATTTTTAAGCTGTGATTAAATCGCATAAAAAAAAACTTGTATCATTTGACAGCCCTAATAATAACTCAAATACACTAACAGTGCTTAGTGCTAGCAGTACTGTTTACCTACTGTAATGACATGCCCAAAATCGGTACGCCAGTTTAATCCATTTTAATCCGGGAAGCCGGGAACCCCTTTTGTTGTTTATGTTATAATTTAGCTATTGAAAAACAGAAGATCTACAAGCTTGTAGGTCTGCTATTTTTGAAAAATCTTGAAAATGTGGCCGCAAATCTTTGAATATGTACTCTTTCAGAGTGAACGTTTTTAAATGTTTAACTCTTTTCTTCTGGGGGGGGTCCCTGGAAGAACATATTGGTGGGAGTCTGCGGCCAAATTCAGATCATTCTTATACAGCGATCTGTTTCTATTTTAATATTTCCCCACAATCTCCACATCAAAAACAAATCCTCGACCGTACAAAGCCTCAATGTTACGATTTACTGAATTCAAAACGGTAGTATGTCATTTCCCTTAATTACAAATGAATGCTTCAGCAAGGGGAAATTGCTTTGTAAACTTGTGCAAATTGCACAAAGCAAGGCGGATAACGATGGCATTAGCCCAAAAATGTGACATGCCCAATGCACAAAATAAGCAATCAGATTCAAAGAACCAATCTCAGACTTGAGTGAGTGCATATGGATCTCTATTCATTAAAGCTGAGAAAAATGAATAAAAATGTTCTTTGCAGCATCTAGTACAGTCAGGCAGTCACTGAGCATACTGCTAAGGTTACTGAATGGACTATTCAGTGGCCCGGGGCCGTAGACATTACTGATAATGATGACTTAAAGCTGCTATAAGCAATATATGTCAAAACTTTAATGACCTTTTATTTTGTTGGTATTCAGACAGCCAGCAATGGGTAAAACACTCCCCAAACAAATATAGTCTCTGTGACACATCTAGGGGCCGCAATCTGCATTCAAAGATGTCCCTAGAAGCTTTGTCATTGGTCGGAAAAAAGCTGGTCGCAATGACTAACCAATCGGGAAGCAGACAGGCAAATCGACCAATGGGAAAATCTTTGAATGCAGATTGTGGCCCCTAGATGTGTCACAGATGTGGGAGCGTTTTACCCATTGCTGGCTGTCTGAATACCAATTTTCTTTTGTCATATTATTGCTTATAGCAGCTTTAATTATACTTTGTTCAGAACCTTTAGCTACAGTATATATAAGTTAACCTTAAGCTACAGTATATATAACCTAATTGCATAGCAAATATTTTGGTGCAAACGGTAGTCCCCAAGACTCCATTAACCAAACTCTGTCCGTCCTCTTGAGGAAGCAATGTATACACTATACAGTTATACGTTTCTTCTCTTCTCCACACTTTGTAGATGCAGTTCTTTTTCATTATGCCGTGGATTACCTACGGCTCTTTCCGTTTGCCGTTTACTTCCTCGAGTATTCAGATTTCTATATACTCTTAATATGCATTGGCTTAAACCTCACATAACACATCACCACGGGATCACCACTCTCTCTCACACAGTCAGTAATATAAGCTACAGTAGCTACAGTATATATAACCTAATTGCATAGCAAATATTTTGGGTGCAAACGGTAGCCATTGGTCTGTATAGAATTGAAGTAAGGCTTGAATTCTCCAGCTCAGTGGCCTTGTCGTTAGAGTGGCTGCCCTGAGACTGAGAGGTCGAGGGTTCAATCCCCAGCCGGGTAATAGCCAGGCAAAGCCTCTGAAAAGTGAGACCCAGTGCCTCCCTACTTGGTACTCAACATCAAGGGTTCCATTGGGGGCAGCAAATTTGATTGGATTGGAGTTTTGGCAGCACATTTTTATTATAGTTTTAGTCATTGTCTCTTGAATAGTTTTGTGGTACCAGAGATAGAAATTCCATTAAATTGGGGGTCCGTAGCATAATGCGTGTGAAACTGGGGGTCCATGAAATAAATATGTTTCGGAATCACTGTTAGAGCCGTAAAAATCCCTTATCGGGGTCACTGGCATACGTTTTCAAATGGGGGGGGGGGGGGTCCGTGGCATAATTAATGTTGATTTGGGGGTCCTTGACACGAAAAAGTTTTTAACTTTTAGGAGCAGTAGGTGTCATTATTACGGCACCTGGGGAGCCGTTAGAAGTTTAGGTACCTTGCTCAGGGACACTGACACAAACCACTGTTGACCCTCCAGTTCCCAGAAGGGCTCTCCACCCACTGAGGAGAATGACTGTGGGACTACACCATTAATGTCATCTTTTAATAAGCCTAAGACATATAGTGGCTAAATTGTCGTATGTGCACCTGTGCGTGCGTGTGTGTGTGTGTGTGTGTGTGTGTGTGTGTGTGTGCGTGCGTGCGTGCGTGCGTGCGTGCGCGCGCGCGTGCGTGCGTGCGTGCGTGCGTGCAGGGTACAGAGGTGGATGAACAGAAGCTGGGTAGGACCATATCGCTGATAGAATGCCAACACCACCACCTACTGCACTGTCTGGAGAAGACAACCGTGAGTCCACTTGAACTGTCAATCGCAGTCATTGTAACGATTTATTCATTTACTAATTTTATTCATGTATTTCTTTTATGTACTTACAACACAGTCCATTTAGGCCCACTTTTCACTGTGTGTGTGTGCGTCCTTCTCCAGGCCCATGAGTTTGTTGACGAGCAGATATACTACGAGCAGAACTGCCTGGAGACGTCCCTGCAGAGGTACACGGAGAGCCCCTCCGTGTCCAGCCAGGACAGCTCCTTTGGCGCCACCTGCTGCTGCTGCTGTACCCAGCGGGTCAAGAGCACCGTGGCTCTGCCCGACACCAGCAGCGCAGCGACGGCGCTGCCCCCTGCAGGCCGCCCCGGAGACACCACCGCCCAGCCGGGTCCCCTGCAGGAGCTGAGTGCCATCCACATACAGTGTGGTGAGCTGCCATCGCGAACTGCCAGGTGAAAAGACAACCTATAATTAAGGCAGTGGTTCTCAAACCCAAGGACCCCCAGTTCGGTATGCCGCCCTTAGCCCTCCCTCTGTCCATGGAAGCGCCATGTTTCCTTGGAATAATGTGAGCTTGTTGTAGATCGGCTATTTTCAAATGGCCGAAATGTACATAATATGTACAGCCCTATTATATATTATAGGGCTGAAGTGGGTAATGCATGTTTTGTAATGGTAATCAAAATCTACAAAGTAACTAGTAAAGTAAAGTTTTCAAATAATTGCAGTGGAGTAAAAGTACAATATTTGCCTCTGAGATGAGTGTAGTAGAAGTAAAAGTACTGAAAATTGGCCAAAAAAAAGCAATAAACAATACCTCAAAATTGTACTTAAGTACAGTAAATGCACTTAGTTACTTTAGTTTACACCACTGAATGATACTAAATTAAAAGAGTTTAATACCCAGAATCATCTGTGATATTCCATTGCATACTCTCTCTCTCTCTCTCTCTCTCTCCCCCCCCCCCCCCCCCCCCCATACCCCAGTCGCTCCAGTCTCAACTTGAAGACCGATGACGTCAGCAGGATCAACTGCAAGGGCAGACAGATCACCACGGCCATAATCAGCCTCCCAACTCCCCCCGCCTTAAGCCTCCACGAGCCCCCCCAACGGAGACCCCCGCGTCCCCCGGGAGGATGCCCCCCGACCACGCCGAGCGTCCGCACCACCGCTAGCTCGGCTAGCGTCAGCATCGTCAAAGTGTCCGCTCTGTGAGGCCGTGGCCCGACCGATGTGACTCAACCCATCAGGAACAAAGAAGAACGAATGGAGGGAAGCAACAGGAGAAAGGACAGCAGAGGGAAGCGCGCTGCTCTGCCTTGAACGGACCGGTGGGGGTCCCTGTCTCAGGGAGGGGGACGCGTGGGGGTCCCTGTCTCAGGGAGGGGGACGGGTGGGGGTCCCTGTCTCAGGGAGGGGGACGGGTGGGGGTCCCTGTCTCAGGGAGGGGGACGTGGGCAGGCCCACGGTACTGGGATGACACCCAAATACGTGAACTGAGTGACGATCTTGCACTTTGTTGTGTTTCTATATAATAGACATGAACAGAATAGCTCTGTTTGTAACGGTTTGTTGTAGGAAAGAAGACGGATTTAAACACAGAAGGTGAGCAAGTATCAGAAGATACTGTCTGCGAAACGGATCTTCTATGTACTTAAAAGGAAATTTGAACAAAGACTCAGTCAATAACAGACCGCGTTAACTTGAGTTTGATTGGTCCTGTGTGTTGTGTTGTTTGTCAGTAACTATTTTGATGTGGGCGGGGAAAGAATGGAAATAATATAATTTTTAGATATCTTCATGGCATCATTTGAAGAGCCATGTCAGTTGATGCTGATGTCAATGCCACACACAGTTTGTGTGTGTGTGTGTGTGTGTGTGTGTGTGTGTGTGTGTGTGTGTGTGTGTGTGTGTGTGTGTGTGTGTGTGTGTGTGTGTGTGTGTGTGTGTGTGTGTGTGTGTGTGTGTGTGTGTGTGTGTGTGTGTAAATGCTTCATGTTTACCTGCCTGTATACATACAATCATCATAGTCCCAGTCAGTGGTGGAAAAAGTACTCACATTTGTTACTTCAAAAAAAGTATCAATACTGCAATTTAGAAATAAAAAAGTCCGGAATTCTAAATGCATTTGGGTAAAAGTACAAAAGTTAAAGACATTGAATGTAGGACCGAAGTGTATGTTTTGTAATAATAATCAAAATCCACAAAGTAAGTAGTAACTAAAGTTTTCAAGGAAATGTAGTGGAGTTAAAGTTTGAAGTAGACGTAATTGGAAATCAGAAATACTCAAGTAAAGTACAAATACCTCAAAATGGTACTTAAGTACAGTAATAAAGTCAAGTAAACTTAACCCATTTTGGACGGGGAACCCCTTTTGGTGTTTGAAGGATTATGTTATACTTTAGCCATTAATAAATAGCAGATCTACATCTTGTAGATCTGCTATTTTTGAAAAATCAATCTGACTCAGGTCTATGGGTTAAGTTACGTTCCACCACTGGTCCACATGCAGTTCCATTCCATACTGTCCACCCACTCTGTGAAACTGTGAGTCTGCCTTGGCACTGTGCTTTCAGATAGTAAAGACTTTTATACTGACGTATGGTGAGGCAGTGGTTCTCGGCCAGAGACAACTTATGGTTGCCGTGAGTATATGATGTGATTTATGACATGCAGAATATATTTTTTACAATATACAAATACACGATCATGACAATTATTTTGCAGGGAATGCTTTATGTAATAATGGCTGCTCTTTAGGTAGAGTGCAGAGAGCCCATGGTGAAATAGGATGAATGTCAACAGGAAGTGAAAAAGTGTGACCTGCGTGTGTAATTTGTCACACACCGAGAAGGTTGAGGACCACTGTGACAACAAGCGGCTATGATTATGTTCACTTTCAATTTAGTGTGGTTAAAAAGGTCCAAAATCTAAAGGTAATGTATGGCCTCATCGAAACATGCATAGTTAATCTGAAAATCCATTATTTTCTAATAAATGTTCAGTGGAGCATAAAGTAGGCTTAACCTAAATGAACTATTGGGATATAATGTGTTTAGATTCAAATTAGCCCCGGAGATACGCCAACATTGATATTCATTTAAACCAAATAATTGAAAGTGAACTGCTTAAACCGTATAGAGATTAATATGTGTTTCGCTGTTTTCAAGTTATTTTAGTTTTTTGTTGTACATGTTGTTGAAAGAATTTACTGACCATGATACTGACGTGATACTGACCATGATACTGACGTGATACTGACCACGATACTGACTAAAGTCATACGATTTGTCACACATGTTACCGCAGTGAAATTTGTTCTCTGTATTTTACCCATCTCTTTGAGCGGTGAGCCACAGCCAAGGAATCATTTGATTAGTTGATTTGATGCCCCAATCCAACCCATTGGTGCCAAGCACGGAGGCATTCCCTCTTTTTGAAACACTTGCCCTCGATATACGCGTTCATGCGAGGCTGCGCCATATTAAGTGTCGTCCGAAACCAAGCAGCCTTGAGTGGAAGTGGCTTATGAATACCTCAAGAGCGAGTCTGTGCCGATCTAGACTCCATTGCCTTGTGCAGCCCTGCTCTGTGTCCGCATGGAAACAGCGATCTACAAATGTAAGTACCACCACAAATAAATGATAAATAAACTGCTCCTAAACAATCTTCATCTGATGCAGAATAGACAGCACTCCAACTGATGTTCACTCTTTATTTACCCCACTGTGAAAAACTATAAATGAAACTACACAAACAAAATAACTTTTAACACCATGGATGTATATGACATGTCCTTTTTGACAGGCACGCTGTATTTCCTTTTAAATGTCCATATTAATGAAATCCACATGTCACACAAACATACACGATGCAATGCAATATAACTGTACAAACAAAATAACAGGTAACACAATTGCATGATGGTAACCATGGCAACGAATGGTGTCTGTTTCCTGTTTCTGCACAAGGAGGGCGAGTGTATTTTTATACCCAGCACCCTAATCAAGGTAACTTGATTCAGCTGGAGGGGCACTTCCTGACGAGGGAACCTCCCGAGAGCACTTCAAGTTAAGGGACTGGTTTCGAAAAGGGCCATTGGGTCCCATTTTTACAGTCTTTGGTATGACCCGGCCGGGGATTGAACCCCCAACCTCCCAGTTTCAGGGCGGACACTCTAACCACAAGGCCACTGTCTGGTCCATGATACTGACATTATGCTGACCATGATACTGACGTGATACTGACCATGTTAATGACCATGATACTGACGTGATACTGACCACAATACTGACATGATACTGTAACCACAGTGCAGTACATTATAAATGTATACCTGCTATTGTATTGTTGCTCATTGGAAATTCATAGGTTGTCTGGACTCTGGAATCATTTGTGACTACTTGCCAAGGTGTGCTGGCAAGTGGTTAATCTAAAAAAAAGGAACAATCAATGTTTTTTTGTTTATGTTTTTACTTGAATGTGAGCTAATTTCACTTCATGTTTTTTTCAATAATAATGAAGAACCAATTTTTGTTCCAAGGTTTTTGTTCGCAGTTTTTTTGTTGCAGTTTTCTGTGGTATTGTTGTTTTGTGTTGCCTTTGTGAGTTTTGTCTGAAGAAATAAAATCACACCCGTGTGAAGTGAGTGGTGCAACTCCGTGTGGGGGTCCCCGGGGGGTCTCCGGAAGTTCCAGACCCACAGGACCACAGCCAGGGTGCGAGCCGCCCCACATCCGAAACGGTAGAGAAATGAGAGTTACCATGTGGGTGTCTCTGGGGGTCCCCGGGGAGTCCCTGGGGGGGCCCCGGAACATCCAGACCCACAGGAACGCGCCCAGGGGGCCAGGCCGATTTCCGGCGAGCCGCCCCATGTCCGAAACGGTTGAGAAATGACAGGGTTACCGTGTCGGGGTCCCTCTACTGTACCCTCTACTGTACTGTCCTGGCACACCCGAAATCATCATAATATATACAGTTAATATGTGCGTGTGTTTGTGTGTGTGTTAGGTTGCGCACAGGTGGTGAAAAACAACCATGCTGTTTTCGTGCTCATACCCACCCTTTTCGTGCTCATACCCACCCAGGCACCCACACACACAGCTCCGTAAGGGAGTGGTTGCACCACTCAAAAATCAGACCGGGGTCTGAAGTGAGTGGTGCAACAGTGCCCCCTGTTGGTACTCTAAACATAGGGACAAGGTACTCTAAACATAGCTAGGGACATTGCTGTTCCTTGGAGTGGTTGCACCAAAAGATGAAACATTTTGTCCCGACATCGTCAGTTTTTCATTCGCTATATATGATCAACAAACTGGTAGTATGACAATTGGTTATATAGAAAATATATACAAACTGGTCCGTCATTCTTTTATGTCATCACGGTATCTGCTGAATATGAACAACAGGGACGTGCAGAGAGTATTAGAGGGGCTGCAATCCCATAAGAGGGCACTTTTGGACATAAATAGCGAAAATAGCTATTTTCAGGGCGCAAACCCTCTCTTTATCTACTGGAGATGCGGTGTACGACATGGATTTCTAAACAAATTTGTTCAACGCAAAATGCTGCATTCAAGTTCAGGAGACTTCATGGGGGGGAAAAAAGCAATTCTCCTGAATGCTGCCATTCCGGTATGGCATGGAAAGGAAAGGAGTGGCATTTGCATTTCTTTCACCATAGGAGATGCTGCGTTCGTGGCCTGGAAAAGACAGTTTTTTTTACAGACGGGTAAATGGGCAGGGGCTGAAGCCCCCTTTGATGTCTATGTGTGCACGTCCCTGATGAACAATATGTCCCTTTAAGAGTGTTTCTAGCTCATTGATGTTCAGAATTGGCACCATGGTATTTTTCGTACCGGTACTTGTGAATTTGACAGGGCTATTTACAACATTTTACGTCACACTTCAAATGATTACTGAAGAATGCACAATGCGTCCCATTATGTTCACACTCAATCAACTTTAAGGGATATTTCACTTTATAAACAAAACTTCTGGGGGTCATTTTCAGCTGAAGTGGTTTTATAATAATAATCAAAATCTACAAAATAGATACAGTAGTAACAAAGGTTTTCAAATAAATGTAGTGCCGTTAATGTATAATATTTGCCTTTGAGTTGTAGTGGAGTAGAAGTAAAAGTACTACTGAATATTGGAAATAATCCAGTAAAAGTTTTTTATAAAAAGAAAGAAAGAACAGTACGGCCTAGAACACTAAACACGTGTGATTTTCACGACGATTATATTTTTGTACTTTTCATAATGTTGCTAATGTCTGAGGTGGGTGGGTCTTTCAGTACCTTCATGATGCTCAGTGACGACATATAGAATGTAGGTTTGCTTCCCTGCTCACATTGCTGTTTTTTTTCCTCCAGGCAGATGTTTATGTTTAGTGATAATGTGATAGAGAAAAATCCCATGCACCCACAATGGACTTTTTTTTCTTTCACTGGACCATTCTCACATGTCCTAGGAATGGGTGGACCAAAGGAAAAGTTCCCAAATTAATTTCTGTTCTTTTCTTTAAAATAATATGCACATTTTCACAGATGCCCCCCTATGATAGCCCCCCCCCCCCCCATGATTGATGAGAGTTGCTCAAGTTGCCATGTATTGCTGTACTGAATATATTTTGATGAGAAATATTTTTTATGGAATATTTTACATTGGGTAAAATATACCCGTGTTTAGTGATGGTGTAACAAAAAAATATGTTTAGTGTTCTAGGTTTAAGTAAATGTACTGTACGGTACTTACTTTACATACTGCTCTCCAGTTTAATTGTCTGGTTTCGGTATTGGTGCACGCAAAAGTCAGATAGACGTGAAAATGGAAATACCCCTTTAAGTCAAATATCTAATCTGTCGTACAACTGTGTCGTGGTCCAAAAATACCTGATCTATAACCTCACAACGTGTCACGTTTGTGACGCGGCTATAAATTGGCTATTTTGCATTTGTGTTGCCGTTGTACGATGGAGCATAACTTTGTCATTGTTCATGATGCTTATAATGATGTTGTATGGTGGACACTTAATCACACTTCTATTGGCATACAGAGGGTCACGTTTTAAAAGTCTTGGCATTGTTGTTTGTGTTTGTTTCCTTCTTTTAAACTGAGCTTTTCAGTGCGTCTGTTGCTGTGTGTATATTTTGTCAGAGTGTTGGTTGTTTATCATTTGAGATTCTCGTGTGTCGTAGCGACTATGAAGTGTCAGATTCCAAATTAAAATCTGCCACCAAAGCAATTTAGCGTGTTCCTTTGCTGTTCTGTTGCCTGGATGATATTGCAAACATGACAATTCATTCTTCTTCTTACGTAGCAACTCTCATACCACATAGATTATTTTACGGTTACCGCATCAACGTTTAGTTTTTTCATAAACAAATCCCCCACTTCACATATAAGAGAGTTGTAAAAAAGTTTTTTTTTAAATGGCAGAGCAACAAGCTCACAGCGCTCAGAATGGATTAAGTACAGTACATTTGTAGCCTCGTCCGGGAGGCGAATCCGGGAACTATGGATCAGATTGGGACCTATGGGGACCTACCCAGCTAACATGTCCATCTGGGCCCCACTTGGGTTTTGACATGGGCTATGGGCATGGGTTCCGAGTGGGCCGTGCACCCAGTTTTCACAAAGGGCCCACCCGTGTTAGCCCATATGGGCTTATGCGGGTTTCTAAGTGGGTCTTAGGTGGTATCCAAATGGGCCATTTTATTTCAGAACCATGTGTGCGCCACCTGTGTTTGCCTATATGGGTTTGAACTGGGATCTGATTGGGCCTTAAGTGGGTACCAGCTGGGCGAATTATATGTGACCCATGTAGGCCACACTTGTGCCTCATTGTCTTCCGTCATGTTTCTGTTTTCCCCTGCTGTCGATTGTTCATTCCTACAGATAGGATGCAGTGTTTCCAGTTTTCTGTAGTAGTTTCTTCAAGTGTTCAAACTTTATGACTGGATAGCACTTGATCTGTAGAGTCCTACATTACTATCTCCTACGATCAAGGGTTAGGGTTAGGGTACTGTAGCATGCTAGGGTTAGGTTCCACGTGCTAATAAAGTGTAAATTCTGGGATCCTTGACAAGAAAGGGTTTGGGAACCACTGTTGTAGAGGGTATATAGAATAGATGGATGTTGATAGTATTAGTTAGTGACTTTGACAGTGTACAAATGGAACCGGATTTCAGCAGGTCAAATGAGGTACAGAAAACCGTATGACTCCCAGGCTGATGGGGGAAAACTGTATGAGTTTATTTGTTTAAGAACTAACAATCAATTGAAAAATATATTCTGGATGTGACACAAGCCGAAATAGCGCAGTTGGTAGAGCATTAGACTGAAGATCTGAAGGTCCCTGGTTCAATCCCGGCTTTCAGGAGTTGAAATGAGGTACAGAAAACCCTATGACTCTTAGGCTGATCTCCCTGGGTGAAAAACATTATGAGTTTTTTTTGTTTAAGAAGTAACAAGTAACAGTCAATGTAAAATTAATGCTGGATTTGACACTTGCAAGCCGAAATGGCTCAGTTGGGAGAGCGTTTGACTGATAGACCTGAAGGTCCCTGGTTCAATCCCGGCTTTCGCCAGTTGAAATGAGGTACAGCAAACCCTATGACTCTTAGGCTGATCTCCCTGGGTGAAAAACTTTATGAGTTTTTTTGTTTAAGAAGTAACAAGTAACAGTCAATGTAAAAAATAAATGCTGGATTTGACACTTGCAAGCCGAAATAGCTCAGTTGGGAGAGCGTTAGACTGAAGATCTAAAGGTCCAGAAGGACACCTTTAAAGCAGCCCAGAAATTCAACATGTTTGTGTGCCTCAATGGCCAAGTCAAATGATATCCGTAGTATACCTAGTAGAAGTGTGCCGGTTCAAACCGGCAAAGACTCGTGTCTTTACTTTCCAAACCGATTTCAGAAGAAGAAAACAAACAAAAAAGATTTGTAGTAGTATCCAGTAGTTAGCTCAGTGTGATGAGAGCCTGTCCTTGGAAGCCACAGGTCCAGGGTTCAAATCCCACATTATTCATAACTGTGACACTTTGCTTTGCACACTGATTTCCAGAAGGACAACTTTAAAGCAGCCCAGAAATTCACCATGTTTGTGTGCCTCAATGGCCCAGTGGATAAGTCAAATGATATCTGTAGTATACCTAGTAGAAGTGTGCCGGTTCAAACCTGACTCATATCTTTACGTTCAAGACCGATTTCAGAAGAAGAAAACAAACAATAAAGCTTTGTATTAGTATCCAGCAGTTAGCTCACTGTGATGAGATGCTGTTCTTGAGAGCCACAGGTCCAGGGTTCAAATCCTAGGCAAAACTGTGACATTTTGCTTTACACACTGATTTCCAGAAGGACAACTTTAAAGCAGCCCAGAAATTCACCATGTTTGTGTGCCTCAATGGCCCAGTGGATAAGTCAAATGATATCTGTAGTATACCTAGTAGAAGTGTGCCGGTTCAAACCTGACTCATATCTTTACGTTCAAGACCGATTTCAGAAGAAGAAAACAAACAAAAAAGCTTTGTATTAGTATCCAGCAGTTAGCTCACTGTGATGAGAGGCTGTTCTTGAGAGCCACAGGTCCAGGGTTCAAATCCTAGGCAAAACTGTGACATTTTGCTTTACACACTGATTTCCAGAAGGACAACTTTAAAGCAGCCCAGAAATTCACCATGTTTGTGTGCCTCAATGGCCCAGTGGATAAGTCAAATGATATCCGTAGTATACCTAGTAGAAGTGTGCCGGTTCAAACCTTACTCATATCTTTACGTTCAAGACCGATTTCAGAAGAAGAAAACAAACAAAAAAGCTTTGTAGTAGTATCCAGCAGTTAGCTCACTGTGATGAGAGGCTGTCATTGAGAGCCACAGGTCCAGGGTTCAAATCCTGGTCAAAACTGTGACACTTTGCTTTACACACTGATTTCCAGAAGGACAACTTTAAAGCAGCCCAGAAATTCACCATGTTTGTGTGCCTCAATGGCCCGGTGGATAAGTCAAATGATATCCGTAGTATACCTAGTAGAAGTGTGCCGGTTCGAACCTGACTCATATCTTTACGTTCAAGACCGATTTCAGAAGAAGAAAACAAACAAAAAAGCTTTGTAGTAGTATCCAGCAGTTAGCTCACTGTGATGAGAGGCTGTCATTGAGAGCCACAGGTCCAGGGTTCAAATCCTGGTAAAAACTGTGACACTTTGCTTTACACACTGATTTCCAGAAGGACAACTTTAAAGCAGCCCAGAAATTCACCATGTTTGTGTGCCTCAATGGCCCAGTGGATAAGTCAAATGATATCCGTAGTATACCTAGTAGAAGTGTGCCGGTTCGAACCTGACTCATATCTTTACGTTCAAGACCGATTTCAGAAGAAGAAAACAAACAAAAAAGCTTTGTAGTAGTATCCAGCAGTTAGCTCACTGTGATGAGAGGCTGTCATTGAGAGCCACAGGTCCAGGGTTCAAATCCTGGTCAAAACCATGACACTTTGCTTTACACACTGATTTCCAGAAGGACAACTTTAAAGCAGCCCAGAAATTCACCATGTTTGTGTGCCTCAATGGCCCAGTGGATAAGTCAAATGATATCCGTAGTATACCTAGTAGAAGTGTGCCGGTTCGAACCTGACTCATATCTTTACGTTCAAGACCGATTTCAGAAGAAGAAAACAAACAAAAAAGCTTTGTAGTAGTATCCAGCAGTTAGCTCACTGTGATGAGAGGCTGTCATTGAGAGCCACAGGTCCAGGGTTCAAATACTGGTCAAAACTGTGACACTTTGCTTTACACACTGATTTCCAGAAGGACAACTTTAAAGCAGCCCAGAAATTCACCATGTTTGTGTGCCTCAATGGCCCAGTGGATAAGTCAAATGATATCCGTAGTATACCTAGTAGAAGTGTGCCGGTTCGAACCTGACTCACTCCTAGTAGGCGGTGATGGTTCAAATCACTGACACCTAGAGTTGGAGTGGCCCAGTGGATAAATCAGATAATATCCATAGAATACCTAGTACAAGTATGCTGGTTCAAATCACCAACACCTAGAGTAGGGGCAGGTAGTAGGAGAGTAGAGCTCAGGCAGGAGGAGAGTATGGGTGAGGTAGGAGGAGAGTAAAGTTCAGGTAGGAGGAGAGCAGGGTGTTCAGGTAGGAGGAGAGTAGAAAGACAGTAGGGGTCAGGTAGGAAGAGAGTAGGGGTCAGGTAGGAAGAGAGTAGGAAGGGGAGGGCCAGGCAGGGAGAGAAGGAAGGGGAGGGGCCAGGCAGGGAGAGAGTAGGAAGGAGAGGGGTCAGGCAAAAACGATGGGTTATATCCCATGTTTTTTTAAATTTTGAAAAAAAAAGTTTCTCATCATTTTGGACCATGGGCTATAGCCCATATCGTACGGCATACTATAGCGCGCCGTTTTTCATCATTTTTGAGGATTTGAAAAAAATGACGAAATGACAAAAACGATGGGTTATAGCCCATGTTTTTTGAAATTTTGGAAAAAAAAGTTAGCCTCGTTTCTCATCATTTTGGACCGTGGGCTATAGCCCATATCGTACGGCATACTATAGCGCGCCGTTTTTCATCATTTTTGAGGATTTGAAAAAAATGACGAAATGACAAAAACGATGGGTTATAGCCCATGTTTTTTGAAATTTTGAAAAAAAAAGTTAGCCTCGTTTCTCATCATTTTGGACCGTGGGCTATAGCCCATATCGTACGGCATACTATAGCGCGCCGTTTTTCATCATTTTCGAGGATTTGAAAAAAATGACGAAATGACAAAAACGATGGGTTATAGCCCATGTTTTTTTTAATTTTGAAAAAAAAAGTTAGCCTCGTTTCTCATCATTTTGGACCGTGGGCTATAGCCCATATCGTACGGCATACTATAGCGCGCCGTTTTTCATCATTTTTGAGGATTTGAAAAAAATGACGAAATGACAAAAACGATGGGTTATAGCCCATGTTTTTTGAAATTTTGAAAAAAAAAGTTAGCCTCGTTTCTCATCATTTTGGACCGTGGGCTATAGCCCATATCGTACGGCATACTATAGCGCGCCGTTTTTTCATCATTTTTGAGGATTTGAAAAAAATGACGAAATGACAAAAACGATGGGTTATAGCCCATGTTTTTTGAAATTTTGAAATAAAAAGTTAGCCTCGTTTCTCATCATTTTGGACCGTGGGCTATAGCCCATATCGTACGTGATCACTGTGATGAGAGGCTGTCATTGAGAGCCACAGGTCCAGGGTTCAAATCCTGGTAAAAACTGTGACACTTTGCTTTACACACTGATTTCCAGAAGGACAACTTTAAAGCAGCCCAGAAATTCACCATGTTTGTGTGCCTCAATGGCCCAGTGGATAAGTCAAATGATATCCGTAGTATACCTAGTAGAAGTGTGCCGGTTCGAACCTGACTCATATCTTTACGTTCAAGACCGATTTCAGAAGAAGAAAACAAACAAAAAAGCTTTGTAGTAGTATCCAGCAGTTAGCTCACTGTGATGAGAGGCTGTCATTGAGAGCCACAGGTCCAGGGTTCAAATCCTGGTCAAAACCATGACACTTTGCTTTACACACTGATTTCCAGAAGGACAACTTTAAAGCAGCCCAGAAATTCACCATGTTTGTGTGCCTCAATGGCCCAGTGGATAAGTCAAATGATATCCGTAGTATACCTAGTAGAAGTGTGCCGGTTCGAACCTGACTCATATCTTTACGTTCAAGACCGATTTCAGAAGAAGAAAACAAACAAAAAAGCTTTGTAGTAGTATCCAGCAGTTAGCTCACTGTGATGAGAGGCTGTCATTGAGAGCCACAGGTCCAGGGTTCAAATACTGGTCAAAACTGTGACACTTTGCTTTACACACTGATTTCCAGAAGGACAACTTTAAAGCAGCCCAGAAATTCACCATGTTTGTGTGCCTCAATGGCCCAGTGGATAAGTCAAATGATATCCGTAGTATACCTAGTAGAAGTGTGCCGGTTCGAACCTGACTCACTCCTAGTAGGCGGTGATGGTTCAAATCACTGACACCTAGAGTTGGAGTGGCCCAGTGGATAAATCAGATAATATCCATAGAATACCTAGTACAAGTATGCTGGTTCAAATCACCAACACCTAGAGTAGGGGCAGGTAGTAGGAGAGTAGAGCTCAGGCAGGAGGAGAGTATGGGTGAGGTAGGAGGAGAGTAAAGTTCAGGTAGGAGGAGAGCAGGGTGTTCAGGTAGGAGGAGAGTAGAAAGACAGTAGGGGTCAGGTAGGAAGAGAGTAGGGGTCAGGTAGGAAGAGAGTAGGAAGGGGAGGGCCAGGCAGGGAGAGAAGGAAGGGGAGGGGCCAGGCAGGGAGAGAGTAGGAAGGAGAGGGGTCAGGCAAAAACGATGGGTTATATCCCATGTTTTTTTAAATTTTGAAAAAAAAAGTTAGCCTCGTTTCTCATCATTTTGGACCGTGGGCTATAGCCCATATCGTACGGCATACTATAGCGCGCCGTTTTTCATCATTTTTGAGGATTTGAAAAAAATGACGAAATGACAAAAACGATGGGTTATAGCCCATGTTTTTGGAATTAAAAAAAAAAAAAGTTAGCCTCGTTTCTCATCATTTTGGACCGTGGGCTATAGCCCATATCGTACGGCATACTATAGCGCGCCGTTTTTCATCATTTTTGAGGATTTGAAAAAAATGACGAAATGACAAAAACGATGGGTTATAGCCCATGTTTTTTTAAATTTTGAAAAAAAAGGTTAGCCTCGTTTCTCATCATTTTGGACCGTGGGCTATAGCCCATATCGTACGGCATACTATAGCGCGCCGTTTTTCATCATTTTTGAGGATTTGAAAAAAATGACGAAATGACAAAAACGATGGGTTATAGCCCATGTTTTTTGAAATTTTGGAAAAAAAAGTTAGCCTCGTTTCTCATCATTTTGGACCGTGGGCTATAGCCCATATCGTACGGCATACTATAGCGCGCCGTTTTTCATCATTTTTGAGGATTTGAAAAAAATGACGAAATGACAAAAAAGATGGGTTATAGCCCATGTTTTTTGAAATTTTGAAAAAAAAAGTTAGCCTCGTTTCTCATCATTTTGGACCGTGGGCTATAGCCCATATCGTACGGCATACTATAGCGCGCCGTTTTTTCATCATTTTTGAGGATTTGAAAAAAATGACGAAATGACAAAAACGATGGGTTATAGCCCATGTTTTTTGAAATTTTGAAATAAAAAGTTAGCCTCGTTTCTCATCATTTTGGACCATGGGCTATAGCCCATATCGTACGGCATACTATAGCGCGCCGTTTTTCATCATTTTTGAGGATTTGAAAAAAATGACGAAATGACAAAAACGATGGGTTATAGCCCATGTTTTTTGAAATTTTGGAAAAAAAAGTTAGCCTCGTTTCTCATCATTTTGGACCGTGGGCTATAGCCCATATCGTACGGCATACTATAGCGCGCCGTTTTTCATCATTTTTGAGGATTTGAAAAAAATGACGAAATGACAAAAACGATGGGTTATAGCCCATGTTTTTTGAAATTTTGAAAAAAAAAGTTAGCCTCGTTTCTCATCATTTTGGACTGTGGGCTATAGCCCATATCGTACGGCATACTATAGCGCGTCGTTTTTCATCATTTTCGAGGATTTGAAAAAAATGACGAAATGACAAAAACGATGGGTTATAGCCCATGTTTTTTTTAATTTTGAAAAAAAAAGTTAGCCTCGTTTCTCATCATTTTGGACCGTGGGCTATAGCCCATATCGTACGGCATACTATAGCGCGCCGTTTTTCATCATTTTTGAGGATTTGAAAAAAATGACGAAATGACAAAAACGATGGGTTATAGCCCATGTTTTTTGAAATTTTGAAAAAAAAAGTTAGCCTCGTTTCTCATCATTTTGGACCGTGGGCTATAGCCCATATCGTACGGCATACTATAGCGCGCCGTTTTTTCATCATTTTTGAGGATTTGAAAAAAATGACGAAATGACAAAAACGATGGGTTATAGCCCATGTTTTTTGAAATTTTGAAATAAAAAGTTAGCCTCGTTTCTCATCATTTTGGACCGTGGGCTATAGCCCATATCGTACGGCATACTATAGCGCGCCGTTTTTCATCATTTTTGAGGATTTGAAAAAAATGACGAAATGACAAAAACGATGGGTTATAGCCCATGTTTTTTGAAATTTTGAAAAAAAAAGTTAGCCTCGTTTCTCATCATTTTGGACCGTGGGCTATAGCCCATATCGTACGGCATACTATAGCGCGCCGTTTTTCATCATTTTTGAGGATTTGAAAAAAATGACGAAATGACAAAAACGATGGGTTATAGCCCATGTTTTTTGAAATTTTGAAAAAAAAAGTTAGCCTCGTTTCTCATCATTTTGGACCGTGGGCTATAGCCCATATCGTACGGCATACTATAGCGCGCCGTTTTTCATCATTTTTGAGGATTTGAAAAAAATGACAAAATGAAAAAAACGATGGGTTATAGCCCATGTTTTATGAAATTTTGAAAAAAAAAGTTAGCCTCGTTTCTCATCATTTTGGACCGTGGGCTATAGCCCATATCGTACGGCATACTATAGCGCGCCGTTTTTCATCATTTTCGAGGATTTGAAAAAAATGACGAAATGACAAAAACGATGGGTTATAGCCCATGTTTTTTTAAATTTTGAAAAAAAAAGTTAGCCTCGTTTCTCATCATTTTGGACCGTGGGCTATAGCCCATATCGTACAGCATACTATAGCGCGCCGTTTTTCATCATTTTTGAGGATTTGAAAAAAATGACGAAATGACAAAAACGATGGGTTATAGCCCATGTTTTTTGAAATTTTGAAAAAAAAAGTTAGCCTCGTTTCTCATCATTTTGGACCGTGGGCTATAGCCCATATCGTACGGCATACTATAGCGCGCCGTTTTTTCATCATTTTTGAGGATTTGAAAAAAATGACGAAATGACAAAAACGATGGGTTATATCCCATGTTTTTTGAAATTTTGAAATAAAAAGTTAGCCTCGTTTCTCATCATTTTGGACCGTGGGCTATAGCCCATATCGTACGGCATACTATAGCGCGCCGTTTTTCATCATTTTTGAGGATTTGAAAAAAATGACGAAATGACAAAAACGATGGGTTATAGCCCATGTTTTTTGAAATTTTGAAAAAAAAAGTTAGCCTCGTTTCTCATCATTTTGGACCGTGGGCTATAGCCCATATCGTACGGCATACTATAGCGCGCCGTTTTTCATCATTTTTGAGGATTTGAAAAAAATGACGAAATGACAAAAACGATGGGTTATAGCCCATGTTTTTTGAAATTTTGGAAAAAAAAGTTAGCCTCGTTTCTCATCATTTTGGACCATGGGCTATAGCCCATATCGTACGGCATACTATAGCGCGCCGTTTTTCATCATTTTTGAGGATTTGAAAAAAATGACGAAATGACAAAAACGATGGGTTATAGCCCATGTTTTTTGAAATTTTGAAAAAAAAAGTTAGCCTCGTTTCTCATCATTTTGGAGCGTGGGCTATAGCCCATATCGTACGGCATACTATAGCGCGCCGTTTTTCATCATTTTTGAGGATTTGAAAAAAATGACGAAATGACAAAAACGATGGGTTATAGCCCATGTTTTTTGAAATTTTGAAAAAAAAAGTTAGCCTCGTTTCTCATCATTTTGGACCGTGGGCTATAGCCCATATCGTACGGCATACTATAGCGCGCCGTTTTTCATCATTTTTGAGGATTTGAAAAAAATGACGAAATGACAAAAACGATGGGTTATAGCCCATGTTTTTTGAAATTTTGGAAAAAAAAGTTAGCCTCGTTTCTCATCATTTTGGACCGTGGGCTATAGCCCATATCGTACGGCATACTATAGCGCGCCGTTTTTCATCATTTTTGAGGATTTGAAAAAAATGACGAAATGACAAAAACGATGGGTTATAGCCCATGTTTTTTGAAATTTTGAAAAAAAAAGTTAGCCTCGTTTCTCATCATTTTGGACCGTGGGCTATAGCCCATATCGTACGGCATACTATAGCGCGCCGTTTTTCATCATTTTTGAGGATTTGAAAAATATGACGAAATGACAAAAACGATGGGTTATAGCCCATGTTTTTTGAAATTTTGAAAAAAAAAGTTAGCCTCGTTTCTCATCATTTTGGACCGTGGGCTATAGCCCATATCGTACGGCATACTATAGCGCGCCGTTTTTCATCATTTTTGAGGATTTGAAAAAAATGACGAAATGACAAAAACGATGGGTTATAGCCCATGTTTTTTGAAATTTTGAAAAAAAAAGTTAGCCTCGTTTCTCATCATTTTGGACCGTGGGCTATAGCCCATATCGTACGGCATACTATAGCGCGCCGTTTTTCATCATTTTTTAGGATTTGAAAAAAATGACGAAATGACAAAAACGATGAGTTATAGCCCATGTTTTTTGAAATTTTGAAAAAAAAAGTTAGCCTCGTTTCTCATCATTTTGGACCGTGGGCTATAGCCCATATCGTACGGCATACTATAGCGCCGTTTTTCATCATTTTCGAGGATTTGAAAAAAATGACGAAATGACAAAAACGATGGGTTATAGCCCATGTTTTTTTAAATTTTGAAAAAAAAAGTTAGCCTCGTTTCTCATCATTTTGGACCGTGGGCTATAGCCCATATCGTACGGCATACTATAGCGCGCCGTTTTTCATCATTTTTGAGGATTTGAAAAAAATGACGAAATGACAAAAACGATGGGTTATAGCCCATGTTTTTTGAAATTTTGAAAAAAAAAGTTAGCCTCGTTTCTCATCATTTTGGACCGTGGGCTATAGCCCATATCGTACGGCATACTATAGCGCGCCGTTTTTTCATCATTTTTGAGGATTTGAAAAAAATGACGAAATGACAAAAACGATGGGTTATAGCCCATGTTTTTTGAAATTTTGAAATAAAAAGTTAGCCTCGTTTCTCATCATTTTGGACCGTGGGCTATAGCCCATATCGTACGGCATACTATAGCGCGCCGTTTTTCATCATTTTTGAGGATTTGAAAAAAATGACGAAATGACAAAAACGATGGGTTATATCCCATGTTTTTTGAAATTTTGAAAAAAAAAGTTAGCCTCGTTTCTCATCATTTTGGACCGTGGGCTATAGCCCATATCGTACGGCATACTATAGCGCGCCGTTTTTCATCATTTTTGAGGATTTGAAAAAAATGACGAAATGACAAAAACGATGGGTTATAGCCCATGTTTTTTGAAATTTTGAAAAAAAAAGTTAGCCTCGTTTCTCATCATTTTGGACCGTGGGCTATAGCCCATATCGTACGGCATACTATAGCGCGCCGTTTTTCATCATTTTTGAGGATTTGAAAAAAATGACGAAATGAAAAAAACGATGGGTTATAGCCCATGTTTTTTGAAATTTTGAAAAAAAAAGTTAGCCTCGTTTCTCATCATTTTGGACCGTGGGCTATAGCCCATATCGTACGGCATACTATAGCGCGCCGTTTTTCATCATTTTTGAGGATTTGAAAAAAATGACGAAATGACAAAAACGATGGGTTATAGCCCATGTTTTTTGAAATTTTGAAAAAAAAAGTTAGCCTCGTTTCTCATCATTTTGGACCGTGGGCTATAGCCCATATCGTACGGCATACTATAGCGCGCCGTTTTTTCATCATTTTTGAGGATTTGAAAAAAATGACGAAATGACAAAAACGATGGGTTATAGCCCATGTTTTTTGAAATTTTGAAAAAAAAAGTTAGCCTCGTTTCTCATCATTTTGGACCGTGGGCTATAGCCCATATCGTACGGCATACTATAGCGCGCCGTTTTTCATCATTTTTGAGGATTTGAAAAAAATGACGAAATGACAAAAACGATGGGTTATAGCCCATGTTTTTTGAAATTTTGAAAAAAAAAGTTAGCCTCGTTTCTCATCATTTTGGACCGTGGGCTATAGCCCATATCGTACGGCATACTATAGCGCGCCGTTTTTCATCATTTTTGAGGATTTGAAAAAAATGACGAAATGACAAAAACGATGGGTTATAGCCCATGTTTTTTGAAATTTTGAAAAAAAAAGTTAGCCTCGTTTCTCATCATTTTGGACCGTGGGCTATAAGCCCATATCGTACGGCATACTATAGCGCGCCGTTTTTCATCATTTTTGAAGATTTGAAAAAAATGACGAAATGACAAAAACGATGGGTTATAGCCCATGTTTTTAGAAATTTTGAAAAAAAAAGTTAGCCTCGTTTCTCATCATTTTGGACCGTGGGCTATAGCCCATATCGTACAGCATACTATAGCGCGCCGTTTTTCATCATTTTTGAAGTTCTGAAAAAAATGACGAAATGACAAAAACGATGGGTTATAGCCCATGTTTTTTGAAATTTTGAAAAAAAAAGTTAGCCTCGTTTCTCATCATTTTGGACCGTGGGCTATAGCCCATATCGTACGGCATACTATAGCGCGCCGTTTTTCATCATTTTTGAAGATTTGAAAAAAATGACGAAATGACAAAAACGATGGGTTATAGCCCATGTTTTTTGAAAATTTGAAAAAAAAAGTTAGCCTCGTTTCTCATCATTTTGGACCGTGGGCTATAGCCCATATCGTACGGCATACTATAGCGCGCCGTTTTTCATCATTTTTGAAGATTTGAAAAAAATGACGAAATGACAAAAACGATGGGTTATAGCCCATGTTTTTTGAAATTTTGAAAAAAAAAGTTAGCCTCGTTTCACATCATTTTGGACCGTGGGCTATAGCCCATATCGTACGGCATACTATAGCGCGCCGTTTTTCATCATTTTTGAAGATTTGAAAAAAATGACGAAATGACAAAAACGATGGGTTATAGCCCATGTTTTTTGAAATTTTGAAAAAAAAAGTTAGCCTCGTTTCTCATCATTTTGGACCGTGGGCTATAGCCCATATCGTATGGCATACTATAGCGCGCCGTTTTTCATCATTTTTGAAGATTTGAAAAAAATGACGAAATGACAAAAACGATGGGTTATAGCCCATGTTTTTTGAAATTTTGAAAAAAAAAGTTAGCCTCGTTTCTCATCATTTTGGACCGTGGGCTATAGCCCATATCGTACGGCATACTATAGCGTGCCGTTTTTCATCATTTTTGAAGATTTGAAAAAAATGACGAAATGACAAAAACGATGGGTTATAGCCCATGTTTTTTGAAAATTTGAAAAAAAAAGTTAGCCTCGTTTCTCATCATTTTGGACCGTGGGCTATAGCCCATATCGTACGGCATACTATAGCGAGCCGTTTTTCATCATTTTTGAAGATTTGAAAAAAATGACGAAATGAAAAAAACGATGGGTTATAGCCCATGTTTTTAGAAATTTTGAAAAAAAAAGTTAGCCTCGTTTCTCATCATTTTGGACCGTGGGCTATAGCCCATTATCGTACAGCATACTATAGCGCGCCGTTTTTCATCATTTTTGAAGTTCTGAAAAAAATGACGAAATGACAAAAACGATGGGTTATAGCCCATGTTTTTTGAAATTTTGAAAAAAAAAGTTAGCCTCGTTTCTCATCATTTTGGACCGTGGGCTATAGCCCATATCGTACGGCATACTATAGCGCGCCGTTTTTCATCATTTTTGAAGATTTGAAAAAAATGACGAAATGACAAAAACGATGGGTTATAGCCCATGTTTTTTGAAATTTTGAAAAAAAAAGTTAGCCTCGTTTCTCATCATTTTGGACCGTGGGCTATAGCCCATATCGTACGGCATACTATAGCGCGCCGTTTTTCATCATTTTTGAAGATTTGAAAAAAATGACGAAATGACAAAAACGATGGGTTATAGCCCATGTTTTTTGAAAATTTGAAAAAAAAAAGTTAGCCTCGTTTCTCATCATTTTGGACCGTGGGCTATAGCCCATATCGTACGGCATACTATAGCGCGCCGTTTTTCATCATTTTTGAAGATTTGAAAAAAATGACGAAATGACAAAAACGATGGGTTATAGCCCATGTTTTTTGAAATTTTGGAAAAAAAAGTTAGCCTCGTTTCTCATCATTTTGGACCGTGGGCTATAGCCCATATCGTACGGCATACTATAGCGCGCCGTTTTTCATAATTTTTGAAGATTTGAAAAAAAAAGACGAAATGACAAAAACGATGGGTTATAGCCCATGTTTTTTGAAATTTTGAAAAAGAAAGTTAGCCTCGTTTCTCATCATTTTGGACCGTGGGCTATAGCCCATATCGTACGGCATACTATAGCGCGCCGTTTTTCATCATTTTTGAAGATTTGAAAAAAATGACGAAATGACAAAAACGATGGGTTATAGCCCATGTTTTTTGAAATTTTGAAAAAAAAAGTTAGCCTCGTTTCTCATCATTTTGGACCGTGGGCTATAGCCCATATCGTACGGCATACTATAGCGCGCCGTTTTTCATCATTTTTGAAGATTTGAAAAAAATGACGAAATGACAAAAACGATGGGTTATAGCCCATGTTTTTTTAAATTTTGAAAAAAATAGTTAGCCTCGTTTCTCATCATTTTGGACCGTGGGCTATAGCCCATATCGTACGGCATACTATAGCGCGCCGTTTTTCATCATTTTTGAAGATTTGAAAAAAATTACGAAATGACAAAAACGATGGGTTATAGCCCATGTTTTTTGAAATTTTGAAAAAAAAAGTTAGCCTCGTTTCTCATCATTTTGGACCGTGGGCTATAGCCCATATCGTACGGCATACTATAGCGCGCCGTTTTTCATCATTTTTGAAGATTTGAAAAAAATGACGAAATGACAAAAACGATGGGTTATAGCCCATGTTTTTTGAAATTTTGAAAAAAAAAGTTAGCCTCGTTTCTCATCATTTTGGACCGTGGGCTATAGCCCATATCGTACGGCATACTATAGCGCGCCGTTTTTCATCATTTTTGAAGATTTGAAAAAAATGACGAAATGACAAAAACGATGGGTTATAGCCCATGTTTTTTGAAAATTTGAAAAAAAAAGTTAGCCTCGTTTCTCATCATTTTGGACCGTGGGCTATAGCCCATATCGTACGGCATACTATAGCGCGCCGTTTTTCATCATTTTTGAAGATTTGAAAAAAATGACGAAATGACATAAACGATGGGTTATAGCCCATGTTTTTAGAAATTTTGAAAAAAAAAGTTAGCCTCGTTTCTCATCATTTTGGACCGTGGGCTATAGCCCATATCGTACAGCATACTATAGCGCGCCGTTTTTCATCATTTTTGAAGTTCTGAAAAAAATGACGAAATGACAAAAACGATGGGTTATAGCCCATGTTTTTTGAAATTTTGAAAAAAGAAGTTAGCCTCGTTTCTCATCATTTTGGACCGTGGGCTATAGCCCATATCGTACGGCATACTATAGCGCGCCGTTTTTCATCATTTTTGAAGATTTGAAAAAAATGACGAAATGACAAAAACGATGGGTTATAGCCCATGTTTTTTGAAATTTTGAAAAAAAAAGTTAGCCTCGTTTCTCATCATTTTGGACCGTGGGCTATAGCCCATATCGTACGGCATACTATAGCGCGCCGTTTTTCATCATTTTTGAAGATTTGAAAAAAATGACGAAATGACAAAAAAGATGGGTTATAGCCCATGTTTTTTGAAAATTTGAAAAAAAAAGTTAGCCTCGTTTCTCATCATTTTGGACCGTGGGCTATAGCCCATATCGTACGGCATACTATAGCGCGCCGTTTTTCATCATTTTTGAAGATTTGAAAAAAATGACGAAATGACAAAAACGATGGGTTATAGCCCATGTTTATTGAAATTTTGAAAAAAAAAGTTAGCCTCGTTTCTCATCATTTTGGACCGTGGGCTATAGCCCATATCGTACGGCATACTATAGCGCGCCGTTTTTCATCATTTTTGAAGATTTGAAAAAAATGACGAAATGACAAAAACGATGGGTTATAGCCCATGTTTTTTGAAAATTTGAAAAAAAAAGTTAGCCTCGTTTCACATCATTTTGGACCGTGGGCTATAGCCCATATCGTACGGCATACTATAGCGCGCCGTTTTTCATCATTTTTGAAGATTTGAAAAAAATGACGAAATGACAAAAACGATGGGTTATAGCCCATGTTTTTTGAAATTTTGAAAAAAAAAGTTAGCCTCGTTTCTCATCATTTTGGACCGTGGGCTATAGCCCATATCGTACGGCATACTATAGCGCGCCGTTTTTCATCATTTTTGAAGATTTGAAAAAAATGACGAAATGACAAAAACGATGGGTTATAGCCCATGTTTTTTGAAATTTTGAAAAAAAAAGTTAGCCTCGTTTCTCATCATTTTGGACCGTGGGCTATAGCCCATATCGTACGGCATACTATAGCGCGCCGTTTTTCATCATTTTTGAAGATTTGAAAAAAATGACGAAATGACAAAAACGATGGGTTATATGTTTTTTGAAATTTTGAAAAAAAAAGTTAGCCTCGTTTCTCATCATTTTGGACCGTGGGCTATAGCCCATATCGTACGGCATACTATAGCGCGCCGTTTTTCATCATTTTTGAAGATTTGAAAAAAATGACGAAATGACAAAAACGATGGGTTATAGCCCATGTTTTTTGAAAATTTGAAAAAAAAAGTTAGCCTCGTTTCACATCATTTTGGACCGTGGGCTATAGCCCATATCGTACGGCATACTATAGCGCGCCGTTTTTCATCATTTTTGAAGATTTGAAAAAAATGACGAAATGACAAAAACGATGGGTTATAGCCCATGTTTTTTGAAATTTTGAAAAAAAAAGTTAGCCTCGTTTCTCATCATTTTGGACCGTGGGCTATAGCCCATATCGTACGGCATACTATAGCGCGCCGTTTTTCATCATTTTTGAAGATTTGAAAAAAATGACGAAATGACAAAAACGATGGGTTATAGCCCATGTTTTTTGAAATTTTGAAAAAAAAAGTTAGCCTCGTTTCTCATCATTTTGGACCGTGGGCTATAGCCCATATCGTACGGCATACTATAGCGCGCCGTTTTTCATCATTTTTGAAGATTTGAAAAAAATGACGAAATGACAAAAACGATGGGTTATAGCCCATGTTTTTTGAAATTTTGAAAAAAAAAGTTAGCCTCGTTTCTCATCATTTTGGACCGTGGGCTATAGCCCATATCGTACGGCATACTATAGCGCGCCGTTTTTCATCATTTTTGAAGATTTGAAAAAAATGACGAAATGACAAAAACGATGGGTTATAGCCCATGTTTTTTGAAATTTTGAAAAAAAAAGTTAGCCTCGTTTCTCATCATTTTGGACCGTGGGCTATAGCCCATATCGTACGGCATACTATAGCGCGCCGTTTTTCATCATTTTTGAAGATTTGAAAAAAATGACGAAATGACAAAAACGATGGGTTATAGCCCATGTTTTTTGAAAATTTGAAAAAAAACGTTAGCCTCGTTTCTCATCATTTTGGACCGTGGGCTATAGCCCATATCGTACGGCATACTATAGCGCGCCGTTTTTCATCATTTTTGAAGATTTGAAAAAAATGACGAAATGACAAAAACGATGGGTTATAGCCCATGTTTTTAGAAATTTTGAAAAAAAAAGTTAGCCTCGTTTCTCATCATTTTGGACCGTGGGCTATAGCCCATATCGTACAGCATACTATAGCGCGCCGTTTTTCATCATTTTTGAAGTTCTGAAAAAAATGACGAAATGACAAAAACGATGGGTTATAGCCCATGTTTTTTGAAATTTTGAAAAAAAAAGTTAGCCTCGTTTCTCATCATTTTGGACCGTGGGCTATAGCCCATATCGTACGGCATACTATAGCGCGCCGTTTTTCATCATTTTTGAAGATTTGAAAAAAATGACGAAATGACAAAAACGATGGGTTATAGCCCATGTTTTTTGAAAATTTGAAAAAAAAAGTTAGCCTCGTTTCTCATCATTTTGGACCGTGGGCTATAGCCCATATCGTACGGCATACTATAGCGCGCCGTTTTTCATCATTTTTGAAGATTTGAAAAAAATGACGAAATGACAAAAACGATGGGTTATAGCCCATGTTTTTTGAAATTTTGAAAAAAAAAGTTAGCCTCGTTTCACATCATTTTGGACCGTGGGCTATAGCCCATATCGTACGGCATACTATAGCGCGCCGTTTTTCATCATTTTTGAAGATTTGAAAAAAATGACGAAATGACAAAAACGATGGGTTATAGCCCATGTTTTTTGAAATTTTGAAAAAAAAAGTTAGCCTCGTTTCTCATCATTTTGGACCGTGGGCTATAGCCCATATCGTATGGCATACTATAGCGCGCCGTTTTTCATCATTTTTGAAGATTTGAAAAAAATGACGAAATGACAAAAACGATGGGTTATAGCCCATGTTTTTTGAAATTTTGAAAAAAAAGTTAGCCTCGTTTCTCATCATTTTGGACCGTGGGCTATAGCCCATATCGTACGGCATACTATAGCGTGCCGTTTTTCATCATTTTTGAAGATTTGAAAAAAATGACGAAATGACAAAAACGATGGGTTATAGCCCATGTTTTTTGAAAATTTGAAAAAAAAAGTTAGCCTCGTTTCTCATCATTTTGGACCGTGGGCTATAGCCCATATCGTACGGCATACTATAGCGAGCCGTTTTTCATCATTTTTGAAGATTTGAAAAAAATGACGAAATGAAAAAAACGATGGGTTATAGCCCATGTTTTTAGAAATTTTGAAAAAAAAAGTTAGCCTCGTTTCTCATCATTTTGGACCGTGGGCTATAGCCCATTATCGTACAGCATACTATAGCGCGCCGTTTTTCATCATTTTTGAAGTTCTGAAAAAAATGACGAAATGACAAAAACGATGGGTTATAGCCCATGTTTTTTGAAATTTTGAAAAAAAAAGTTAGCCTCGTTTCTCATCATTTTGGACCGTGGGCTATAGCCCATATCGTACGGCATACTATAGCGCGCCGTTTTTCATCATTTTTGAAGATTTGAAAAAAATGACGAAATGACAAAAACGATGGGTTATAGCCCATGTTTTTTGAAATTTTGAAAAAAAAAGTTAGCCTCGTTTCTCATCATTTTGGACCGTGGGCTATAGCCCATATCGTACGGCATACTATAGCGCGCCGTTTTTCATCATTTTTGAAGATTTGAAAAAAATGACGAAATGACAAAAACGATGGGTTATAGCCCATGTTTTTTGAAAATTTGAAAAAAAAAAGTTAGCCTCGTTTCTCATCATTTTGGACCGTGGGCTATAGCCCATATCGTACGGCATACTATAGCGCGCCGTTTTTCATCATTTTTGAAGATTTGAAAAAAATGACGAAATGACAAAAACGATGGGTTATAGCCCATGTTTTTTGAAATTTTGGAAAAAAAAGTTAGCCTCGTTTCTCATCATTTTGGACCGTGGGCTATAGCCCATATCGTACGGCATACTATAGCGCGCCGTTTTTCATAATTTTTGAAGATTTGAAAAAAAAAGACGAAATGACAAAAACGATGGGTTATAGCCCATGTTTTTTGAAATTTTGAAAAAGAAAGTTAGCCTCGTTTCTCATCATTTTGGACCGTGGGCTATAGCCCATATCGTACGGCATACTATAGCGCGCCGTTTTTCATCATTTTTGAAGATTTGAAAAAAATGACGAAATGACAAAAACGATGGGTTATAGCCCATGTTTTTTGAAATTTTGAAAAAAAAAGTTAGCCTCGTTTCTCATCATTTTGGACCGTGGGCTATAGCCCATATCGTACGGCATACTATAGCGCGCCGTTTTTCATCATTTTTGAAGATTTGAAAAAAATGACGAAATGACAAAAACGATGGGTTATAGCCCATGTTTTTTTAAATTTTGAAAAAAATAGTTAGCCTCGTTTCTCATCATTTTGGACCGTGGGCTATAGCCCATATCGTACGGCATACTATAGCGCGCCGTTTTTCATCATTTTTGAAGATTTGAAAAAAATTACGAAATGACAAAAACGATGGGTTATAGCCCATGTTTTTTGAAATTTTGAAAAAAAAAGTTAGCCTCGTTTCTCATCATTTTGGACCGTGGGCTATAGCCCATATCGTACGGCATACTATAGCGCGCCGTTTTTCATCATTTTTGAAGATTTGAAAAAAATGACGAAATGACAAAAACGATGGGTTATAGCCCATGTTTTTGAAATTTTGAAAAAAAAAGTTAGCCTCGTTTCTCATCATTTTGGACCGTGGGCTATAGCCCATATCGTACGGCATACTATAGCGCGCCGTTTTTCATCATTTTTGAAGATTTGAAAAAAATGACGAAATGACAAAAACGATGGGTTATAGCCCATGTTTTTTGAAAATTTGAAAAAAAAAGTTAGCCTCGTTTCTCATCATTTTGGACCGTGGGCTATAGCCCATATCGTACGGCATACTATAGCGCGCCGTTTTTCATCATTTTTGAAGATTTGAAAAAAATGACGAAATGACATAAACGATGGGTTATAGCCCATGTTTTTAGAAATTTTGAAAAAAAAAGTTAGCCTCGTTTCTCATCATTTTGGACCGTGGGCTATAGCCCATATCGTACAGCATACTATAGCGCGCCGTTTTTCATCATTTTGAAGTTCTGAAAAAATGACGAAATGACAAAAACGATGGGTTATAGCCCATGTTTTTTGAAATTTTGAAAAAAGAAGTTAGCCTCGTTTCTCATCATTTTGGACCGTGGGCTATAGCCCATATCGTACGGCATACTATAGCGCGCCGTTTTTCATCATTTTTGAAGATTTGAAAAAAATGACGAAATGACAAAAACGATGGGTTATAGCCCATGTTTTTTGAAATTTTGAAAAAAAAGTTAGCCTCGTTTCTCATCATTTTGGACCGTGGGCTATAGCCCATATCGTACGGCATACTATAGCGCGCCGTTTTTCATCATTTTTGAAGATTTGAAAAAAATGACGAAATGACAAAAAAGATGGGTTATAGCCCATGTTTTTTGAAAATTTGAAAAAAAAAGTTAGCCTCGTTTCTCATCATTTTGGACCGTGGGCTATAGCCCATATCGTACGGCATACTATAGCGCGCCGTTTTTCATCATTTTTGAAGATTTGAAAAAAATGACGAAATGACAAAAACGATGGGTTATAGCCCATGTTTATTGAAATTTTGAAAAAAAAAGTTAGCCTCGTTTCTCATCATTTTGGACCGTGGGCTATAGCCCATATCGTACGGCATACTATAGCGCGCCGTTTTTCATCATTTTTGAAGATTTGAAAAAAATGACGAAATGACAAAAACGATGGGTTATAGCCCATGTTTTTTGAAAATTTGAAAAAAAAAGTTAGCCTCGTTTCACATCATTTTGGACCGTGGGCTATAGCCCATATCGTACGGCATACTATAGCGCGCCGTTTTTCATCATTTTTGAAGATTTGAAAAAAATGACGAAATGACAAAAACGATGGGTTATAGCCCATGTTTTTTGAAATTTTGAAAAAAAAAGTTAGCCTCGTTTCTCATCATTTTGGACCGTGGGCTATAGCCCATATCGTACGGCATACTATAGCGCGCCGTTTTTCATCATTTTTGAAGATTTGAAAAAAATGACGAAATGACAAAAACGATGGGTTATAGCCCATGTTTTTTGAAATTTTGAAAAAAAAAGTTAGCCTCGTTTCTCATCATTTTGGACCGTGGGCTATAGCCCATATCGTACGGCATACTATAGCGCGCCGTTTTTCATCATTTTTGAAGATTTGAAAAAAATGACGAAATGACAAAAACGATGGGTTATATGTTTTTTGAAATTTTGAAAAAAAAAGTTAGCCTCGTTTCTCATCATTTTGGACCGTGGGCTATAGCCCATATCGTACGGCATACTATAGCGCGCCGTTTTTCATCATTTTTGAAGATTTGAAAAAAATGACGAAATGACAAAAACGATGGGTTATAGCCCATGTTTTTTGAAAATTTGAAAAAAAAAGTTAGCCTCGTTTCACATCATTTTGGACCGTGGGCTATAGCCCATATCGTACGGCATACTATAGCGCGCCGTTTTTCATCATTTTGAAGATTTGAAAAAAATGACGAAATGACAAAAACGATGGGTTATAGCCCATGTTTTTTGAAATTTTGAAAAAAAAAGTTAGCCTCGTTTCTCATCATTTTGGACCGTGGGCTATAGCCCATATCGTACGGCATACTATAGCGCGCCGTTTTTCATCATTTTTGAAGATTTGAAAAAAATGACGAAATGACAAAAACGATGGGTTATAGCCCATGTTTTTTGAAATTTTGAAAAAAAAGTTAGCCTCGTTTCTCATCATTTTGGACCGTGGGCTATAGCCCATATCGTACGGCATACTATAGCGCGCCGTTTTTCATCATTTTTGAAGATTTGAAAAAAATGACGAAATGACAAAAACGATGGGTTATATGTTTTTTGAAATTTTGAAAAAAAAGTTAGCCTCGTTTCTCATCATTTTGGACCGTGGGCTATAGCCCATATCGTACGGCATACTATAGCGCGCCGTTTTTCATCATTTTTGAAGATTTGAAAAAAATGACGAAATAACAAAAACGATGGGTTATAGCCCATGTTTTTTGAAATTTTGAAAACAAAGTTAGCCTCGTTTCTCATCATTTTGGACCGTGGGCTATAGCCCATATCGTACGGCATACTATAGCGCGCCGTTTTTCATCATTTTTAAGATTTGAAAAAAATGACGAAATGACAAAAACAATGGGTTATAGCCCATGTTTTTAGAAATTTTGAAAAAAAAAGTTAGCCTCGTTTCTCATCATTTTGGACCGTGGGCTATAGCCCATATCGTACGGCATACTATAGCGCGCCGTTTTTCATCATTTTTGAAGATTTTAAAAAAATGACGAAATGACAAAAACGATGGGTTATAGCCCATGTTTTTTGAAATTTTGGAAAAAAAAGTTAGCCTCGTTTCTCATCATTTTGGACCGTGGGCTATAGCCCATATCGTACGGCATACTATAGCGCGCCGTTTTTCATCATTTTTGAAGATTTGAAAAAAAATGACGAAATGACAAAAACAATGGGTTATAGCCCATGTTTTTTGAAATTTTGAAAAAAAAGTTAGCCTCGTTTCTCATCATTTTGGACCGTGGGCTATAGCCCATATCGTACGGCTTACTATAACGCGCCGTTTTTCATCATTTTTGAAGATTTGAAAAAAATGACGAAATGACAAAAACGATGGGTTATAGCCCATGTTTTTTGAAATTTTGAAAAAAAAAGTTAGCCTCGAGCTCGTTTCTCATCATTTTGGACCGTGGGCTATAGCCCATATCGTACGGCATACTATAGCGCGCCGTTTTTCATCATTTTTGAAGATTTGAAAAAAATGACGAAATGACAAAAACGATGGGTTATAGCCCATGTTTTTTGAAATTTTGAAAAAAAAGTTAGCCTCGTTTCTCATCATTTTGGACCGTGGGCTATAGCCCATATCGTACGGCATACTATAGCGCGCCGTTTTTCATCATTTTTGAAGATTTGAAAAAAATGACGAAATGACAAAAACGATGGGTTATAGCCCATGTTTTTTGAAATTTTGAAAAAAAAAGTTAGCCTCGTTTCTCATCATTTTGGACCGTGGGCTATAGCCCATATCGTACGGCATACTATAGCGCGCCGTTTTTCATCATTTTTGAAGATTTGAAAAAATGACGAAATGACAAAAACGATGGGTTATAGCCCATGTTTTTTGAAATTTTGGAAAAAAAAGTTAGCCTCGTTTCTCATCATTTTGGACCGTGGGCTATAGCCCATATCGTACGGCATACTATAGCGCGCCGTTTTTCATCATTTTTGAAGATTTGAAAAAAATGACGAAATGACAAAAACGATGGGTTATAGCCCATGTTTTTTGAAATTTTGAAAAAAAAAGTTAGCCTCGTTTCTCATCATTTTGGACCGTGGGCTATAGCCCATATCGTACGGCATACTATAGCGCGCCGTTTTTCATCATTTTTGAAGATTTGAAAAAAATGACGAAATGACAAAAACGATGGGTTATAGCCCATGTTTTTTGAAATTTTGAAAAAAAAAGTTAGCCTCGTTTCTCATCATTTTGGACCGTGGGCTATAGCCCATATCGTACGGCATACTATAGCGCGCCGTTTTTCATCATTTTTGAAGATCTGAAAAAATGACGAAATGACAAAAACGATGGGTTATAGCCCATGTTTTTTGAAATTTTGAAAAAAAAAGTTAGCCTCGTTTCTCATCATTTTGGACCGTGGGCTATAGCCCATATCGTACGGCATACTATAGCGCGCCGTTTTTCATCATTTTTGAAGATTTGAAAAAAATGACGAAATGACAAAAACGATGGGTTATAGCCCATGTTTTTAGAAATTTTGAAAAAAAAAGTTAGCCTCGTTTCTCATCATTTTGGACCGTGGGCTATAGCCCATATCGTACAGCATACTATAGCGCGCCGTTTTTCATCATTTTTGAAGATTTGAAAAAAATGACGAAATGACAAAAACGATGGGTTATAGCCCATGTTTTTTGAAAATTTGAAAAAAAAAGTTAGCCTCGTTTCTCATCATTTTGGACCGTGGGCTATAGCCCATATCGTACGGCATACTATAGCGCGCCGTTTTTCATCATTTTTGAAGATTTGAAAAAAATGACGAAATGACAAAAACGATGGGTTATAGCCCATGTTTTTTGAAATTTTGAAAAAAAAAGTTAGCCTCGTTTCTCATCATTTTGGACCGTGGGCTATAGCCCATATCGTACGGCATACTATAGCGCGCCGTTTTTCATCATTTTTGAAGATTTGAAAAAAATGACGAAATGACAAAAACGATGGGTTATAGCCCATGTTTTTTTAAATTTTGGAAAAAAAAGTTAGCCTCGTTTCTCAATTTTGGACCGTGGGCTATAGCCCATAATCGTACGGCATACTATAGCGCGCCGTTTTTCATCATTTTTGAAGATTTGAAAAAATGACGAAATGACAAAAACGATGGGTTATAGCCCATAGTTTTTGAAAATTTGAAAAAAAAAAGTTAGCGTCGTTTCTCATCATTTTGGACCGTGGGCTATAGCCCATATCGTACGGCATACTATAGCGCGCCGTTTTTCATCATTTTTGAAGATTTGAAAAAAATGACAAAATGACAAAAACGATGGGTTATAGCCCATGTTTTTTGAAATTTTGAAAAAAAAAGTTAGCCTCGTTTCTCATCATTTTGGACCGTGGGCTATAGCCCATATCGTACGGCATACTATAGCGCGCCGTTTTTCATCATTTTTGAAGATTTGAAAAAAATGACGAAATGACAAAAACGATGGGTTATAGCCCATGTTTTTTGAAATTTTGAAAAAAAAAGTTAGCCTCGTTTCTCATCATTTTGGACCGTGGGCTATAGCCCATATCGTACGGCATACTATAGCGCGCCGTTTTTCATCATTTTTGAAGATTTGAAAAAATGACGAAATGACAAAAACGATGGGTTATAGCCCATGTTTTTTGAAATTTTGAAAAAAAAAGTTAGCCTCGTTTCTCATCATTTTGGACCGTGGGCTATAGCCCATATCGTACGGCATACTATAGCGCGCCGTTTTTCATCATTTTTGAAGATTTGAAAAAAATGATGAAATGACAAAAACGATGGGTTATAGCCCATGTTTTTTGAAATTTTGAAAAAAAAAGTTAGCCTCGTTTCTCATCATTTTGGACCGTGGGCTATAGCCCATATCGTACGGCATACTATAGCGCGCCGTTTTTCATCATTTTTGAAGATTTGAAAAAAATGACGAAATGACAAAAACGATGGGTTATAGCCCATGTTTTTTGAAATTTTGAAAAAAAAAGTTAGCCTCGTTTCTCATCATTTTGGACCGTGGGCTATAGCCCATATCGTACGGCATACTATAGCGCGCCGTTTTTCATCATTTTTGAAGATTTGAAAAAAATGACGAAATGACAAAAACGATGGGTTATAGCCCATGTTTTTTTAAATTTTGGAAAAAAAAGTTAGCCTCGTTTCTCATCATTTTGGACCGTGGGCTATAGCCCATATCGTACGGCATACTATAGCGCGCCGTTTTTCATCATTTTTGAAGATTTGAAAAAAATGACGAAATGACAAAAACGATGGGTTATAGCCCATGTTTTTTGAAAATTTGAAAAAAAAAGTTAGCGTCGTTTCTCATCATTTTGGACCGTGGGCTATAGCCCATATCGTACGGCATACTATAGCGCGCCGTTTTTCATCATTTTTGAAGATTTGAAAAAAATGACAAAATGACAAAAACGATGGGTTATAGCCCATGTTTTTTGAAATTTTGAAAAAAAAAGTTAGCCTCGTTTCTCATCATTTTGGACCGTGGGCTATAGCCCATATCGTACGGCATACTATAGCGCGCCGTTTTTCATCATTTTTGAAGATTTGAAAAAAATGACGAAATGACAAAAACGATGGGTTATAGCCCATGTTTTTTGAAATTTTGAAAAAAAAAGTTAGCCTCGTTTCTCATCATTTTGGACCGTGGGCTATAGCCCATATCGTACGGCATACTATAGCGCGCCGTTTTTCATCATTTTTGAAGATTTGAAAAAATGACGAAATGACAAAAACGATGGGTTATAGCCCATGTTTTTTGAAATTTTGAAAAAAAAAGTTAGCCTCGTTTCTCATCATTTTGGACCGTGGGCTATAGCCCATATCGTACGGCATACTATAGCGCGCCGTTTTTCATCATTTTTGAAGATTTGAAAAAAATGATGAAATGACAAAAACGATGGGTTATAGCCCATGTTTTTTGAAATTTTGAAAAAAAAAGTTAGCCTCGTTTCTCATCATTTTGGACCGTGGGCTATAGCCCATATCGTACGGCATACTATAGCGCGCCGTTTTTCATCATTTTTGAAGATTTGAAAAAAATGACGAAATGACAAAAACGATGGGTTATAGCCCATGTTTTTTGAAATTTTGAAAAAAAAGTTAGCCTCGTTTCTCATCATTTTGGACCGTGGGCTATAGCCCATATCGTACGGCATACTATAGCGCGCCGTTTTTCATCATTTTTGAAGATTTGAAAAAAATGACGAAATGACAAAAACGATGGGTTATAGCCCATGTTTTTTGAAATTTTGAAAAAAAGAGTTAGCCTCGTTTCTCATCATTTTGGACCGTGGGCTATAGCCCATATCGTACAGCATACTATAGCGCGCCGTTTTTCATCATTTTTGAAGATTTGAAAAAAATGACGAAATGACAAAAACGATGGGTTATAGCCCATGTTTTTTGAAAATTTGAAAAAAAAGTTAGCCTCGTTTCTCATCATTTTGGACCGTGGGCTATAGCCCATATCGTACGGCATACTATAGCGCGCCGTTTTTCATCATTTTTGAAGATTTGAAAAAAATGACGAAATGACAAAAACGATGGGTTATAGCCCATGTTTTTTGAAATTTTGAAAAAAAAAGTTAGCCTCGTTTCTCATCATTTTGGACCGTGGGCTATAGCCCATATCGTACGGCATACTATAGCGCGCCGTTTTTCATCATTTTTGAAGATTTGAAAAAAATGACGAAATGACAAAAACGATGGGTTATAGCCCATGTTTTTAGAAATTTTGAAAAAAAAAGTTAGCCTCGTTTCTCATCATTTTGGACCGTGGGCTATAGCCCATATCGTACAGCATACTATAGCGCGCCGTTTTTCATCATTTTTGAAGATTTGAAAAAAATGACAAAATGACAAAAACGATGGGTTATAGCCCATGTTTTTTGAAAATTTGAAAAAAAAGTTAGCCTCGTTTCTCATCATTTTGGACCGTGGGCTATAGCCCATATCGTACGGCATACTATAGCGCGCCGTTTTTCATCATTTTTGAAGATTTGAAAAAAATGACGAAATGACAAAAACGATGGGTTATAGCCCATGTTTTTTGAAATTTTGAAAAAAAAAGTTAGCCTCGTTTCTCATCATTTTGGACCGTGGGCTATAGCCCATATCGTATGGCATACTATAGCGCGCCGTTTTTCATCATTTTTGAAGATTTGAAAAAAATGACGAAATGACAAAAACGATGGGTTATAGCCCATGTTTTTTGAAATTTTGAAAAAAAAAGTTAGCCTCGTTTCTCATCATTTTGGACCGTGGGCTATAGCCCATATCGTACGGCATACTATAGCGCGCCGTTTTTCATCATTTTTGAAGATTTGAAAAAAATGACGAAATGACAAAAACGATGGGTTATAGCCCATGTTTTTTGAAATTTTGAAAAAAAAAGTTAGCCTCGTTTCTCATCATTTTGGACCGTGGGCTATAGCCCATATCGTACGGCATACTATAGCGCGCCGTTTTTCATCATTTTTGAAGATTTGAAAAAAATGACGAAATGACAAAAACGATGGGTTATAGCCCATGTTTTTAGAAATTTTGAAAAAAAAAGTTAGCCTCGTTTCTCATCATTTTGGACCGTGGGCTATAGCCCATATCGTACAGCATACTATAGCGCGCCGTTTTTCATCATTTTTGAAGATTTGAAAAAAATGACGAAATGACAAAAACGATGGGTTATAGCCCATGTTTTTTGAAAATTTGAAAAAAAAAGTTAGCCTCGTTTCTCATCATTTTGGACCGTGGGCTATAGCCCATATCGTACGGCATACTATAGCGCGCCGTTTTTCATCATTTTTGAAGATTTGAAAAAAAAGACGAAATGACAAAAACGATGGGTTATAGCCCATGTTTTTTTAAATTTTGAAAAAAAAAGTTAGCCTCGTTTCTCATCATTTTGGACCGTGGGCTATAGCCCATATCGTACGGCATACTATAGCGCGCCGTTTTTCATCATTTTTGAAGATTTGAAAAAAATGACGAAATGACAAAAACGATGGGTTATAGCCCATGTTTTTTTAAATTTTGGAAAAAAAAGTTAGCCTCGTTTCTCATCATTTTGGACCGTGGGCTATAGCCCATATCGTACGGCATACTATAGCGCGCCGTTTTTCATCATTTTTGAAGATTTGAAAAAAATGACGAAATGACAAAAACGATGGGTTATAGCCCATGTTTTTTGAAAATTTGAAAAAAAAAGTTAGCGTCGTTTCTCATCATTTTGGACCGTGGGCTATAGCCCATATCGTACGGCATACTATAGCGCGCCGTTTTTCATCATTTTTGAAGATTTGAAAAAAATGACGAAATGACAAAAACGATGGGTTATAGCCCATGTTTTTTGAAATTTTGAAAAAAAAAGTTAGCCTCGTTTCTCATCATTTTGGACCGTGGGCTATAGCCCATATCGTACGGCATACTATAGCGCGCCGTTTTTCATCATTTTTGAAGATTTGAAAAAAATTACGAAATGACAAAAACGATGGGTTATAGCCCATGTTTTTTGAAATTTTGAAAAAAAAAGTTAGCCTCGTTTCTCATCATTTTGGACCGTGGGCTATAGCCCATATCGTACGGCATACTATAGCGCGCCGTTTTTCATCATTTTTGAAGATTTGAAAAAAATGACGAAATGACAAAAACGATGGGTTATAGCCCATGTTTTTTGAAATTTTGAAAAAAAAAGTTAGCCTCGTTTCTCATCATTTTGGACCGTGGGCTATAGCCCATATCGTACGGCATACTATAGCGCGCCGTTTTTCATCATTTTTGAAGATTTGAAAAAATGACGAAATGACAAAAACGATGGGTTATAGCACATGTTTTTTGAAATTTTGAAAAAAAAAGTTAGCCTCGTTTCTCATCATTTTGGACCGTGGGCTATAGCCCATATCGTACGGCATACTATAGCGCGCCGTTTTTCATCATTTTTGAAGATTTGAAAAAAATGACGAAATGACAAAAACGATGGGTTATAGCCCATGTTTTTTGAAATTTTGAAAAAAAAAGTTAGCCTCGTTTCTCATCATTTTGGACCGTGGGCTATAGCCCATATCGTACGGCATACTATAGCGCGCCGTTTTTCATCATTTTTGAAGATTTGAAAAAAATGACGAAATGACAAAAACGATGGGTTATAGCCCATGTTTTTAGAAATTTTGAAAAAAAAAGTTAGCCTCGTTTCTCATCATTTTGGACCGTGGGCTATAGCCCATATCGTACAGCATACTATAGCGCGCCGTTTTTCATCATTTTTGAAGATTTGAAAAAAATGACGAAATGACAAAAACGATGGGTTATAGCCCATGTTTTTTGAAAATTTGAAAAAAAAAGTTAGCCTCGTTTCTCATCATTTTGGACCGTGGGCTATAGCCCATATCGTACGGCATACTATAGCGCGCCGTTTTTCATCATTTTTGAAGATTTGAAAAAAAATGACGAAATGACAAAAACGATGGGTTATAGCCCATGTTTTTTGAAATTTTGAAAAAAAAAGTTAGCCTCGTTTCTCATCATTTTGGACCGTGGGCTATAGCCCATATCGTACGGCATACTATAGCGCGCCGTTTTTCATCATTTTTGAAGATTTGAAAAAAATGACGAAATGACAAAAACGATGGGTTATAGCCTTAGAGTATATATACAATAGAGAAGACACCCAAGTTCTCCTCCCGTCCACTTGCATTGAGTTGCTCAGAAGCGCATGAGGCGAATCCACTCCTCCTTCCGGTTTAGGAGCAGTGTGCATTCTGGATGGATTGTCCTCAAACACATGAACGCGCGAGCGACCGGCAGAGTGGACGGAGCCTAGTGCGCGTTCATGTGTTTGAGGACCAAACCTTACCAAACTGCAATACCTTCTTCGGCCACTATGTCCATTGCGCTTCAGGATTTCCTCTGGGTGTCTTCTCTATTGTATAATAACTCTATGGTTATAGCCCATGTTTTTTTAAATTTTGAAAAAAAGGTTATCCTCGTTTCTCATCATTTTGGACCATGGGCTATAGCCCATATCGTACGGCATACTATAGCGCGCCGTTTTTCATCATTTTTGAAGATTTGAAAAAAATGACGAAATGACAAAAACGATGGGTTATAGCCCATGTTTTTTGAAATTTTGAAAAAAAAAGTTAGCCTCGTTTCTCATCATTTTGGACCGTGGGCTATAGCCCATATCGTACGGCATACTATAGCGCGCCGTTTTTCATCATTTTTGAAGATTTGAAAAAATGACGAAATGACAAAAACGATGGGTTATAGCCCATGTTTTTTGAAATTTTGAAAAAAAAAGTTAGCCTCGTTTCTCATCATTTTGGACCGTGGGCTATAGCCCATATCGTACGGCATACTATAGCGCGCCGTTTTTCATCATTTTTGAAGATTTGAAAAAAATGACGAAATGACAAAAACGATGGGTTATAGCCCATGTTTTTTGAAATTTTGAAAAAAAAAGTTAGCCTCGTTTCTCATCATTTTGGACCGTGGGCTATAGCCCATATCGTACGGCATACTATAGCGCGCCGTTTTTCATCATTTTTGAAGATTTGAAAAAAATGACGAAATGACAAAAACGATGGGTTATAGCCCATGTTTTTTGAAATTTTGGAAAAAAAAGTTAGCCTCGTTTCTCATCATTTTGGACCGTGGGCTATAGCCCATATCGTACGGCATACTATAGCGCGCCGTTTTTCATCATTTTTAAAGATTTTAAAAAAATGACGAAATGACAAAAACGATGGGTTATAGCCCATGTTTTTTGAAATTTTGAAAAAAAAAGTTAGCCTCGTTTCTCATCATTTTGGACCGTGGGCTATAGCCCATATCGTACGGCATACTATAGCGCGCCGTTTTTCATCATTTTTGAAGATTTGAAAAAAATGACGAAATGACAAAAACGATGGGTTATAGCCCATGTTTTTAGAAATTTTGAAAAAAAAAGTTAGCCTCGTTTCTCATCATTTTGGACCGTGGGCTATAGCCCATATCGTACAGCATACTATAGCGCGCCGTTTTTCATCATTTTTGAAGATTTGAAAAAAATGACGAAATGACAAAAACGATGGGTTATAGCCCATGTTTTTTGAAAATTTGAAAAAAAAAGTTAGCCTCGTTTCTCATCATTTTGGACCGTGGGCTATAGCCCATATCGTACGGCATACTATAGCGCGCCGTTTTTCATCATTTTTGAAGATTTGAAAAAAATGACGAAATGACAAAAACGATGGGTTATAGCCCATGTTTTTTGAAATTTTGAAAAAAAAAGTTAGCCTCGTTTCTCATCATTTTGGACCGTGGGCTATAGCCCATATCGTACGGCATACTATAGCGCGCCGTTTTTCATCATTTTTGAAGATTTGAAAAAAATGACGAAATGACAAAAACGATGGGTTATAGCCCATGTTTTTTTAAATTTTGAAAAAAAAAAGTTAGCCTCGTTTCTCATCATTTTGGACCGTGGGATATAGCCCATATCGTACGGCATACTATAGCGCGCCGTTTTTCATCATTTTTGAAGATTTGAAAAAAATGACGAAATGACAAAAACGATGGGTTATAGCCCATGTTTTTAGAAATTTTGAAAAAAAAAGTTAGCCTCGTTTCTCATCATTTTGGACCGTGGGCTATAGCCCATATCGTACGGCATACTATAGCGCGCCGTTTTTCATCATTTTTGAAGATTTGAAAAAAATGACGAAATGACAAAAACGATGGGTTATAGCCCATGTTTTTTGAAATTTTGAAAAAAAAAATTAGCCTCGTTTCTCATCATTTTGGACCGTGGGCTATAGCCCATATCGTACGGCATACTATAGCGCGCCGTTTTTCATCATTTTTGAAGATTTGAAAAAAATGACGAAATGACAAAAACGATGGGTTATAGCCTTAGAGTATATATACAATAGAGAAGACACCCAAGTTCTCCTCCCGTCCACTTGCATTGAGTTGCTCAGAAGCGCATGAGGCAAATCCACTCCTCCTTCCGGTTTAGGAGCAGTGTGCATTCTGGATGGATTGTCCTCAAACACATGAACGCGCGAGCGACCGGCAGAGTGGACGGAGCCTAGTGCGCGTTCATGTGTTTGAGGACCAAACCTTACCAAACTGCAATACCTTCTTTGGCCACTATGTCCATTGCGCTTCAGGATTTCCTCTGGGTGTCTTCTCTATTGTATAATAACTCTATGGTTATAGCCCATGTTTTTTTTAATTTTGAAAAAAAGGTTATCCTCGTTTCTCATCATTTTGGACCATGGGCTATAGCCCATATCGTACGGCATACTATAGCACGCCGTTTTTCATCATTTTTGAGGATTTGAAAAAAATGAAAAAATGAAAAAAAACGATGGGTTATAGCCCATGTTTTTTGAAATTTTGAAAAAAAAAGTTATCCTCGTTTCTCATCATTTTGGACCATGGGCTATAGCCCATATCGTACGGCATACTATAGCACGCCGTTTTTCATCCTTTTTGAGGATTTGAAAAAAATGAAAAAATGAAAAAAAACGATGGGTTATAGCCCATGTTTTTTGAAATTTTGAAAAAAAAAAGTTATCCTCGTTTCTCATCATTTTGGACCATGGGCTATAGCCCATATCGTACGGCATACTATAGCACGCCGTTTTTCATCATTTTTGAGGATTTGAAAAAAATGAAAAAATGAAAAAAAACGATGGGTTATAGCCCATGTTTTGGGAAATTTTGAAAAAAAGGTTATCCTAGTTTCTCATCATTTTGGACCATGGGCTATAGCCCATATCGTACGGCATACTATAGCACGCCGTTTTTCATCATTTTTGAGGATTTGAAAAAAATGAAAAAATGAAAAAAACGATGGGTTATAGCCCATGTTTTTTTTTTGTTTTTTTTTAAGAAGTTATCCTCGTTTCTCATCATTTTGGACCATGGGCTATAGCCCATATCGTACGGCATACGATAGCACGCCGTTTTTCATCATTTTTGAGGATTTGAAAAAATAAAAAAACACCGTCTATTTTTAGGACTTGTTTTAGACGTTTATAAACAGAACATTCAGGGTTCTAGTCTCCTGAAGAACATTTTCACTGTCCATCTAAATTCTAAAAGGCTGGTTAAATATAAGTTTCCGATTGAAACCTTAAATGCCAGTGTGGCACAGGAGATAAACCTGGGGTTCATAAACAGAACATTCAGGGTTCTAGTCTCCTGAAGAACATTTTCAGTCCATCTAAATTCTAAACGGATGGTTAAATATAAGTTCCCGATTGTACCTTACATGCCAGTGTGGCTCAAAAGATAAATCTGAGGTTCATAATCCAAAGGTTACTGGTTCAAAACTAATACTCAACCAAAGCTGCAGTAATTTGAACTTTCAAGGCTAGAATAAAAAATAAAAACTCAAAAGCACCAGGAGACATCTGCTGAATGCCCCAAGGTGCCTTGGCTCAATGGTGTGGTGTGCTTGATCGGTTGCCTCTGCTACAGACAGTTGGCAGTTCAAGTCCCATGTCATCAAGGTGCTGGGAAGGACCATCGGGAGACGGTGCTCTCTCCCCCTGTTTCCTGAAAAGTAACAGTTGGGGGTTATGTTGTGAAAAACATTTGTTTTTATTTTTCTTCCCACATAAATTTTCCGCATGGTTCAATCGGGTTGTAATACCACCGACATGACCACAGAGTGGAAGCAAAGTCACAGAAACTAACGTTGAGTTGACTTAAAATCTCATCTGACTTTATTATAGTAGTCTAGACATTAAACATTTTACCTATTTTATTTTTATTGCTTCATTAGTTCTGGACTGGTGCATTGAAATTTGCATTTTAAATGTCCTACACAGTGTATACTGTGTGTGTGTGTGTGTGTGTGTGTGTGTGTGTGTGTGTGTGTGTGTGTGTGTGTGTGTGTGTGTGTGTGTGTGTGTGTGTGTGTGTGTGTGTGTGTGTGTGCGCACACACGTG